>NC_140649.1:23229410-23784976 GCF_978046115.1 Saccoglossus kowalevskii | reverse complement strand
CACAGGCATATAAATACTAACTTTCTAGGATCTTTATTGACTCCAAGTAATCCAGAGTAGAACGAGATGAATCAACGCTATACTCCGCCATCTTTATTTTAATATTAGATGCAACCATTATTCTGTAGGGGACAACGGGTCATAACTTGAGGGGAGTTAACACCCATGATTTTTAAAATGCCTTGATCAATAAGAGTCTAAGTTACAGGGAACATTATTTTCATTTTTCAGTGGACCAATAAATGCATTTGACAGGAAAATAGAAAAACTCTACCACAACAGCAATTAGAACAGCTTGCTGCATTATAAGTATCACTTCCCTGTCAAATTAGTGGTTCATGCTTATTTGAATCTGAACATAACAGGCCAATTCTATCACACCTTGCTAGGCTTGAACTTCCATCCAATCAGAGCATTCCAAATGAACATGATTCTCCACAAAACTAGAGGGCGCTCTGACCAAAAAATTGCCATGATCTAAATAAAAAGAACTGAATGTCCACAGTTATGTCTGTAGGTGTACCTTACCTGCATTTGAAATAAAGTCCAAGATTGGTCGGTTATGTACGTACTTATCCAAAATGAATTCATAACCATTTTAACACGTAGCCAGGGTAATGAAATTAAACGGTACCCACCGAAAAATACACAGGGTCTGAACCCTGACCAACATATTGAAATAAAGTCCAAGATTGGTCGGTTATGTACGTACTTATCCAAAATGAATTCATAACCATTTTAACACGTAGCCAGGGTAATGAAATTAAACGGTACCCACCGAAAAATACACAGGGTCAGAACCCTGACCAACACATTGAAATATAAAGTCCAAGATTGGTCGGTTATGTACGTACTTATCCAAAATGAATTCATAACCATTTTAACACGTAGCCAGGGTAATGAAATTAAACGGTACCCACCGAAAAATACACAGGGTCAGAACCCTGACCAACACATTGAAATAAAGTCCAAGATTGGTCGGTTATGTACGTACTTATCCAGAGTGAATTCATAACCATTTTAACACGTAGCCAGGGTAATGAAATTAAACGGTACCCACCGAAAAATACACAGGGTCAGAACCCTGACCAACATATTGAAATAAAGTCCAAGATTGGTCGGTTATGTACGTACTTATCCAAAATGAATTCATAACCATTTTAACACGTAGCCAGGGTAATGAACCAATGCATTGCCTGATATTAAATGTTAACTAACGTTTTAGTACATATGTATAAGCATTCAGTAATTTTAATGAAAAAAAAGTACATTTATCTTAGTAATAGTGACACCTGTTGTTTAGTGTGATGAACCCCCACGGTTGGGTACAGGAGCATAGAAGTTTTTAATTAAAATTGTTTTCCATAAGAAAAATGAAACCATCATACATGGCCTTATAAACAGCCTTTTACTTCATAGTGGGGTGGGTGGAGTAAAGCTGTGATTATTTTTATTACTTTCTGACCATCTAGTTTGCCATTTACCATGTCCATATAAACTAAAGCTCCAGCCAATATCAGATTTGACTACTTGTTTCAAGCTATGGCACTTGGAAATGAGTGTTGTGACATGTGGCAAATGTCCAACTGTCTTGGTTAATAAGATTGGCTATATTTCAACTAGAAACAGGTAAACCAGTATACCTGTATGTACGAAGCCAGTGATCGCGAAGCAGCCAAAGAAACTGCATCTATTTATATAAATACACATGGACAGAGAATATTTTCTTGGAGCACTAAATGTGACAATTGCCCTACTGTCTGTGATAAATATACCACACCAGCTACATAGTGCCCGACGAGGAGTTGGGTAGGTAGTGAAGAAAAACATTGACTGAAGCCTGGCAGAGGACTGAATTGTTGTCAACAGCAACAAACATACTGGGAAAGTCAAAGACAGTGAAAAAACAAACAAACAAAAAACACACAGGCATATAAATACTAACTTTCTAGGATCTTTATTGACTCCAAGTAATCCAGAGTAGAACGAGATGAATCAACGCTATACTCCGCCATCTTTATTTTAATATTAGATGCAACCATTATTCTGTAGGGGACAACGGGTCATAACTTGAGGGGAGTTAACACCCATGATTTTTAAAATGCCTTGATCAATAAGAGTCTAAGTTACAGGGAACATTATTTTCATTTTTCAGTGGACCAATAAATGCATTTGACAGGAAAATAGAAAAACTCTACCACAACAGCAATTAGAACAGCTTGCTGCATTATAAGTATCACTTCCCTGTCAAATTAGTGGTTCATGCTTATTTGAATCTGAACATAACAGGCCAATTCTATCACACCTTGCTAGGCTTGAACTTCCATCCAATCAGAGCATTCCAAATGAACATGATTCTCCCACAAAACTAGAGGGCGCTCTGACCAAAAAATTGCCATGATCTAAATAAAAAGAACTGAATGTCCACAGTTATGTCTGTAGGTGTACCTTACCTGCATTTGAAATAAAGTCCAAGATTGGTCGGTTATGTACGTACTTATCCAAAATGAATTCATAACCATTTTAACACGTAGCCAGGGTAATGAAATTAAACGGTACCCACCGAAAAATACACAGGGTCTGAACCCTGACCAACATATTGAAATAAAGTCCAAGATTGGTCGGTTATGTACGTACTTATCCAAAATGAATTCATAACCATTTTAACACGTAGCCAGGGTAATGAAATTAAACGGTACCCACCGAAAAATACACAGGGTCAGAACCCTGACCAACACATTGAAATAAAGTCCAAGATTGGTCGGTTATGTACGTACTTATCCAAAATGAATTCATAACCATTTTAACACGTAGCCAGGGTAATGAAATTAAACGGTACCCACCGAAAAATACACAGGGTCAGAACCCTGACCAACACATTGAAATAAAGTCCAAGATTGGTCGGTTATGTACGTACTTATCCAGAGTGAATTCATAACCATTTTAACACGTAGCCAGGGTAATGAAATTAAACGGTACCCACCGAAAAATACACAGGGTCAGAACCCTGACCAACATATTGAAATAAAGTCCAAGATTGGTCGGTTATGTACGTACTTATCCAAAATGAATTCATAACCATTTTAACACGTAGCCAGGGTAATGAACCAATGCATTGCCTGATATTAAATGTTAACTAACGTTTTAGTACATATGTATAAGCATTCAGTAATTTTAATGAAAAAAAAGTACATTTATCTTAGTAATAGTGACACCTGTTGTTTAGTGTGATGAACCCCCACGGTTGGGTACAGGAGCATAGAAGTTTTTAATTAAAATTGTTTTCCATAAGAAAAATGAAACCATCATACATGGCCTTATAAACAGCCTTTTACTTCATAGTGGGGTGGGTGGAGTAAAGCTGTGATTATTTTTATTACTTTCTGACCATCTAGTTTGCCATTTACCATGTCCATATAAACTAAAGCTCCAGCCAATATCAGATTTGACTACTTGTTTCAAGCTATGGCACTTGGAAATGAGTGTTGTGACATGTGGCAAATGTCCAACTGTCTTGGTTAATAAGATTGGCTATATTTCAACTAGAAACAGGTAAACCAGTATACCTGTATGTACGAAGCCAGTGATCGTTATTCAAGCCAAAGAAACTGCATCTATTTATATAAATACACATGGACAGAGAATATTTTCTTGGAGCACTAAATGTGACAATTGCCCTACTGTCTGTGATAAATATACCACACCAGCTACATAGTGCCCGACGAGGAGTTGGGTAGGTAGTGAAGAAAAACATTGACTGAAGCCTGGCAGAGGACTGAATTGTTGTCAACAGCAACAAACATACTGGGAAAGTCAAAGACAGTGAAAAAACAAACAAACAAAAAACACACAGGCATATAAATACTAACTTTCTAGGATCTTTATTGACTCCAAGTAATCCAGAGTAGAACGAGATGAATCAACGCTATACTCCGCCATCTTTATTTTAATATTAGATGCAACCATTATTCTGTAGGGGACAACGGGTCATAACTTGAGGGGAGTTAACACCCATGATTTTTAAAATGCCTTGATCAATAAGAGTCTAAGTTACAGGGAACATTATTTTCATTTTTCAGTGGACCAATAAATGCATTTGACAGGAAAATAGAAAAACTCTACCACAACAGCAATTAGAACAGCTTGCTGCATTATAAGTATCACTTCCCTGTCAAATTAGTGGTTCATGCTTATTTGAATCTGAACATAACAGGCCAATTCTATCACACCTTGCTAGGCTTGAACTTCCATCCAATCAGAGCATTCCAAATGAACATGATTCTCCACAAAACTAGAGGGCGCTCTGACCAAAAAATTGCCATGATCTAAATAAAAAGAACTGAATGTCCACAGTTATGTCTGTAGGTGTACCTTACCTGCATTTGAAATAAAGTCCAAGATTGGTCGGTTATGTACGTACTTATCCAAAATGAATTCATAACCATTTTAACACGTAGCCAGGGTAATGAAATTAAACGGTACCCACCGAAAAATACACAGGGTCTGAACCCTGACCAACATATTGAAATAAAGTCCAAGATTGGTCGGTTATGTACGTACTTATCCAAAATGAATTCATAACCATTTTAACACGTAGCCAGGGTAATGAAATTAAACGGTACCCACCGAAAAATACACAGGGTCAGAACCCTGACCAACATATTGAAATAAAGTCCAAGATTGGTCGGTTATGTACGTACTTATCCAGAGTGACTTCAGACCCATTTTAACACGTAGCCAGGGTAATGAAATTAAACGGTACCCACCGAAAAATACACAGGGTCAGAACCCTGACCAACACATTGAAATAAAGTCCAAGATTGGTCGGTTATGTACGTACTTATCCAGAGTGAATTCATAACCATTTTAACACGTAGCCAGGGTAATGAAATTAAACGGTACCCACCGAAAAATACACAGGGTCAGAACCCTGACCAACATATTGAAATAAAGTCCAAGATTGGTCGGTTATGTACGTACTTATCCAAAATGAATTCATAACCATTTTAACACGTAGCCAGGGTAATGAACCAATGCATTGCCTGATATTAAATGTTAACTAACGTTTTAGTACATATGTATAAGCATTCAGTAATTTTAATGAAAAAAAAGTACATTTATCTTAGTAATAGTGACACCTGTTGTTTAGTGTGATGAACCCCCACGGTTGGGTACAGGAGCATAGAAGTTTTTAATTAAAATTGTTTTCCATAAGAAAAATGAAACCATCATACATGGCCTTATAAACAGCCTTTTACTTCATAGTGGGGTGGGTGGAGTAAAGCTGTGATTATTTTTATTACTTTCTGACCATCTAGTTTGCCATTTACCATGTCCATATAAACTAAAGCTCCAGCCAATATCAGATTTGACTACTTGTTTCAAGCTATGGCACTTGGAAATGAGTGTTGTGACATGTGGCAAATGTCCAACTGTCTTGGTTAATAAGATTGGCTATATTTCAACTAGAAACAGGTAAACCAGTATACCTGTATGTACGAAGCCAGTGATCGTTATTCAAGCCAAAGAAACTGCATCTATTTATATAAATACACATGGACAGAGAATATTTTCTTGGAGCACTAAATGTGACAATTGCCCTACTGTCTGTGATAAATATACCACACCAGCTACATAGTGCCCGACGAGGAGTTGGGTAGGTAGTGAAGAAAAACATTGACTGAAGCCTGGCAGAGGACTGAATTGTTGTCAACAGCAACAAACATACTGGGAAAGTCAAAGACAGTGAAAAAACAAACAAACAAAAAACACACAGGCATATAAATACTAACTTTCTAGGATCTTTATTGACTCCAAGTAATCCAGAGTAGAACGAGATGAATCAACGCTATACTCCGCCATCTTTATTTTAATATTAGATGCAACCATTATTCTGTAGGGGACAACGGGTCATAACTTGAGGGGAGTTAACACCCATGATTTTTAAAATGCCTTGATCAATAAGAGTCTAAGTTACAGGGAACATTATTTTCATTTTTCAGTGGACCAATAAATGCATTTGACAGGAAAATAGAAAAACTCTACCACAACAGCAATTAGAACAGCTTGCTGCATTATAAGTATCACTTCCCTGTCAAATTAGTGGTTCATGCTTATTTGAATCTGAACATAACAGGCCAATTCTATCACACCTTGCTAGGCTTGAACTTCCATCCAATCAGAGCATTCCAAATGAACATGATTCTCCACAAAACTAGAGGGCGCTCTGACCAAAAAATTGCCATGATCTAAATAAAAAGAACTGAATGTCCACAGTTATGTCTGTAGGTGTACCTTACCTGCATTTGAAATAAAGTCCAAGATTGGTCGGTTATGTACGTACTTATCCAAAATGAATTCATAACCATTTTAACACGTAGCCAGGGTAATGAAATTAAACGGTACCCACCGAAAAATACACAGGGTCTGAACCCTGACCAACATATTGAAATAAAGTCCAAGATTGGTCGGTTATGTACGTACTTATCCAAAATGAATTCATAACCATTTTAACACGTAGCCAGGGTAATGAAATTAAACGGTACCCACCGAAAAATACACAGGGTCAGAACCCTGACCAACACATTGAAATATAAAGTCCAAGATTGGTCGGTTATGTACGTACTTATCCAAAATGAATTCATAACCATTTTAACACGTAGCCAGGGTAATGAAATTAAACGGTACCCACCGAAAAATACACAGGGTCAGAACCCTGACCAACACATTGAAATAAAGTCCAAGATTGGTCGGTTATGTACGTACTTATCCAGAGTGAATTCATAACCATTTTAACACGTAGCCAGGGTAATGAAATTAAACGGTACCCACCGAAAAATACACAGGGTCAGAACCCTGACCAACATATTGAAATAAAGTCCAAGATTGGTCGGTTATGTACGTACTTATCCAAAATGAATTCATAACCATTTTAACACGTAGCCAGGGTAATGAACCAATGCATTGCCTGATATTAAATGTTAACTAACGTTTTAGTACATATGTATAAGCATTCAGTAATTTTAATGAAAAAAAAGTACATTTATCTTAGTAATAGTGACACCTGTTGTTTAGTGTGATGAACCCCCACGGTTGGGTACAGGAGCATAGAAGTTTTTAATTAAAATTGTTTTCCATAAGAAAAATGAAACCATCATACATGGCCTTATAAACAGCCTTTTACTTCATAGTGGGGTGGGTGGAGTAAAGCTGTGATTATTTTTATTACTTTCTGACCATCTAGTTTGCCATTTACCATGTCCATATAAACTAAAGCTCCAGCCAATATCAGATTTGACTACTTGTTTCAAGCTATGGCACTTGGAAATGAGTGTTGTGACATGTGGCAAATGTCCAACTGTCTTGGTTAATAAGATTGGCTATATTTCAACTAGAAACAGGTAAACCAGTATACCTGTATGTACGAAGCCAGTGATCGTTATTCAAGCCAAAGAAACTGCATCTATTTATATAAATACACATGGACAGAGAATATTTTCTTGGAGCACTAAATGTGACAATTGCCCTACTGTCTGTGATAAATATACCACACCAGCTACATAGTGCCCGACGAGGAGTTGGGTAGGTAGTGAAGAAAAACATTGACTGAAGCCTGGCAGAGGACTGAATTGTTGTCAACAGCAACAAACATACTGGGAAAGTCAAAGACAGTGAAAAAACAAACAAACAAAAAACACACAGGCATATAAATACTAACTTTCTAGGATCTTTATTGACTCCAAGTAATCCAGAGTAGAACGAGATGAATCAACGCTATACTCCGCCATCTTTATTTTAATATTAGATGCAACCATTATTCTGTAGGGGACAACGGGTCATAACTTGAGGGGAGTTAACACCCATGATTTTTAAAATGCCTTGATCAATAAGAGTCTAAGTTACAGGGAACATTATTTTCATTTTTCAGTGGACCAATAAATGCATTTGACAGGAAAATAGAAAAACTCTACCACAACAGCAATTAGAACAGCTTGCTGCATTATAAGTATCACTTCCCTGTCAAATTAGTGGTTCATGCTTATTTGAATCTGAACATAACAGGCCAATTCTATCACACCTTGCTAGGCTTGAACTTCCATCCAATCAGAGCATTCCAAATGAACATGATTCTCCACAAAACTAGAGGGCGCTCTGACCAAAAAATTGCCATGATCTAAATAAAAAGAACTGAATGTCCACAGTTATGTCTGTAGGTGTACCTTACCTGCATTTGAAATAAAGTCCAAGATTGGTCGGTTATGTACGTACTTATCCAAAATGAATTCATAACCATTTTAACACGTAGCCAGGGTAATGAAATTAAACGGTACCCACCGAAAAATACACAGGGTCTGAACCCTGACCAACATATTGAAATAAAGTCCAAGATTGGTCGGTTATGTACGTACTTATCCAAAATGAATTCATAACCATTTTAACACGTAGCCAGGGTAATGAAATTAAACGGTACCCACCGAAAAATACACAGGGTCAGAACCCTGACCAACACATTGAAATATAAAGTCCAAGATTGGTCGGTTATGTACGTACTTATCCAGAGTGACTTCAGACCCATTTTAACACGTAGCCAGGGTAATGAAATTAAACGGTACCCACCGAAAAATACACAGGGTCAGAACCCTGACCAACATATTGAAATAAAGTCCAAGATTGGTCGGTTATGTACGTACTTATCCAAAATGAATTCATAACCATTTTAACACGTAGCCAGGGTAATGAAATTAAACGGTACCCACCGAAAAATACACAGGGTCAGAACCCTGACCAACACATTGAAATATAAAGTCCAAGATTGGTCGGTTATGTACGTACTTATCCAAAATGAATTCATAACCATTTTAACACGTAGCCAGGGTAATGAAATTAAACGGTACCCACCGAAAAATACACAGGGTCAGAACCCTGACCAACACATTGAAATAAAGTCCAAGATTGGTCGGTTATGTACGTACTTATCCAAAATGAATTCATACCCATTTTAACACGTAGCCAGGGTGGTGAAATTAAACGGTACCCACCGAAAAATACACAGGGTCAGAACCCTGACCAACATATTGAAATAAAGTCCAAGATTGGTCGGTTATGTACGTACTTATCCAGAGTGAATTCATAACCATTTTAACACGTAGCCAGGGTAATGAAATTAAACGGTACCCACCGAAAAATACACAGGGTCAGAACCCTGACCAACATATTGAAATAAAGTCCAAGATTGGTCGGTTATGTACGTACTTATCCAAAATGAATTCATACCCATTTTAACACGTAGCCAGGGTGGTGAAATTAAACGGTACCCACCGAAAAATACACAGGGTCAGAACCCTGACCAACACATTGAAATAAAGTCCAAGATTGGTCGGTTATGTACGTACTTATCCAAAATGAATTCATACCCATTTTAACACGTAGCCAGGGTGGTGAAATTAAACGGTACCCACCGAAAAATACACAGGGTCAGAACCCTGACCAACACATTGAAATAAAGTCCAAGATTGGTCGGTTATGTACGTACTTATCCAAAATGAATTCATAACCATTTTAACACGTAGCCAGGGTAATGAAATTAAACGGTACCCACCGAAAAATACACAGGGTCAGAACCCTGACCAACATATTGAAATAAAGTCCAAGATTGGTCGGTTATGTACGTACTTATCCAAAATGAATTCATAACCATTTTAACACGTAGCCAGGGTAATGAAATTAAACGGTACCCACCGAAAAATACACAGGGTCAGAACCCTGACCAACATATTGAAATAAAGTCCAAGATTGGTCGGTTATGTACGTACTTATCCAGAGTGACTTCAGACCCATTTTAACACGTAGCCAGGGTAATGAAATTAAACGGTACCCACCGAAAAATACACAGGGTCAGAACCCTGACCAACATATTGAAATAAAGTCCAAGATTGGTCGGTTATGTACGTACTTATCCAAAATGAATTCATAACCATTTTAACACGTAGCCAGGGTAATGAAATTAAACGGTACCCACCGAAAAATACACAGGGTCAGAACCCTGACCAACATATTGAAATAAAGTCCAAGATTGGTCGGTTATGTACGTACTTATCCAAAATGAATTCATACCCATTTTAACACGTAGCCAGGGTGGTGAAATTAAACGGTACCCACCGAAAAATACACAGGGTCAGAACCCTGACCAACACATTGAAATAAAGTCCAAGATTGGTCGGTTATGTACGTACTTATCCAAAATGAATTCATAACCATTTTAACACGTAGCCAGGGTAATGAAATTAAACGGTACCCACCGAAAAATACACAGGGTCAGAACCCTGACCAACATATTGAAATAAAGTCCAAGATTGGTCGGTTATGTACGTACTTATCCAAAATGAATTCATAACCATTTTAACACGTAGCCAGGGTAATGAAATTAAACGGTACCCACCGAAAAATACACAGGGTCAGAACCCTGACCAACATATTGAAATAAAGTCCAAGATTGGTCGGTTATGTACGTACTTATCCAAAATGAATTCATAACCATTTTAACACGTAGCCAGGGTAATGAACCAATGCATTGCCTGATATTAAATGTTAACTAACGTTTTAGTACATATGTATAAGCATTCAGTAATTTTAATGAAAAAAAAGTACATTTATCTTAGTAATAGTGACACCTGTTGTTTAGTGTGATGAACCCCCACGGTTGGGTACAGGAGCATAGAAGTTTTTAATTAAAATTGTTTTCCATAAGAAAAATGAAACCATCATACATGGCCTTATAAACAGCCTTTTACTTCATAGTGGGGTGGGTGGAGTAAAGCTGTGATTATTTTTATTACTTTCTGACCATCTAGTTTGCCATTTACCATGTCCATATAAACTAAAGCTCCAGCCAATATCAGATTTGACTACTTGTTTCAAGCTATGGCACTTGGAAATGAGTGTTGTGACATGTGGCAAATGTCCAACTGTCTTGGTTAATAAGATTGGCTATATTTCAACTAGAAACAGGTAAACCAGTATACCTGTATGTACGAAGCCAGTGATCGTTATTCAAGCCAAAGAAACTGCATCTATTTATATAAATACACATGGACAGAGAATATTTTCTTGGAGCACTAAATGTGACAATTGCCCTACTGTCTGTGATAAATATACCACACCAGCTACATAGTGCCCGACGAGGAGTTGGGTAGGTAGTGAAGAAAAACATTGACTGAAGCCTGGCAGAGGACTGAATTGTTGTCAACAGCAACAAACATACTGGGAAAGTCAAAGACAGTGAAAAAACAAACAAACAAAAAACACACAGGCATATAAATACTAACTTTCTAGGATCTTTATTGACTCCAAGTAATCCAGAGTAGAACGAGATGAATCAACGCTATACTCCGCCATCTTTATTTTAATATTAGATGCAACCATTATTCTGTAGGGGACAACGGGTCATAACTTGAGGGGAGTTAACACCCATGATTTTTAAAATGCCTTGATCAATAAGAGTCTAAGTTACAGGGAACATTATTTTCATTTTTCAGTGGACCAATAAATGCATTTGACAGGAAAATAGAAAAACTCTACCACAACAGCAATTAGAACAGCTTGCTGCATTATAAGTATCACTTCCCTGTCAAATTAGTGGTTCATGCTTATTTGAATCTGAACATAACAGGCCAATTCTATCACACCTTGCTAGGCTTGAACTTCCATCCAATCAGAGCATTCCAAATGAACATGATTCTCCACAAAACTAGAGGGCGCTCTGACCAAAAAATTGCCATGATCTAAATAAAAAGAACTGAATGTCCACAGTTATGTCTGTAGGTGTACCTTACCTGCATTTGAAATAAAGTCCAAGATTGGTCGGTTATGTACGTACTTATCCAAAATGAATTCATAACCATTTTAACACGTAGCCAGGGTAATGAAATTAAACGGTACCCACCGAAAAATACACAGGGTCTGAACCCTGACCAACATATTGAAATAAAGTCCAAGATTGGTCGGTTATGTACGTACTTATCCAAAATGAATTCATAACCATTTTAACACGTAGCCAGGGTAATGAAATTAAACGGTACCCACCGAAAAATACACAGGGTCAGAACCCTGACCAACATATTGAAATAAAGTCCAAGATTGGTCGGTTATGTACGTACTTATCCAAAATGAATTCATACCCATTTTAACACGTAGCCAGGGTGGTGAAATTAAACGGTACCCACCGAAAAATACACAGGGTCAGAACCCTGACCAACACATTGAAATAAAGTCCAAGATTGGTCGGTTATGTACGTACTTATCCAAAATGAATTCACACCCATTTTAACACGTAGCCAGGGTGGTGAAATTAAACGGTACCCACCGAAAAATACACAGGGTCAGAACCCTGACCAACACATTGAAATAAAGTCCAAGATTGGTCGGTTATGTACGTACTTATCCAAAATGAATTCATAACCATTTTAACACGTAGCCGGGGTAATGAAATTAAACGGTACCCACCGAAAAATACACAGGGTCAGAACCCTGACCAACATATTGAAATAAAGTCCAAGATTGGTCGGTTATGTACGTACTTATCCAAAATGAATTCATAACCATTTTAACACGTAGCCAGGGTAATGAAATTAAACGGTACCCACCGAAAAATACACAGGGTCAGAACCCTGACCAACATATTGAAATAAAGTCCAAGATTGGTCGGTTATGTACGTACTTATCCAGAGTGACTTCAGACCCATTTTAACACGTAGCCAGGGTAATGAAATTAAACGGTACCCACCGAAAAATACACAGGGTCAGAACCCTGACCAACATATTGAAATAAAGTCCAAGATTGGTCGGTTATGTACGTACTTATCCAAAATGAATTCATAACCATTTTAACACGTAGCCAGGGTAATGAAATTAAACGGTACCCACCGAAAAATACACAGGGTCAGAACCCTGACCAACATATTGAAATAAAGTCCAAGATTGGTCGGTTATGTACGTACTTATCCAAAATGAATTCATACCCATTTTAACACGTAGCCAGGGTGGTGAAATTAAACGGTACCCACCGAAAAATACACAGGGTCAGAACCCTGACCAACACATTGAAATAAAGTCCAAGATTGGTCGGTTATGTACGTACTTATCCAAAATGAATTCATAACCATTTTAACACGTAGCCAGGGTAATGAAATTAAACGGTACCCACCGAAAAATACACAGGGTCAGAACCCTGACCAACATATTGAAATAAAGTCCAAGATTGGTCGGTTATGTACGTACTTATCCAAAATGAATTCATAACCATTTTAACACGTAGCCAGGGTAATGAAATTAAACGGTACCCACCGAAAAATACACAGGGTCAGAACCCTGACCAACATATTGAAATAAAGTCCAAGATTGGTCGGTTATGTACGTACTTATCCAAAATGAATTCATAACCATTTTAACACGTAGCCAGGGTAATGAACCAATGCATTGCCTGATATTAAATGTTAACTAACGTTTTAGTACATATGTATAAGCATTCAGTAATTTTAATGAAAAAAAAGTACATTTATCTTAGTAATAGTGACACCTGTTGTTTAGTGTGATGAACCCCCACGGTTGGGTACAGGAGCATAGAAGTTTTTAATTAAAATTGTTTTCCATAAGAAAAATGAAACCATCATACATGGCCTTATAAACAGCCTTTTACTTCATAGTGGGGTGGGTGGAGTAAAGCTGTGATTATTTTTATTACTTTCTGACCATCTAGTTTGCCATTTACCATGTCCATATAAACTAAAGCTCCAGCCAATATCAGATTTGACTACTTGTTTCAAGCTATGGCACTTGGAAATGAGTGTTGTGACATGTGGCAAATGTCCAACTGTCTTGGTTAATAAGATTGGCTATATTTCAACTAGAAACAGGTAAACCAGTATACCTGTATGTACGAAGCCAGTGATCGTTATTCAAGCCAAAGAAACTGCATCTATTTATATAAATACACATGGACAGAGAATATTTTCTTGGAGCACTAAATGTGACAATTGCCCTACTGTCTGTGATAAATATACCACACCAGCTACATAGTGCCCGACGAGGAGTTGGGTAGGTAGTGAAGAAAAACATTGACTGAAGCCTGGCAGAGGACTGAATTGTTGTCAACAGCAACAAACATACTGGGAAAGTCAAAGACAGTGAAAAAACAAACAAACAAAAAACACACAGGCATATAAATACTAACTTTCTAGGATCTTTATTGACTCCAAGTAATCCAGAGTAGAACGAGATGAATCAACGCTATACTCCGCCATCTTTATTTTAATATTAGATGCAACCATTATTCTGTAGGGGACAACGGGTCATAACTTGAGGGGAGTTAACACCCATGATTTTTAAAATGCCTTGATCAATAAGAGTCTAAGTTACAGGGAACATTATTTTCATTTTTCAGTGGACCAATAAATGCATTTGACAGGAAAATAGAAAAACTCTACCACAACAGCAATTAGAACAGCTTGCTGCATTATAAGTATCACTTCCCTGTCAAATTAGTGGTTCATGCTTATTTGAATCTGAACATAACAGGCCAATTCTATCACACCTTGCTAGGCTTGAACTTCCATCCAATCAGAGCATTCCAAATGAACATGATTCTCCACAAAACTAGAGGGCGCTCTGACCAAAAAATTGCCATGATCTAAATAAAAAGAACTGAATGTCCACAGTTATGTCTGTAGGTGTACCTTACCTGCATTTGAAATAAAGTCCAAGATTGGTCGGTTATGTACGTACTTATCCAAAATGAATTCATAACCATTTTAACACGTAGCCAGGGTAATGAAATTAAACGGTACCCACCGAAAAATACACAGGGTCTGAACCCTGACCAACATATTGAAATAAAGTCCAAGATTGGTCGGTTATGTACGTACTTATCCAAAATGAATTCATAACCATTTTAACACGTAGCCAGGGTAATGAAATTAAACGGTACCCACCGAAAAATACACAGGGTCAGAACCCTGACCAACATATTGAAATAAAGTCCAAGATTGGTCGGTTATGTACGTACTTATCCAAAATGAATTCATACCCATTTTAACACGTAGCCAGGGTGGTGAAATTAAACGGTACCCACCGAAAAATACACAGGGTCAGAACCCTGACCAACACATTGAAATAAAGTCCAAGATTGGTCGGTTATGTACGTACTTATCCAAAATGAATTCATACCCATTTTAACACGTAGCCAGGGTGGTGAAATTAAACGGTACCCACCGAAAAATACACAGGGTCAGAACCCTGACCAACACATTGAAATAAAGTCCAAGATTGGTCGGTTATGTACGTACTTATCCAAAATGAATTCATAACCATTTTAACACGTAGCCAGGGTAATGAAATTAAACGGTACCCACCGAAAAATACACAGGGTCAGAACCCTGACCAACATATTGAAATAAAGTCCAAGATTGGTCGGTTATGTACGTACTTATCCAAAATGAATTCATAACCATTTTAACACGTAGCCAGGGTAATGAAATTAAACGGAACCCACCGAAAAATACACAGGGTCAGAACCCTGACCAACATATTGAAATAAAGTCCAAGATTGGTCGGTTATGTACGTACTTATCCAGAGTGACTTCAGACCCATTTTAACACGTAGCCAGGGTAATGAAATTAAACGGTACCCACCGAAAAATACACAGGGTCAGAACCCTGACCAACATATTGAAATAAAGTCCAAGATTGGTCGGTTATGTACGTACTTATCCAAAATGAATTCATAACCATTTTAACACGTAGCCAGGGTAATGAAATTAAACGGTACCCACCGAAAAATACACAGGGTCAGAACCCTGACCAACATATTGAAATAAAGTCCAAGATTGGTCGGTTATGTACGTACTTATCCAAAATGAATTCATACCCATTTTAACACGTAGCCAGGGTGGTGAAATTAAACGGTACCCACCGAAAAATACACAGGGTCAGAACCCTGACCAACACATTGAAATAAAGTCCAAGATTGGTCGGTTATGTACGTACTTATCCAAAATGAATTCATAACCATTTTAACACGTAGCCAGGGTAATGAAATTAAACGGTACCCACCGAAAAATACACAGGGTCAGAACCCTGACCAACATATTGAAATAAAGTCCAAGATTGGTCGGTTATGTACGTACTTATCCAAAATGAATTCATAACCATTTTAACACGTAGCCAGGGTAATGAAATTAAACGGTACCCACCGAAAAATACACAGGGTCAGAACCCTGACCAACATATTGAAATAAAGTCCAAGATTGGTCGGTTATGTACGTACTTATCCAAAATGAATTCATAACCATTTTAACACGTAGCCAGGGTAATGAACCAATGCATTGCCTGATATTAAATGTTAACTAACGTTTTAGTACATATGTATAAGCATTCAGTAATTTTAATGAAAAAAAAGTACATTTATCTTAGTAATAGTGACACCTGTTGTTTAGTGTGATGAACCCCCACGGTTGGGTACAGGAGCATAGAAGTTTTTAATTAAAATTGTTTTCCATAAGAAAAATGAAACCATCATACATGGCCTTATAAACAGCCTTTTACTTCATAGTGGGGTGGGTGGAGTAAAGCTGTGATTATTTTTATTACTTTCTGACCATCTAGTTTGCCATTTACCATGTCCATATAAACTAAAGCTCCAGCCAATATCAGATTTGACTACTTGTTTCAAGCTATGGCACTTGGAAATGAGTGTTGTGACATGTGGCAAATGTCCAACTGTCTTGGTTAATAAGATTGGCTATATTTCAACTAGAAACAGGTAAACCAGTATACCTGTAT
This sequence comes from Saccoglossus kowalevskii, assembly GCF_978046115.1. Lineage (NCBI taxonomy): Eukaryota > Metazoa > Hemichordata > Enteropneusta > Harrimaniidae > Saccoglossus > Saccoglossus kowalevskii. The sequence goes on along the minus strand of NC_140649.1, from coordinate 23,768,143 downwards.
GTACGAAGCCAGTGATCGTTATTCAAGCCAAAGAAACTGCATCTATTTATATAAATACACATGGACAGAGAATATTTTCTTGGAGCACTAAATGTGACAATTGCCCTACTGTCTGTGATAAATATACCACACCAGCTACATAGTGCCCGACGAGGAGTTGGGTAGGTAGTGAAGAAAAACATTGACTGAAGCCTGGCAGAGGACTGAATTGTTGTCAACAGCAACAAACATACTGGGAAAGTCAAAGACAGTGAAAAAACAAACAAACAAAAAACACACAGGCATATAAATACTAACTTTCTAGGATCTTTATTGACTCCAAGTAATCCAGAGTAGAACGAGATGAATCAACGCTATACTCCGCCATCTTTATTTTAATATTAGATGCAACCATTATTCTGTAGGGGACAACGGGTCATAACTTGAGGGGAGTTAACACCCATGATTTTTAAAATGCCTTGATCAATAAGAGTCTAAGTTACAGGGAACATTATTTTCATTTTTCAGTGGACCAATAAATGCATTTGACAGGAAAATAGAAAAACTCTACCACAACAGCAATTAGAACAGCTTGCTGCATTATAAGTATCACTTCCCTGTCAAATTAGTGGTTCATGCTTATTTGAATCTGAACATAACAGGCCAATTCTATCACACCTTGCTAGGCTTGAACTTCCATCCAATCAGAGCATTCCAAATGAACATGATTCTCCACAAAACTAGAGGGCGCTCTGACCAAAAAATTGCCATGATCTAAATAAAAAGAACTGATATATATATATATATATATCTCTTCTATTTCTATTTTTATAGAAGAACCTTCCCAAATAAAAGAAATTCTAAAATTTAAAAATATAAGAGGTAGTCACTAAACCATGTACTTTCACACTCAAGCAAGAGAATAGACATGTTGGTGAACAAGCCATGCACTGTGAGTGTTTTATTGTTTACACTCTGTAAAATACCATTTTTTTCACAAATAAAAAAATATACAAATTTAAAAATATACAAATAAAAAAATTTAAAAAAAAAGAACTGCAGACCTCACTTCTTCATTTTTTTGAGTGGGCCAGCCATGTTTCCACATACAAAAATACACATAATATTTCTATTTAATTTATTTTATTTTATAATATAATTTTGCCACTGATTTTTTTAAAATAAATTTACCATTCACAAATTAATGAGTTGGACACTATATAATCTTAATATTTTACAATCCATATCATCATATTTGAATCTGTTTTAAGACATTTGAAAAAACATATTTTAGAAGCATAACAATACAACGACTAGATTTGGTGTCACAGTTTGCTCCCAATTCATACTGAAAGATTGCAGCAATAATTAATAAAGCTTATTCAGAAAACCATTTATTCCCGACATCATATTCAATGGCTAGTTCTCAGGATCTACAACAGTAAATAAATAAACAGAAATTATTTTGATGCCATGTTTTTTGACGACACTGCCATATCGCACAGATATTCAACACCGCCATATCGAATTTGGATTTGGACCATACCATTTCAAGCTGCAGGGTTTCTAAACAATGACTCAACAAACAATAAACACATCTTCCACCCACCACACAAATTTTAGCCATAATTGAACAACCAAGAAAGCAACAAATATCAGGCTGCATCTTGAAAACAACCAGATAGCACATTACAACCAGTCATTACAAACATGAAATCCTCCACCCCTCCCAGTACACCCTACAGCATTAATGGTTCCTATACTCATTTGCATCTATGTACAACAAGCTTAGCCAATAGATGCACCTGACTCATCAACCTTTTGACCAACCACTCATTCTAAATATTGTTGAGTGAGGGCGCTATTTACTAATGAGAAGAACCTTTTAAACAAATTGAACAGATCTAATATTACAAGCAGTGAATATCTAGTTATGCTTTAATTAATGAAGGTATACAATTCACTCACCTGAAAACATACTATGGCATGACTTTTAACTTGTCCGTATAGATTTTGTAGCCTAGGCGCAGTGAAATACTTGTGCGATATATGATTTCTCAGGCAGTGATTGAGCTTTAGTTCTGAAATTAAAATAAAATATTAAAATTAATTCATTAATATTACAAGCAGTGAATATCTAGTTATGCTTTAATTAATGAAGGTATACAGTTCACTCACCTGTAAACATACTGGGGCATGACTTATAACTTGTACCCATAGGAGGTCAGTCTAGCCACAGTTGAAATCTTTTAAGAAATATGATTTCTCAGCTAGTGCTTCAGCTCTAATTCTGAAATTAAATTAAATTATTAAAATAGTTCATTAATATTACAAGCAGTGAATATCTAGTTATGCTTTAATTAATTAAGGTATACAATTCGCTCACCTGAAAACATACTATGGCATGACTTTTAACTTGTTCCTATAGATTTTGTAGCCTAGGCGCAGTGAAATACTTGTGCGATATATGATTTCTCAGGCAGTGATTGAGCTTTAGTTCTGAAATTAAAATAAAATATTAAAATTAATTTATTACAATATATTACAAGCAGTGAATATCTAGTTATGCTTTAATTAATGTAGGTACACAGTTCACTCACCTGTAAACATACTGGGGCATGACTTTTAACTTGTTTCTATAGATTTTGTAGCCTAGGCGCAGTGAAATACTAGTGCGATATATGATTTCTCAGGCAGTGATGTAGCTTTAGTTCTGAAATTAAAATAAAATATTAAAATTAATTCATTAATATTACAAGCAGTTAATATCTAGTTATGCTTTAATTAATAAAGGTATACAGTTCACTCACCTGTAAACATACTGGGGCATGACTTATAACTTGTATCCATAGGGGTCAGTCTAGCCACAGTTGAAATCTTTTAAGAAATATGATTTCTCAGCTAGTGCTTCAGCTCTAATTCTGAAATTAAATTAAATTATTAAAATTAATTCATTAATATTACAAGAAGTGAATATCTAGTTATGCTTTAATTAATGAAGGTATACAATTTACTCCGCTGAAAACATACTATGGCATGACTTTCAACTTTTCCTATAGATTTTGTAGCCTAGGCGCAGTGAAATACTTGTGCGATATATGATTTCTCAGGCAGTGATTCAGATTTAGTTCTGAAATTAAAATAAATTATTAAAATTAATTCATTACATCTGTTCTATTTTTATAGAAGAACCTTCCCAAATAAAAGAAATTCTAAAATTTCAAAACATAAGAGGTAGTCACTGAACCATGTACTTTCACACTCAAGCAAGAGAATGGACATGTTGGTGAACTAGCCTTGCACTGTGAGTGTTTTATTGTTTACACTCTGTAAAATACCAGTTTTTTTTCACAAATAAAAAAAAAGAACTGCAGACCTCACTTCTTTATATTTTTGAGTGGGAAAGCCAAGTTTCCACATACAAAAATACACATAATATTTTTATTTTATTTATTTTATTTTATAATATAATATTGCCACTGAATTCTTTAAAATAAATTTACCATTTACAAATTAATGAGTTGGACACTATATAATCTTATTATTTTACAATCAATATCCTTATATTTGAATCTGTTTTAAGACATTTGAAAAAAAATATTTTAGAAGCATAACAATACAACGACTAGATTTGGTGTCACAGTTTGCTCCCAATTCATACTGGAATATTGCCAGCAATAATTAATAAAGCTTGTTCAGAAAACCATTTATTCCCGACATCATATTCAATGGCTAGTTCTCAGGATCTACAACAGTAAATAAATAAACAGAAATCATTTTGATGCCATGTTTTTAGACGACACTGCCATATCGCACAGATATTCAACACCGCCATATCGAATTTGAATTTGGACCATACCATTTCAAGCTGCAGGGTGTCTAAACAATAACTCAACAAACAATAAACACATCTTCCACCCACCACACAAATTTTAGCCACAATTGAACAACCAAGAAAGCAACAAATATCAGGCTGCATCTTGAAAACAACCAGATAGCACATTACAACCAGTCATTACAAACATGAAATCCTCCACCCCTCCCAGTACACCCTACAGTATTAATGGTTCCTATACTCATTTGCATCTATGTACAACAAGCTTAGCCAATAGATGCACCTGACTTATCAAACTTTTGACCAACCACTCATTCTAAATATTGTTGAGTGAGGGCGCTATTTACTAATGAGAAGAATCTTTTAAACAAATTGAACATATATATATATATATATATATATATATATATATATATATATTAAATATGGAAGTATCACTTTTATATACTTCTATTTAATAATATTAGTCCCAGTTCGGTAGCAGTTCGAAAACGAGAATTGGGCATCTGATCCTATATCTTAAACATGCCTGGACTGATTGCGTTTAAACTTCACACATACATCAATTTGTTTCATGATCTGATACAAGTTGGTCCATTTTGTGTTAAAAAATTGTCAAAATTAAGCATTTCTAGCATTCTGTAATCGGATCTCGGTACTTTACAGATGGATTTTGTTGAAACTTGGTACATATTTTGAATATTATTGGTCCTAATTTTGTTTTTCAGATTTTTGTTTTTGTGCCATATCTCTGACACACTTTGACTGATTATGTTTAGATTTGATGTATTCATTATACTTATACATCATGTTATAGATATACAAATGAACTGGTTTGAAATGACCGAATGGTGATCATTTGTGTGCTAAAAAATCATCAAAGTCAAGTATTTATGACATTCGAGAACCAGATCTCAGTAGCTTAATAATGGATTTTGTTCAAACTTGGTACATACATTGGACATTATGGGACCGTGATGCACGCCATTTTGTTCCCTAGATCGGAACAGAATGACCGGCCAGTGGCCATTTTGTTTTAATTATATTATAATGCTGTTCCAAAGATTGCTCCAGAGATTGTCAAATGAGCATTTGTCTATATTAAAAGATCAGATACAAGATGACTGAATGTCAATTATGTTAATGTTAACAAATCATCCTAATTATGCATCAGCTTCTTGACCTATATCTTTGACACGTTTATGTTTAAACTATATTACTATAAACAAAACTGTATATATTAAATCTAATAACTAACGGGGACTGTGCCATTCATTTTTTATTCATTTTGACCCTAATATATATTATGAAATCAATCAATATGTGCTTATTTACCTTGCAAGTTCTTCCAAGATTTAGCTCCAGCAATGCACCAACTGCAAGCACCATTACCTCAGATGAGATTACTATCACCTGGAACAAATGGACTTCTAATGTTGATCATGGAGATGGACCAGTTGAATCTTATAAAGTATACTACAGAGACATTGGGGCTGACTGGACATCTGCAGGTCATGTTGTATCAGACATAAGTCAAACAAGTTACAGATCAGCCATCATAAGATTGAACTGGTCCTCAGAATATGAAATTACAGTAACTGTTAAAAGACCGGGACCACTTGGTGAAGGAAGTAAAGACATTACTATAACAGCAACTACACTGTGTGCAAGTATGTACATGTAAATAAATAATTAATTCATTAAATTAATTAATTATCATACCAATCAAAATGTTATGAGTGACAACATTTCCAGAGTTTGACCAGTTGAGAATTTCACTAAACGGGGTTCACTTTTGAAACCTATTCAATTGTGTATACCATTTGTCCATAATGGAATATGTGGTGTTATAATGTAACCCAGGAACTGAGTGTATACATCATTCTTGCTTGCCAAAGTAATGCAACATTTGTGCAGATTAGTTTTTGATTAAATATGTATTCCATAATAATTAGGCCTACCTGCATGAGTAATGTTTTTAGCAGATACATGTCGAATAATTGAAAAATATGAAGCTGCATCTGAGAATCACATTCAGTTTACTTCTGCTTTTCTCCTAATTATCCATTATTAGTCTCTATCCAAAGACTAGTTTTAGGTTCCATACATCTGTCCATTGTCTTAACTTGGACATGCCTGGATCAATATTGTTAAAAGTTAATACAAAGAGAGGTCATAGTGGGAATGATATACATGTCCACACCAATTTCTTTTTCAGTTGTTTAAAAAAATCACAAAATATGAACATGAATTTTGATTCTATCATTTGAACAATGAGATTGTGCTAGAGTTATTTACATTATGTGTACATGTCTAACTATGTTATGTTTTTCTGTACATTGAATTTCATTACAGCCCCACAAAAACAAGCAGTTCAGAATATATTATCGCCCGAGTTGAAAAAACTTGAAGTTTATGTGCGGGTAACCATTGTACTACATTGCACTGCAAGCATGAAATTAGATTACAATTTTGGCGAAATTACATGGCACATTGCATTCTCAAATAGAAATTGTTAGTGCATTTTATACACACAGACAATGCACTGAGCCATTTGATAGACATGTATCTTGCACTTGTACCATGATCACTACTGTTACAATGCATTTATTAACTGCATACTCATAGTTAATTGCATCCTCGGTTACGACGAACAGTGTTCAAGACAAGCAACTACAATCTTTCTTACAAACTGCAGGTAGACATGGGAAGATGTTAACATGGGAAGAATGTCCATTCATTCTTTCTTTTCTAGCAAGTTGGCGATTTCACTTTTGTGTGTCTCATTGATATTTCAAAAAACCAATCATCAGATTTTAATGAAACTTGGAATATAGAAGCTCTGGGGCAATGCACACGCCTGATCAGATATAAAGGATCCAGGTTGCAGATTAGTTACCCAATTTTAAGTATTTCACTTTTTGCCAAGTTGAATCCAACATGTTTCGGTGAAACCTGTGCATGAATGCACTGGGATAATGTGCAGACCTGATTAGTTTTGGTTGCAATGTGTGCATATTAATTACCTAATTTGCATTAACATTAGAAAATAATCTTTTTTGCATTTCATTGAAACTTGGTATATAGATGCTCTGGTATAATGCACATAACTGAATAGTTTTTTGGTTGCAATCTATGTATAATAATTGCCTAATTCATAAATTTCTGCCTTTGAAAACTTATATCTCAAGTACTAATCATCACATTTCAATGAAACTTGATACATAATTGCTCTGAAGCAATGCAACCACTTAATTAGTTTTAGGTTAAAATACATCTGATAACATCACGCCCACATCAGCCCTGCAGACTACATCAACACATTCATTGAACATGATGGGACCTTGATTCGCTTTATTTTATTTTTCAAAATTGGTTCAAAATGACCGACAGGTGGCTATTATGTTTTAAATAATGCAATTTTAGATCCACATCTCTGTCATGCCTGGGCCAATCATTTTGCAAATTTCACACGTCAGACGTAATTTCTGACAAGTGCATTTTTGTCTTCATCTAATCCAAAATGGCTGACTGGTGGCCAACTCGCTTATAAGTGAATGCAGTTCCACGGAGTCTAACATACATGTCTGGACTATTAAATTTTAAACTTCACACATACATCAGACATTTCATCATATATGCTGAAAACTCAAAATTGCAACATTGTACTTGTAACACAAGTCGCAGTTTAAAATTTTAGCAGCACTGTAGTTCATTGTAATTCCTGTTCTTTCAAAATTGTAGGTTCCTAGTAGTATTGATATCAAGTGTAAACACGGTAATGTAGATAAGTACATTTACTACATTAAAGTGAAGCATAGGAAGGTACATACAGAAGATAATTATGACGAAATGGTAAAATATTATCATGGGAGTGTTTCTGATGTTGAAGTGATCAACGTCACTGATGAATCATTGCTACCTTACACAGAGTATGAAGTCTATGTTTTACTTAGAAATGCTGATGCTGAAAGTAATTGGAGTGATTCAATGACTGTTACAACACCTGGGAATGGTAAGTTCTTTTTTGACATTATGGCTGTCTATTGCAAAATAAGCTAATAAGTTATAGGGCTTATATTTCTGGTACCGTAGTTTCAGATGTCAGCTAAATATCTTGTGAGGAGGTATATGTATAGAATGAGTGGTCAGTGTAAGTAGTACTAAAGCAAAATGGTGTCGATCTAGAGGGTAAATGGTACTACATCTAATACTGAAGTGGTGGTAGATGTAGTGCTGAAATAGCAATCGTTCTAGTGCATAGGGTCATTGTCATCGCACTGTCAACGTTTTAATGTTCTATCATAGGAGAACTGCATAATTATTGCCTGATGAATATTGCTTTACGTACGGTTGCACGTACGATTTATTCACTACAAGGGTGCAAGTGAAAAGATCGAGAGTGTATGTTGTTTTTATTGTTTACTTTGACGCTATTCATTGGAATTTATAAATGAGGGGAGATTGGAATAATATATGGGTATGAATCAGGATTTTTTTTTAAGTAAATGTGATTTAAAAATGTTACTAAATTTTGAGCTGAAAAAGTACTAGTTCTAGGGGAAAATATGCACAATGCAAAGGCTTGATGCTAGATAGACATTTGTAGTAGTAATGCTCGATGACGAACTTGAATCGGAAGGCCATAGCGTGTCATTGTTTACAAACAAGCGTCTACCTATGAACCTTTGCGTTTTAGCGTGTGTTGTTATCGTCGATTGGGACTCAATTCCCGCGCGTGCGCAGGTGACGACTCTCCTGCATTAATTTCCAAATTATTTCAAAATGTATGCACCCCGGGAGTGCTAAAATAGGTATGTGCTGCCAGTGTTGAAATTTTTTGAGGGGTGAATGTCTCAGTTGAGAATAATACGCGTAGATAGGATCGATTTACTGCACTCTGTAATAAGACACTAACTCTAATAGTGGGCTCCACTCTGACAAAAACTACTGTTCAGGCACGTATATGTCATAAGGGACGTTTCAATAGAAAAGTTTATAGAGGTATATTTTAAATAGTTAGCAAATTCCACTTTATTTCTTTCTTTTAGAAGATCTACAACAAATACTATGATAGTATATGTAGCATCTGCCATTCCTAATATTTCTGCAGCTAAAGAACTATGTACGACATATCGCACATTTACGATTTCAGTTTTGTGTGTCTCACTGATATTTCAAAGACCAATCATCAGTTTGTGGACATTGATGATCCAATTTGAAAATTGTTTCAATATAGTTCAATAAATTTGTTGAATTGTGTACATGAATGCACTGGGATAATGTGCAGACCAGATTAGTTTTTGGTTGCAAAACGTGCATATTAATTGCCTAATTTGCACAATATTAAGCCAATTTTTAATCTGTTTTACTTATTACTTAAGAACTATCTAACATATTTCAATAGAACTATGGTACATAGATGCCCTGGGATAATACACAGAATTGGTGAGTTTTTAATCGAAAGCCATGCTTATTGATAACCCAATTTGCATATCAATTAGCCAATTTTAAAAGTAGTTTTTCTCGGGAAATACCTACAGATTTTAGTGAAATGACATGAATTGTCTGGAATAATATGCAAACCTTCCAGTAGCAATCTGGGTATCTATCTAATTTGAATATAAATTACCCAATTTTCAGTTTTTCTATCTTAACCTCAATTTAGATTCCAACGACGCTTAGTACATAGATGCATACAATGGGAGTCTTTGCAGTTAGTGCGTCTGTGTGTGTGTACACAAACAAAATGGCAGGGTGCTGTATTCAAGCAACAAGCTTTGTTTTGACTTCAATGCAGATAATTTGATTTACATTTTCAGACTTAAGTTTGAAGACTGTGACATATCAAGTACCGGTATATAATATATTGAGATTGAGTAAACTGTAATATAACAATTATTAAAAAATACCCAACGGCCAACGTCCTATTTACACGCTATTGTTTGTACTGTTTTTCGACAAGATTAATGTTTTCGCTCTACTGTGAACAGAACATTACTTTTCTTTCATGCATCAACATACAAGACTGAAGACTGTGACATATCAAGTACCGGTATATAATATATTGAGATTGAGTAAACTGTAATATAACAATTATTAAAAAATACCCAACGGCCAACGTCCGATTTACACGCTATTGTTTGTACTGTTTTTCGACAAGATTAATGTTTTCGCTTTACTGTGAACAGAACGTTACTTTTCTTTCATGCATCAACATACAATTGTTAATTAGCATGATGTTATTTTGTGGTTAGAGTATTTTAAAGATATGCGGCATAACTTGTCTCGGCAACAGCAGATTTCTGTTTATCCTCAACATTGTCAATGTTCTATCCGCTTGCACACTGTTCATGTGCATGTGATGTCTATCACAACACAGCCAAATGCTTCAGTTATGAGAATATCATTATTAGTTTCACTGTCACTGTAGATGACAGAGTAGAGCTGTTCATATAGGTCTGTTGTCGTCCGTCCATCCGTCCATCAACAATTTTTCTTCTTCAAACCTGCTCAATTGCTTTGATACCTGGTATCAAGGTACATTGTGTGGACCTCTTTCAGATTTGTTCATTTTGCGATAATATCTTCAATTGTTTTTATTTTTGGTGGATATTTGCCATTTTTGGTAAAAAATTAATTTTTTGAATTTTTCTTGATCACAATCAGACTGATTGCTTTAATATTTGAGATGTACATTATTTTTGTGAACAATTTGTTCTTGTCTTGGCTGCCACAATGTTCTTGTAGGACAATGGAGCTTTTTTGACTGTCAGATGGTATGTTTGTTTTTCAAACAAAGTTTACATTTTTGAACCAAGTTTAGTATATAACATACTGTATGTGTTTGTGTTACTGTTACATTGTTGGAACCACCCCCCCAATGGTATAATAACAACCTACATTTGTATATAATATAACATAATATACTGTATGTATTTGTATTGCAGTTCCTTCTAAGCCTAGAAATGTAACACTATAACCAGCAGTATATACAATTACTGTTACATGGTTAGAACCAGGCCCACCCAACGGTATAATAACAGCCTATAACATAACTTAATATATGCATTTGTATTACAGTTCCTTCTAAGCCTAGAAATGTAACACTACAACCAGCAGTGTATACAATTACTGTTAGATGGTTAGAACCAGACCCACCCAATGGTATAATAAAAGCCTATAGCATAACATAATGTATGCATTTGTATTACAGTTCCTTCTAAACCTAGAAATGTAACACTACAACCAGCACTATATACAATTACGGTTACAAGGTTAAAACCAGACTCACCCAACGGTATAATAACAGCCTATAAAATTACATACTGGAAAACAGGTGATGAGAGTACTAAAACAGATATCTTGGTAGATAGTGGTGATGTACATGAATACAATATAAATAATCTGAAATATGAAGTTAATTATACTGTAATAGTAAGTTCATATGATATTATTTGAAAACATTTATATTTTGTTGATTTTCTAGATATTTATGAAATTATTTTATATCAAATGCCATATTTACTTTATGAGTATGTCTGTGGTCAAAATAAGTCCTATAATATATCCAGTATACAATGCAGGCTTTTATTCATTAGAATATAGTTGTGTATATGTTTAAGAGATCATACTTGTGTATATGTAGATACAAATATGTACATAATTCACTTTCACACTGTGAGCTACATATTATTGTATAAAATATGTTTTTCTTTTCAGGTATCTGCCTTTACTAGTGTTGGAGAAGGTGAATACAGTGATGAACGGAATACTAAGACATCAGAAACAAGTATGTTAAATATTTTAACTATTTCCTTTATATAGTACATGTGTGTTTATTTGTAAATAATGTAAACAAGTTATCATATGTTTCTATATGTTTTGATTCACACATATATCTCACCTTTCAGTTCCTGGTCAGCCTGCCAGCATTGATGTACACAGAGAAACTGAAAATAGCATCAGATTCACATGGACAGATCCAGCCATATTCAGTGGTGATATATTACAATATAGAGTATGTAATCAGAAAACAGAGACTTACAAATTCACTAGTTTGAGTTCCCGCAACTCTGTGCTAGCTCTCCCCTTTGTGCATGCTTGATTCCAATGCGATTCACAATGCGCTGCTTGTTGTATTCCATTTCGATATACAGTGAAGAACAGTATTTGTAGATTGGCAGGCAATTGTTTAGGCTTCAAAATTGAGTTTATATTCATACTGCTGTACATCTTGGTGATTCCTAGAGAGAGAATTACATAGTATAGCAACAGAATATTATCATTAGCAAATTTGATTGCATCTTAGTTGCAATTAATATTTCTTCATTAGTTTTGCTCGATATTTAGTCTCCGTTTAGACATAGTTCGAATATCACACATACTATTTGAGAAAAGAACATGAAAACATCACATGCATTTTGTTTATGATTCAAGATGGCTAAATGGCGGCCACATTAGTGCTACGATTCATTGAAATCAAGCATTTCTTCCATTCTGAATCAGGTTTCAATCATGCGTGGACATATATATTTAAAACATGGTATGTCTGTTTTCCTGGGTTTTCAAATAGATGATATTTTTTTATAAAAATGATGTTCCATGGTTATTTCTCTGACATGCTTTGATCTATCTTCTTTACATTGTACATCACATGTCATTCATGGTTCAATTTAAATGACCAAATGGTGGTCTTTTTAGTGCTGAAAATACATGACAATCGAATGGTTTCACTTGGTACAACGTCTGTCACATGAGTGTAAATACTAATTTGGCACTAATGTTGAAAGTCACTAAAAACTGCATTGGGATTTGTATTGTTTTATTTATTCAGTCACTTTATATTTTTACTTTAATTTATTTATTTAAAATGTATTTTATTTTTATTTTAACATTTAAATTTGTAATTGTTTTAATAGATAACATATAGATCATATGACTCTGTGTATTCTACTACCGTATTTGAATCTAAGAATCTACACATTGAGGGCAGTATTGATACACACACTTTAGAAGAATTGCCACCGGGAACACAGTTTGAAATATCAGTGACTGCAAGTACAGCAAATGGGATTTGGTAAACCTAAATCAATTATCTCTGGAACTAAAATTGGTAAGTTTTATATAACTTTTTTGTTCTAGTGAGAATTGATTTGAAAATGTCTGAACTAAATGCTATCTGTGTGTACAAATTACAACGTTAACAACTAATTAACATGTCAGTTTTAAATAACTATATACCTTTTCGAATAATAAGATGAATATGTCATTGATAATAATTGATTTTTTAGGTATTGATGTTTCTGATATTCTGGAACAGCCTCACATGACAACTGAAACAAAATTAACAGAAACCACTGCTTCCATTGGTTTGAGAAAACCCAAGTTAAACACAGATATTAAGACTGATACACAACTGATGTGAGTTACATGCATATTTTTAAATGATATATATTTAGTAGTGTACACTTCATATATGATAGAAGCATCATCTAGATCATATCTCGCATCAAGAAGACGATAAAATATTATACATGTGCATCATTTGCTTGGCAAAGGGCGTCTTTCACGATCATTGATATTCGTCAAACATTGTTTTACATTATTATAAACTTTTTTATCAATTATATAATCATAACATTTACAAATTCAGGTTCGTTTTAGCAAATTATAAATCACTAACTTTAAATTTTAGCGCGCCCGTAATAATATGAAAGGAAATAAATAAGAGTTCATTTGTATGTTTGTTGTCATCGTCATAGCCGTTTGGCAATTTTCTGTGTGTATTACCAAAAACATCTATATTATTGGTAATCTTGGTACAGCATAAATCACACTTGGTAATGACATTTAAAAGGTTAAATGATACATCCAGAATCTTGAAACATATATTATAGCTATTGTTGTTTTGAATTTTCCAAGACATGTTACCTAAAATGAGTATGTTGTATAAATCTATTGGTACCCAAAAAAGAAGTACATGATTGTATATCCCCCGCCTTGTTCTTTCTTCAATTTGTTTACTTTACAGGAGTTGCATTGTTGTAGTTGAAGAGGAAAGGGAGACAAGAAAGCGTGACTTAAAAGACAATCAATATATCACAGCATCATTGTCATTAAATTCAATCCCCTGTGAATTAACAGTCGGTGATGGTATGGAATATAATGGTTATAACAATAAACCATTAACACCTGGACAACAATATGTCATATATGATGGTTTAGCAGTGAATACTACAGGGGTAAGACGATTAATATATCGCATCGCCATTGCCATTACATAAAATCCCTGATCAGTGGTGGCAGTTTATAATGGCAATAGTTATATCAATAAATAAGTAACATATTCTTAGACTTTAAAACTAATCGGCAGCAAATTACCCATAACTAATCCTCGTGATTATATGAATATACATGTATCAATTAGTCTTCAGCTGTTTATTGTATTGTTGCCATTTATTTTGGCACTCGATAATTTCTCTGTTGGTCACATTTGTATTTATTTGCGATGCAGAAGGAAGAGTTGATGTTACATGACAGTCAGCTGACTTCGTTTACGTTTGTTCAAAACAATATACAGTGCAAGGTATATGTAGGCAGGTATCTTTACACGTATTACAGCAAATGTTGGCATGACTACTATCGATTCTAATTTAATGAATGTTCTATTGCATTACGTTACTTAGAGTGCAATTCAGGTTGCGCTTAAGCACTTTACGCTGACAACATGAATTATATTATTAATGTACTCAAAACTTATTTCTATCTGGCGAGAAGAAAAATTGAATTACTGAAGGAGATAATATAATACCCACATTTATAGGAGGTTTCGCTGGTGGTGTAGTTGTTACAATTGTCGTTGGCGTATTGTTATTATATTTAATACGTCGTTTGAAATCCCGTAATAAACACAAAGAAAGGTAATCGTATGACATTTCAGTCAACTATACATGTTCATGAACAGCAACGTTATTTAATGTTATATAATGTGAAAAATAAGTAATATTTGTTTCTTTAACGTTCCCAATAGTATATGATGGTTTTACTATAGGTAATATATACATGCTTTTTATTGTTTGTATACTGTTTAGGAACGAGAGTCACGATGATTTTGCTCATGCAGAGGAAGAGTCAATAGAAGTGAAAAGTAAGGTATTTTGTCCAAATATATGCGTACGATGGTTATATATTAAAGTAATAAAGAAACGTATACGTTAATGTGTAACGTTTGGTTACTGTAATGTAATTACAGATTACGGAAACATCCATGCAAAAGAGAATGACCACTATCAAGACCTAGGAGACGTCCAAGAAAATAATTACGAAGAGTTGAAAATGAATGAGTACCGGTAAGTACAGTGTAATCTATGGTTTTTGATATATTTGTCACATATAATACATTGCAGTTCGGTGCAGATTACATTCTCAGCAAACTCATTCAGAAATAAATTTTAATTATACTAAACGTGATCATGTGACAAATATACTCATATATATATACCAAAGTTGAAATAACAACATATGAAATGATGTTATAATTGAAAGCCATTTACAAGTGAACAATACATATTCTATAAGTACGGGACAAGTACAGTTCATTGTCGAATGAGAATAGCCCTTGTGGTATTCCAAATTATGTCATGTATATAACATTTTATATCATTTAATTTCTGATATCTCTATTATTTGTTATAGCAATGTCGCAAAATATTCAACGCAAACACAAAAAAACAACACTAAGCCGATTGAAATCAGAGGTAAAAATAAATTAAATTATTATAATACAATAAAATAAAATACAATGATTCAACTATGTGCGAATTAAATTTTCATGCATTGAATGTCAATTGTGACCCACTAATCGGTATGGCGATATAGCTTCAGTTTATGTATTTAATATTTGTTGCTACTAGTTGAATATTTTAATATCCGCCATGTATATTTCGATCGCAGTTAACAAGAAACCAATTACTCAATACTGAACAGTATGTATGCATAAAGATGTCTGCATTCACATAATTTGAATACTAAAATACATCAATAACAAATTATATACATATGCACAATACTGTCTATATCAATGTAAATTGCCCATCAATTCAATATTTCAACCCACAGTTACCTTTTTCGTCTTAATATTAGTGACAACATAATATTAGTTTGTACATAAAAATGCTGAAGTTCACGAACGTCCACTAAATATGTATATTTAGTGATCCAACTAAAGAACCACAGGGTCATTACCAAGACCTTCAGAGCGTGTCAGAGTCTCAGTATCAGTCGCTTAGCAAAATTTGAATCATAAAACATGTATAAACAGAATAATATAATCAGAATTATTATATACATTATCTATTTTATTAACAAGTTACTCCCAACGACGTGTCATCATTACATATAGCGTTACATATTACGATTACACATTAGCAACTAGAATCTCTTGTGTATAGTAGGAAATATTGATTACCAGCTTCGTTTATCCACTGAATAATTTTTTTTCCATGACAATACAAATGGCATGATCATATTTCAATGAATATGAAGATTCATAATATAAATTAAAATCGAAAGTTATAATCGATAATTCCGATTAAAATCTACTGGTATTATATTTTGTTTGCACGCACCCACTGTTAATTTTGTAGTTGCATTCGATGCATTCCATTCACCCCGTGTTAATACATTATTCGCTCCGTAAAATATACTGTGATGTTATACAGTTTTCCTATCCTCTTTAGTAAGAAAACATAATAAAAAATATGAATGTCAAGAGGGCAGCCAGCTATATATGATACTACCAAGACCTAATTTAGTTCTAAAGGAGCACGCAACCAACTCTAATACTCTAAGATAATGCTACTGTAACGGTACTGTGATTGGCGGATTTCCATGATTATCTCGTCCATATTCTCTTTAGTTTCATACAGGCCTAATAACTCCTCGCACTGCTACTAATCATGTGCAGAATGTGGTTAACTTGGCAGTGTGCTTGTGAACTTCCATGTTAAAGCACTTATAGTCGCAGTACTCTTCGTAGTTGCCTACGTGTCACGGAAGTCTGCACGATCCTAGAAGCACAATACATTGGTCCGTTGTTTTTAACGATGTGTGTAAAAAAAACTGTTTAAGTTTATTAGTTATGAACAAATCAGAATGAGGGCGCACATCATGAATCGGTACACATTAAATAATAAACAACTGGGGACAACCCATCGTTGCATCTAAAATTCCAACTTTGGTTATTCTTCCATCTAGCATTCTGAATAACTCAGGAAGATCTCTTTGCATGTACACGGGAGATTTTTACGTTTTTATTTATAATATCGAATTACGTGTTGTGCTCAAGAGATAGAAATAATAGACGAAAATTAGTGATATATTTGCAACCTGTTAACTCAAGTCACCAGTTACATTTGGTTGGATGACATCTATACTGTAATGTTCTAACTTGATACTGGATATATATATACACATTTAATATATATGAAGAGTATTGCATGTCATAATCATGATCGTTGCCGACCTTTCTGTGGTGTCCGTAGTACGTGTTTTCATCGTCTTCACTCCTTACTAACCGTATAGACATGTTGGTGTTTGGTGGAGACATATTGCACAGGCAAACCAGTGTTTGAGACGAGTAACCATACCAAGAATGGATCAGTGTGCATTATTGAATATGGTTTCTGTAACATGAAAACAAGAAAAGAGTAAAAAAAGACAATTAAAATAAAAATTTCTTAGATTAAATTTACATATATTATTGTGCTATGGACAACACATTTGTGATTGATAAAATCAAAACGTGTCGTAACGATCGGCCAAACTTGCTACGATACTGTGAGACAAAATAAACATTCCTAACTTGACTCAAACGATCTTCGATCTATTTAACATGCACAAATCGTTCTTTAGATATGTTTGGCTGGGTATACATGGATATATTCAATATAAATACATGTCATAATTCATAACACTGAATAATCGGAAATTGGCATATATGTTTTGGATTGGCTAAACATTGTATGCCCGGGGAGCAGTTGCGTCACAAAGCGTTCTATGTCGATCATACGCGAACAGCTGTGCCAGGTAAGATTAAGCGAGTTGCTGTACTGCGGGACCCCGTTCACACAGTTTGTGAAAACAGGTAAAGTGGAGAAAATAACACCAAACTAATTTTTATTTAATCCTAAACAACTAAATTTAAGTGTTTGACTGTTGTTTTAACCGTTGATAATGCTCGGATGAATATTCCATCATTGTGCATTATTACTCACACTATGGGTTGTTGTACACAACTTATCATAATGTCATAATATGTGTACTTTCCTAATAGAGAATGAAGACAGTCATGAAATGTCAAAGGAATGATTAGCGAATGGGATAATATTGTACACAGGAACAGGATATGGAACTACATTTCTACAAAAAAAATGCCTTAATTTTGATATATAACATGTTTGTGTTAGGAATATTGTGTATAAATAAAATGTACATGCAAACAGACAAATTTACCATTAAACATCTAACATTCAACGGATGTTTCGAACTCGCTATCAATGACCTCGGCACTGCAGTTAAGCAATCTATCTTTATAAAACACATGGGTTCTTTTCATAGTAATTAAAAACTACTCAGATGACAAATGCATTTCAGATGACAACAATTTATTCCCGGTTGAGTTAAGCAATTAAGATTATTATGTAATATTATGCAAATTAGGAATGGACCATCCTAATTATTTCAGTGTTTTTGTCCATTAAAGACGACCTACAATTATCTTGTTTTTATACATGTGTATTTAGTTGCCTATTAACCAAGTCCCCAATGATTTATTTACAAAACAACGAATGCAATCGATCGTTACCCAATTACCTACAGAATCGTTGAAAACATGTCAACCTTGGGCATTTAAAACTACGTACTTAGTATCATGCAATCATAATTTTCTACCAGAATCCTTTAATTAGACGATGGCTATCAATATGATAATCACATGTACAGTGCACCTGATAAGGACAACGTATAGGCAACATATATCAATATGCATATCTGAATGATTTGGCTGTATTTGATTGTGAATAGCAGCGTGTTTTAGCTAATAGTCACGTGGCATTTTGATGGTCTTGCAACATTGTATTTACTACAACAGATAATTCAAATCAACAACTGGTACCATTTGTAGCCGATTGATCACAAATTATCTATGTACTTAAGTACTATACATTTCATAACATATATTGATAAAATATCATTTATACGTGTATCTAATATTGAAATTATAGTCAGAATATTGTTATCATTGTTGTTGTATGAAATGTTAAATCATAGTTTAGGCTATTGCTATTCGATCACAAGAAAGATCAATGACCGCGTGGCTCATAGTGAATTTATGTGTGTTAATAAATTCAATCCAATCCAAGAGATTTATCCGTTGGCTCTAATCATGGTTAACATCTTCTCTGAACAAAATCAAATTTGCTATATTGTAATACAATGTAGGAATTGCGTTTAGGAGAAGTGTGGCAATAAACAATTGCGGACCAAAATATAAAAGTTTAATGACAGACTATCGCCCGGATAAGTGTTTACGTCATATATGCTATTCCACTGTTTGTATTAGAATATTTCTTGCAGGTAAAGTACCACGATAAATACTAAAGCAACACCAACGTTAACACGTGAAATACATTAAGATACGATACGATCCGACTATATTGGTAGGTAGCAATCCGAAAACACACATAAATGAGTCAAAACAAAGTGCTTAAATTACATTGAATGGTGATACTCATCCAGTCACTCTTGCATCACCATTAGGAACACAGTTTAAAGCGACAGGGTCGTCACCTGCGCACGCGCGGGAATTGAGCACCCAAACGACGATAACAACATGCGCTAAAAACGCAAAGGCTCATGAGTAGACGCTTGTTTGTAAACAATGACACGTTATGGCCATCGGGCGCTTGCGCAGGTGACGACTCCCCCGCTTTAATACACTAGGTACAATTTGACTCAAAGTTGAGTTTTTCAGAGTGATAATTTTGTGCAATAGTGTATTTCTGTAGGCGGAAGTATTGCTGTTTTTCTATTAATGGAAAAGGACAGAAGCAATCATTTGATTACACTGACACAATAGATTTGGCAAAGCTCACTAATGATAAAGAATAAAGCGAGTTATCATTTGTAAACCCACTGCGGCCGTGATGACTCAATTGTTGTCATGTCTTTTTTATGGATATTATGAGTAACCCTAATTCAGATTTAGGTTAGTTAGATTTTCCTGGACTAGTAGAATAATGCATTCCCGATCGAGATGCATTATTTGCATTGAGTACCTTATATACATGCGTGTATGTGTATAACCGCACGAGGAACCACGGGATGTTACAAAAACTTTGTGAATTCTATAACATAAAAGCAATACAGACACTGTGAAAGTAACTGTGAAACTATTTGTAACCATGAAGTAACGATCTCACTTCATGATTGACTTTAGAAATGTCACACATTTCCAGTAACACAATGTAACAAACAGGTCTTAAATAAACGTTCAAAAGTTTGGAGACTTACATCTAATGCAGTTTTTCGGTTGAAATGTTGGGTAGACGCTGCGGCGAAATGTGCTCGTAGCTTTTCATCATGGCTGCCTATTATAAACAAGCGTTTTAGCGCGATTCGAACGTGACCTGTGATGGCGCACTCTACATGCGTAGGTGGTGCTATAAGCAGCATTTCTTTTTCGACGAATCACGAAATAACGATAACAATTGAAATTCTAAATAAACTTGTGCACAGCACATAAAACATCACGTGTGCACTCTGTGATATGAACAGTGGTCACATATACATGCTTAATCTCAGTCAGATTGCATATCTTGCAGTGAAAACAATTTAATAGTGTAATTCGCGGATGACACGACCGTCGCTGGGTTAATTCGAGGCGCAGATCTACGAAGGAGATGGTCGTCGATTTTCGTTTGAAAAAGACGCCTATCTCTCCATTGGTCATTGACCGCTCGAAGGTGGAGCGCGTTGAGTTATTCAAGTTTCTCAGCGTTCACATATCCAGCGACTTGATTTGGTCGGCGCATGTCGGGCACTGTGTCATGAAGGCCCAGCGTCGGCTGTTCTTCTTCGTAGATTGAAAAGTTTTTATTTGCTCTGCTGCTTAAATTCTACCGCTCCGTGAGTATCGTGATGCTCTCCATCACGGTGTGGTTTAGTAGCATCAGTTACGAAGACCGGAGGCTCCTGGACGGTGTGATGGCGGGCGCGTCGCGTATTATTGGTATCCAACTTCCCCTTCTATGCGATGTGTACTGGAAACGGGACAACAACAACAATAATAATAATAATAATAATAATAATAATATGAGGCTATTACAAGGATACCTCAACGTATACACGAAGATAGCGGCAGTATCGACCGACGCGCAGCGGAGGTCGGTGCGACGGTGTACTGTCTGATACATCTTTTCCTTCCAAGGATATATCATGGGAATGCCGAAATCCAAAATGTTTAGAACAAAATCAGCGAACTTCTTTGTGTGGAGTCCGGTCAAACACTGTTGGCAGCCATGTTTGTGTTTATTATAAGAGGACGCTTTCGCGCGTAATCATTCCATATTTGGAATTTGCATTTCCTATTATGGTAGGACGAAAATACCCCGTAAAATACCGCATAATTACGGCACGCTGTAACTTATGGTGTTACGGTGACAGATGTATGATAATAATAAATAATAATAATAATAGTTTCTGCCTAATACAGTGTACCGTTATCTGATTTGTTATAGCTATGGAAATACAAACTATGTTTTTACCAAGTTAGCTCTAAATTTCTGCCTCCTGTTTAGTTGTTCTTTTGCTATATTTGTGGCTTTGAGGTAAACAAAGAAGGAGTTTTGTGGAGAGAGTCCACTAGAGTATGCTACACTGCATATCACAGTCCCCCATTGTCGTTAAATAAATTGTATGCATACATGCTCTTATTTAAAAATATACACTGAGACGAGAAAAGCTTGAAATTTAAATACTTTAGAAAAAAATGTTCATTTGTGCTTCGAATGCGATCGCGTAACGGTCAGCTGAGTGGTCAACACATCAGTATGCACATTAAATTCTTTGTTTTCAGTCCGTCACTCAGCCTGATATGTAAATGTATAGAGGACGTGTTTACCCACAGTTGGATTCATAAAATGAACCGAAATTACGCACCAAAATCATCGTGCTTCTTTGACCAAACATTTAGAAAGTAAACAATATAATGTTTATTATGTTATACCAGTATATTGATTGTGTTCTAGTTGACAAAATTGTAGTGAAATTACACCCGGATAATTGCAATCTGTTTCAAAGAACACGGGACAACGCAGGATTCGACGACGATATATGGTATTGTAATTCTCCACTATGGGTAAATAAATTACAGGAGATGATGAAGGTAATTTCGAAAGCTGCAGATTTGTGCCGAGTGTACACTGCATTAGAGCGACGGCGGGCAAAGTCTTTCTTTCGGCCGGAGTTGAGACAAGGCATATCACGTACGTGTCACAAAAACGGTGCGAGAATCCGATCTTACACCATCAAACTTACCCTAGAACAACAAACTTGTCAGTCATACTGTCCCAAAACTTTGGTTATACTAAAGGTATCCAGGTCAGATATTGGAACTGAGGTCGCCGTGCCGGTCGCCGTACATGATACACCGCGTCCCGCCGCGTCTCAAATTTCGGTCGAACCATGTACCGCTGAACGTCAAATATCCACAGTTACAAGTAGTATTATGAGTCACAAAAACGGTTTATTTCACAACTGTATTTTCAATGGGCAAATTACAATCCAAATTGTATAAAAGCCGGAATGAAAACGTGGGAATTCCGTTGTTTTAATGATCCAAACTGTACACGACCCTGTATTTCAAATCGCGTTGACGCAATCAGTAAAAGGTCATCTTTTGTTATGCTAATTTATGTGTTTACGCTGCTCTATTCACCGTGGATACGTTTCTTTTCATGCGGAATAAAAAATAGTTTGTATTCAATCTGAACTGTGTTGCGCATGTAATTTCTCGCGTGCAATATCTCGGGGGGTTATTGCTTAAATATTCTGTAATCCCCTCCCGCCAGTGTGTATATTTTGTTACCAGGTAAATATTTGGTTTGCATTAATGACATGCTTGTAATTGTGTGTGCCAACAGAAAAAGCTGTATTTCATGTTTATTGAACATAGTTGTGTTACCAGCCATAAACACTAACTATAAATTAAAATACTTAAGAATCAAACACAGGCAAAACAAGACCATATATATATATATATATATATATATGCGTACTAAGTAACTTATGACGGGCCGACTTTTATTGATACCAATCGATCAAAATATTACCTGGAAAGTGGAAAGCTCACATCAATAATTTTTTTTAAATAATTGCATCGAAAAATAGAATCATTTCACAGCTTCAACTTTCAAGTTCACAACATATAACCCATAACTTCCAAACTTCACAAACAGGTAGGTAACTGAATATGTATACGATGTACTTTATCACAGTCCCGTGATAGAGGGACTGTGACTTTATAAAGACCGATAAAAACACCCAGTAATGAAATGGTGCTTCAGGTTCTAAAGAGATACTTCCGTATTCGAACGCCATGGTAGACTAACATAACCATGCCTTGAAACCTCGAATAGAATAATGCTCATTTGAGCTCGTCTCGTTTGAAACTCTTCTTAAGAACTATAAATTAAAATACTTAAGAATCAAACACAGGCAAAACAAGACCATATATATATATATGCGTACTAAGTAACTTATGACAGGCCGACTTTTATTGATTGCCAAATTAATGCGCTCAGATGTTGTACTATACTCCCATAAAATATCAAGTACTGTTTGCACACTGAGGGTTTGTCGGATTTAAGTGCTAGATACGTTACCCAGTCTAGGTGTGCATTGCGAAAAACAAATCACGTGACCTTCATCCATGCACGTTGCACTGGATATGGGGTTCGTACTTTTACTTGTGCTTGTTTCCAAACTTCACAAACAGGTAGGTAACTGAATATGTATACGATGTACTTTATCACAGTCCCGTGATAGAGGGACTGTGACTTTATAAAGACCGATAAAAACACCCAGTAATGAAATGGTGATTCAGGTTCTAAAGAGATACTTCCGTATTCGAACGCCATGGTAGACTAACATAAACATGCCTTGAAACCTCGAATAGAATAATGCTAATTTGAGCTCGTCTCGTTTGAAACTCTTCTTAGGAACGTGGTTTCGATCACAATCTTAATCGTTTGCATAGTAACAGCTGTGTAACAATGAAATGAGACAGTTTACTAGTGAACTAAATAAACAAAGTGCCCGTGTATTAGTAGTTATTTAGTAGTCACAACTACAGTTGTGCTTGTGAATATTTGAACATATAGTACCACATTCCCTCAATAACCTGTTGGGAAACGCCTTTCGTCTAAGGTGTTAATCCCCCGATCGCTGGTAACAGTGCGCGCCAAACTTGTTAGGAGACACCGATGACGTCACAGCATCATGGGATCTTCCTAGATTTAAATTGTCTTTAGTTTTGCGCCAGTAAATCTTGTGCCATTTTACGACTCACTAAGAAATTAATCTGAGTGTTATTTGTGTTCGTTATGGCTTCCTGGTGAAGCACGTCTAATTTGAAAGATATATTCATTGAAGTGACGTAATAAATCAAGATTTAAATTTTAGAGCGTCACAGCCACCACTGTCCATTGCAGGGTGACGTGTTATATTGATGCTGTACAAAAGTTTTCACCCTGTGAAAATGCGTTTCTATATCTAACACGATCACAGTCATCATATTTTTGTAGTTTGATAGTTCCTCAATATATATTATTTTGTGTAGAATATAAAATATGAGTGTTTGGTGTTGATCTTCACATATGGTTTACACCTTATGACATGTTAAAAATAACTGACTGACTGTTCATTTAAGTATAGTGACAAAATATAATTTATAGGTATATCCAGTATTGCAAAATATATTGCCATTATAACAACACTTACTACGTCTCCATAGCAGTTGCTATCGTAAAGCTCACCGACATGTTCATACACAATGTGGAACCCTTGCTATCTGTAACAGATGTCGTGTTAAACGAAGCTTAATATCGCTAATATAATGTAAATTCAACAAATAAACGGTGGCGTAAGTTAAACCATAGGAATAAAAAGTTTTCTCTAATAATGAAACTATGTGTATGTAGTCAATAAATTTTCGTGAAAAAATTGATATATTGAAATACAATTAAAAAGAAAAAATACAAATACAAATATCGCCCAGATAAATATATATTCACGTCATATTTGCAATTGCTTTCACAACCACTGTTGTTTGTATCATAGCGCCACCAACGTTGATACGTGCGATTCTTAAAACAGAACATAAATCAAATACATTAACAGCTAACTAGTAAGGTTTTTTTTCATTTTTGCTTATATAAAAGGTTAATGGTCTAGGTTTAACGTAACACTGGAAGTTTAAGTTTTCATAGTCACCCAATATATTAGACAAAGGGATGTTGTACGTATTAAAAAACAACCGCGGCATACACTATTATTAAACTATATCATTTGTTTTCAACACAGGTTCATCATTATAAATATAATATCAACTCAAATAAACTTGCCATAAAACAAAAATGAAATGTTCTTTTTCATTATAAACACCTTGTGCTTGGTGCTTATAACACACATATACAATTTGGAACACACGCAACGGAAAAGCTTCAATATAAGCGGACGCGCACCTCAGCCGCCAACCCCAAACAGCGTTATAATTAGCGTGCCCTCACGGGGACTAGATGAAGATTGTGTCACACGTAGTATTAGCGTTGACTAGGTAACCGAGTGTACTATTATGCAGTATTTAAGTGATTTACGAAGTGCTGTTTTATTACCGGTTTATTAACCGAGTGTGGATCACTTTTTGGGTTAGTATTTAAGTGGTTGCTATGGTGTTTGCCCGATGCCATGGTATGTGGCTTATTTTAGACTGTTAGAATTTACCGTGTACAGGAGCGAGACACGGGTTGGGGATGTCTTTCCTAAATTTGGAGTTTTTTATGCTAATTGAGAGTGACCGACCTTTGACCTGGAGTGGCGAGTTGTCGGATTGGTTGAAGGAACGCGCAAAAGGGAGGAGGATAGAAAAATGGCCGGAAGATCTGAACTTGGTTACAGTGAGCGGAGTGAAGATTCAACTAAATCAGGCGAATAACTGTACTGATTCCCGACTGAACACCTGTAGCAGAGGAGGGGAATCATCCTGGTCGCCGCTGGAGTCAGCTGTGAGACTGAGGGAGTCTTGGACCCTGTGAAACGAACTTTCCATGAATGAAAGACGTTGCGCTCCCAGAAACCACGAGGCTGACGCTGTAACCCCGATTGCCTGCTGTTGTGTGGTGAACTTGGGACATCGACGAGTGATCAAGACGGCGTGGGATTTGCTGGTAAGCGAGCAAGTCGAGAGAAGACTCTGAGGTAAACCGTCTGGTTCATGTGTGATAGGCCGACTTCGCCATAACCGAGTATCACATTTGTCACGATAATAAACTGTAGTGATACTCAGGTCGACGACGAGTTGGATGTAATGTAGTGACCGTTTATTAGCGAGCTCGAAATCACTCTCTCCCTGGGTTATTTCCCCCACCGCTCCTGTTTCGGTTTCCCTGGGTTATTTATTGTTTCAATGTTGTTGTGCTGAGATATTGTCCGTGTCGGATCTTGAGTGCAAGCATTACATTTTGGATTTGTGGTTTGTTTGCCGCCAAAATTGTGTTCGCCAGCGCGCGAATTTTGGACACTTGCTCAAGTTGAACGGAAAATATGTCAACAACATGGTTGCTGGTTTCCACTGATTTAGTTTGATGTGTATAAGCTTTCACATTTATTGACTTTTTGTTAAACTTGTGACTTGTTATTTTTCTGTGTTTTCTGAGTTTTGTGGCATGCGTTATTACGATTTGTGAATATTGTGACGTCATTAAGACTATTGCCATATAAGGAGTTGCACGCACTTGGTAGCTGGTCGAGACTGTACTGGTGCAGAGCGTGGTGTAGTGCTGGCTGGTAGTTTGTGCAGTGACATTTGTAAAGAGACATTTGATTACTTGTCTTCACTGAACTGTAGAGATACCTTTTTGTGCATTGAGTGCTGTTTCAGCCACAACTGTGTAGTAGTAGCTGTGATTAGTGATTAATGTTGCTGCTTATGTATTGCAGTTTACTGATCTTGTATTGCATGACTGCTAGTTGTTTGATAATATACCGTTTGTTGTTTGGAATTATTAAGGTCTCATTATTTGTGCTAGCGTGTTTGTGGGTACAGTTAGAGCTGGTTCGACACAATACTTATCCATTGCCCTTGATTTGGATTGAGAGGACCGTTCTCTGGGGACTGTGTGTGCTGGCCCCCTTTTATACTGTGAGGAAAAATGTATGCTCCCCCTTCGTCCACTTCGGATCCGAAATATTGGTCCGATAGCCTGTTTGTGTTTGGTTGCCTGG
This sequence comes from Saccoglossus kowalevskii, assembly GCF_978046115.1. Lineage (NCBI taxonomy): Eukaryota > Metazoa > Hemichordata > Enteropneusta > Harrimaniidae > Saccoglossus > Saccoglossus kowalevskii. The sequence goes on along the minus strand of NC_140649.1, from coordinate 23,740,767 downwards.
CGACAAGTGGATGAGGGCGGGACATTGGCGCCCTACAACGTGCGGCTTTTGTGTTTATAAAACACTTTGGTGTACCAGCTGTACCCTTTGATGAGACCAGTAGATTGGCCTTGTGACTCTTTTGCCCTTTTTTGGACATTTCAGACGTTTTGGCTTTTTTTTTGCCCGCTTAGAGATTCTTTCTCTTGTTGTCTGATGTTGTATTTGTCCAGTGTTGCATGCTTTGCGTGTGAGCTGAATTTTCTATTATTGTTTGGCAATTTTGGTCAGAGTATTGAAGTTAGCCAGCATTTGAGTCATTGTCGAGACGTATCTGTGGTACATGTGCAGGAGTATTAACGTAATTAAGGGTAAGTACATTCTTATACACAGTGAGATATGGAAATGCGTGCAGGGGCTGCTGTTACCGGTGAGACTGGTGATTCACCCAGTGTGGCAAATACTGGGACACCTACCCATGGTGCCCTGGATCTCAGTCAAGGTAGGGGAGTAGCAGTGAGGGGTCGCATTTTTCCTGTGTCAGCGCCAGTAGGGCGACGCCAGATGTTGGGTAGGGGTCGTGGCGTCTTGCCATTGGATTTTGGTCGGGACTCCTTTCCCAGTGGCTGTGGTGAGCACCGACATGCTGGAGGTCCTATGGAGAATCGTACTGTGAGACTAAACAATGAAAGCATATACCGACAGCAAGGTGGTGTACCTGTAGAATTAAGTGATCAAGGTGAGTGTGGACAGAACGTTGATTTGGAATTTAGTTCCCCTGAAGGACGTTCCCGCTCGGGTATGTTACACACACTGCGCGTGCCTACATATCTGTCAGCGCGACCGAAACTGTCCACATTTTCGGGAGACAGTTCGCGGGCTAAATCGGATGCCGACTTTGAAACATGGTCGCAGGAAGTGCTTGCATACAGTGATTCTGGAATCGAACCGCCGTCGGTCGTTATCCAGACTGTTAGATCTACGTTGAGGGGCACTGCAAATAAACTCGTGATAAGAATGCGGCCGGACGCTTCAGTTGATGATATATTAGAGATGTTAAGAATCCGCTTCGGAGAAGTGGAATCTGGTCGCGTTTTGCTCAACAGATTTTTCGCTGACAGTGGGCAGCGAGAAAACGAGACTGTTGGCGATTTTGCCACGCGTATTGAGCTAGCGTTAGAAGCTGTAAGACGTCGTGGTGGTATACGCCCAGAGGAGATGGACGAGCTTCTAGCCAATCGTTTCTGGGACGGATTGAACGATGATAGAGTACGTGAAATAGCGCGCCACCAGCGTTGGGATAGCATGCCGTTTGATCAGCAGCCCTCAGTCGTACGCAATGCGGAGCAGGAAGTCCATGATCGGGCTGCCCGCAAGGACAAACTCAGGGTTAACTCAGAGACAAAGAAGACACCAGCTGCACGTGCTCATGTGACTGTAGTGTCTGATCAGGAGAGTATTTGTAATGAAGTGTTGGCTGCACCGGTACATGTGCAGAAGCAGTGGACACCAGAAGATCTTTTGCCTTGCAGAAGGCAATAACGCAGACAATGAAGCTCCAGCTAGATTCTGTTGCTGATCGCATGGACAGACTAGAGTCTAGACTGGACAAGTCTGAGAAGGCTCCCGTGCAGCCGAGTGCAACACCAGCGCCCCCAGCATCCTTGGCTACTGGTAAGCCTCGTGGATGTTTCAATTGTGGTGATGAAGGGCATAGGTTTCGTAGGTGTCCACTGCGTCGTGAACGAGACACTAGTAGAATGATCTGTTATCGGTGTGACAAACCAGGACACCCTGCCAGAGAGTGTCCAGACAGAAAGAAGGTCAGCCAAGACACGACTGGAAAGAGTAATCAGGATACACAGTCGCAGCGGCATGTTGGGTACACATGTAAATCTGGGAGAAAGAAGCAGTCATCTCTGAGAAAAGGTGATGGTAGCCATGGTAACCATGTTCTCATGATGCAGTCACCTGTGCTGGACAGAGTGGTGGGATCAGCATGCGAGGCTACTGTGATGGTGAATGGAGTCAAAGCAAGATGTCTATTTGATACAGGATCTCAGATAACTACAGTCAGTGAATGGTACTATAGAGAGCACCTAAGTGAGATTCCTATTGAACCCCTTGAGGAGGACCTCTCAGTTCGTGGAGCGGGTGGCCAAGTTGTTCCGTTTTTGGGGTACATGGTAGTCAGCATCACATTGCCTACTGATCTATTTGGTGAGAAGGAAGAGCATGATGTGCATGTATTGGTTGTCCCTGATACACGCTATAGTTCTGTGGTGCCAGTCACAATTGGCACAAACCTACTGGACATGTCTGCAAATGTGAAGCAGAGCTTGTTGACCAGAAAATGTGTGCAGAGCAACCGCATGTCTGCAACTGGTAGACGTGTGATTAAGCATTTGAGTGACCGCCATAAGTTCATTGGTAGTACTGGTCACTTGGGCATGGTCAAGGCAGCAATTGACAGACCTCTTGCCATCCGACCAGAGCAGGATGCCATCATTATGGGTGACTTGCCAAAGGGCCCTGATGGTGACAAGTATGTGGTTATGGTGGAGCCGATAATCAATATGAGAATGCAAGTGACTGCTGTGCCATCAGTCACGGTGTTGGAGTGCAATGCGTCTAGTTCAAGACTGCCAGTTCATGTGTTTAACACTACCAACAGGAATGTGTATATCAGACCCGGTAGCACTGTTGGAGAAGTGACGGCTGTGACCCGTGTTCAGAGTGCTTCAATGGCCAGGGAAGAGACTGAGAGAGGTGAGCACAATGACAGAGATCCAAGTGTTGTCGTCAAGGGTGTGAAGTTCAATCTTTTGGAATCTCCCATTGGTGGATCACAGATCAAAATGGTGCATAGTTTCTTTCAGCGTAACATTGATGCCTTCTCCTTGCATGATAATGACCTTGGGCGTTGTGACCTTGTGCAGCATCGCATAAGACTTAATGATGAAACACCAAGCCGTGAGCGTCACCGCAGAGTACCTCCTGCCAAATATGCAGAGTTGCGAGAGATCATCAAGGGCATGTTGGATAGTGGTGTTATACGTGAGTCTGACAGCCCATGGGCTGCACCAGTGGTCATGGTCACAAAGCGCGATGGAACCACAAGGCTGTGTATTGATTACAGACGACTGAATGCCAAGACTGTCCGTGATGCTTATGCCATTCCTCGCATCGAGGAGAGTCTGGAGGCCTTGAAGGATGCAGAGTGGTTTAGCACAATTGACCTTAAGAGTGGCTATTGGCAAGTGGCCATGAGTGAACAGGATGTTTCGAAGACAGCATTTGTGACGCCTGTCGGCCATTTTGAGTGTCTCCATCTCCCAATGGGGCTTTGCAACAGTGCAAGCTCATTTCAAAGAGCCATGGAGAAGTGCCTGGGCGAATTAGTCAACCAGTCGTGTATTGTTTACCAGGATGATGTGATCGTGTACTCCAAGACATTCAGCGACCATATCAGACACCTGGGTGAGGTGTTTAGGCGACTAAAGAGTGCAGACTTGAAGGTTAAAGCCAAGAAGTGTGAATTTTTCCGCCAGAAAGTTCACTTTTTGGGTCATATCGTGTCAAAGGAAGGAATTCGCACAGACCCAGTGAAGACCGAGGCGCTGCGTAACGGGCCCATACCTCGCAATGGGAGGGAGGTGAAGACATTCCTGGGGATGGCAAGTTATTATCGTCGTTATGTGGAAGGGTTCTCGAAAATTGCGAAACCGCTGAATGATCTTACTGTGGGATTGTATCAACATGCTCATGGCAGGAAGAGAAAACGACAGAACCCTCCTGAGTTTGCATGGACACAAAAGTGCCAACATGCTTTCGACTTACTGATTGAGAAGCTGACAAACCCACCAGTGTTGGCCTACCCGGATTATGACCTTGAGTTTGAATTGCATACTGATGCAAGCCTTATTGGACTTGGGGCTGCCCTTTATCAAGACCAAGGCAATGGTAACCGAGTGGTGGCATATGCAAGTAGAGGCTTGTCTAAGAGCGAGAGGAATTATCCTGCCTTCAAGCTTGAGTTCCTCGCATTGAAGTGGGCAATTGTTGACAAGTTCGGAGATATGCTACTGGGCAGAAAATTCAAGGTGGTTACTGACTGCAACCCATTACGGTATGTGATCAGCACACCGAAATTGGACGCAACGGGACATAGATGGCTATCAAAGCTAGCTGACTATGATTTCAGTATAGAGTATAGGCCAGGAAAGCAAAACGGGGATGCAGATGCTCTTTCTCGTAAGCCTGTCCAGGGATATAGCACAGATAGTGTTGGTTCGCCTCAATGGTTGAAATGGTTGCCTCCGGAGGAACAGGTGCGAGTCAAGATGGACAAGCCAGTGGTGCAGGCACTGTGCCAGTACCACTTGGCACCTATGGTTCCTGGACTGGAGATGGTGGGAGCGATGGCGAGCACAGCCCTTATTCCTGATGTGCGTTCAGTGGCACCAACGTCATTGACATCTGTATCACGAGAGGATTGGAGGCGCTTGCAACAGGAGGATTCGACTGTTGGGAAAGTGTTGGACTACTTTGAGAGAGGCAGTTTACCTGACAAGGCAGAACGTAAAACACTGCCAGCAGAGGTGAAGGTTGCCTTAAGGGAATGGAAAAAGTTTCAGTTATGCCGTGGAGTCCTGTACCGTCAGCGCGTGGATAACAATGGTGAGAGAGTGTTGCAGCTGTTCCTCCCCAAGAAATTCAGAGTAACAGCCATGGAGGCCTTGCACGATGATGTCGGCCATCTTGGACAGGATAGAAGCTTGGACTTGATGAGATCACGCTTCTATTGGCCTGGCATGACTGAGATGGTGGTTGAGTGGATTAAATCATGTGAACGCTGTACACGCAGAAAGATGACAGCTGATGGTAGAGCCCCAGTTCCATTGGTGAGTATCAAGACGACAAGGCCTCTGGAATTGGTCTGCATGGACTACTTGTCTATTGAACCATCAAAGGGAGGATGTAGGGATGTACTTGTGATGACTGACCATTTCACAAAGTACGCCATAGCTGTTCCTACTCGTAACCAGACTGCTAAGGTAACTGCGGATGCATTGATGGAGCAGTTTGTGCGGCACATTGGTTTCCCTGAACGCCTACATTCTGATCAGGGCCGAAACTTCGAGAGTGCTGTGATCAGGCACCTGTGTGATGCCATGGGAATTGTGAAATCTCGGAGCACCCCATACCATGCCCAGGGCTGTGGGATCACGGAGCGATTTAATCAGACGTTACTTGATATGTTGGGAACGCTGTCCAACTCTGACAAGCAGAACTGGAAACAGCATGTTAGTGCAGTGACTCATGCGTATAATTGCACGAAGCATGATGTGACTGGTTACACCCCGTATTTCCTCATGCATGGGCACCATCCTCGTTTGCCTGTGGACATATACTTGGGCTTGGTCACTGAGGATGAACAGGCAGAAGACATGGATGAGTATGTGAGAAACTGGCAGCGCAGTCTTGATGAGGCTTACCGAATTGTATCGCTTCGCATGGACAAAAAGAGCCTCATCAGCAAGTCGTACTATGATAGGAAGGCCAGGCAGTCTGAACTCTCACCTGGAGACCGTGTATTAGTGCGCAATGTCAAGGTGCGTGGCAAGCACAAGCTCGCTGACCAATGGGAGAAGGATCCATATGTCATTGTCAGGCAGGATGATCGTGGTATACCAGTTTATGTAGTTAAGCCTGAGAGGGGTGGTAAGGTACGAAACCTGCATCGTAACTTGTTGTTACCGTTTCATGCACTGCCAAGGCCCAGAGAAGCACGCCCAATGAGAAGAGAACTGGTCAAACCAGTCAAAAGAGTGAGGAAGCCAAGGACCAGAGCGTTGCAACGAACTACACAGGCATCATCGGAAGCTGACTGTGACACTGAAGGCACAGATACAGACTCTGACCGTGGGTACATTGTTACTTACCCGCGTGAGCAATGTGCTGAGAAGCGTCTACCTCGTGATGTTGCTGCTCATGCAACCCCTGAACCAATGTCGGTGGGGAGTGATGGTCCTGAGTTAAGAACCAGTGAGGAGGGCCCAGAACTGCTATTGCATATAGACCCTGATGTCACTGTATCCCCAGAGGTGGAAAAGGATCACGAGTTGGAGGTGAGTGCAGAAGTGGTGCCAGATGACACAGAAGCTGTCATAGAGACGGCAGCAGAGCCTGGTGAAGGAGCGATTGTCGCGTCTGAGGCTGATTGTGTTGTCAAAACAACCAGGTCAGACTCTGATGGTCGCCGCTACCCTTTGAGAGACAGAAAGCCTTGTTTGCGATATGGATTTGACTGTTCGCACACTCTAGTTAGGTCTGGCATCAATCCTGGTGCGCCAGCTTTTGTGCCTGTTAGGTGGAACAAGGCGGTCATTGGAGCAGGAGGTGATTGTTCACAATCCTGCTATTAGACGTTTGTGTAACCTTTCTTCGTCGGTTGCCTCCACACCCATAGTAGTCTGTGTTGTGGTGTGAGGAATTGTACTCCTCTTCTGAGGGTGGGAGTTGAGCACCTTTGCGAACGTACTGTTTAAAGTGAGCTTCGTCACTGCCCTGGTTGGGTCGCTACCACCCAGGGTCCCTTTTCCTTGTACTCTGTTCTATGTCGGCTGTGCATAGAGGATTGAGCCGTTCCTTTCTGTGGTGTAGCACAGAACACGAGTATTGTAGACTTTTGGGGTGTTGGGGTTGACTGACAGGTAGGTTGTTAGAGTTTAGTGTCATGTGGACAATGAGCATCTGTTGTGCCAGGAGTCGAGATGGTGGACTGTCATTGAGAGGTGAGATATCTGTAGGATGGAGTATTGTTTGCCTGACTTTGTGTGAGTGTGCGTGCTGTATACACTTTTATTTGTGTAGTGTCCTCTTCTTCCGTAGTTCTCTACTACATGATAGGGAGAGGGCGCTTTTTTGTCTATTTACCCTTGTAAATTATCCTGGGTCCTGCCTCTGTATTGCATGTTTTGTTATCTCTGCTTTAGGAATCTACAACTGCAGTCGGGGATGGAAGACTTTGTTTGATCAGCATGTGCCACACTAGCAAGAAGTGTCTGTAGAGGAGCAACTGGAGTTGAGCACAGTCCTTGAATCAGGAGTGCATGAACAATCATATGAGAAGACTTATTGGAAGGTTATTGGCAGGTGTGATAGTTGATTGATTACTTGTCACTTGGAAGGCAGGACAGTGGTCTTGGCTGTTGTCTTGCATTCCGGGGACGTGAATGCGTTTGGGGCCGGGGTGTGTCACACGTAGTATTAGCGTTGACTAGGTAACCGAGTGTACTATTATGCAGTATTTAAGTGATTTACGAAGTGCTGTTTTATTACCGGTTTATTAACCGAGTGTGGATCACTTTTTGGGTTAGTATTTAAGTGGTTGCTATGGTGTTTGCCCGATGCCATGGTATGTGGCTTATTTTAGACTGTTAGAATTTACCGTGTACAGGAGCGAGACACGGGTTGGGGATGTCTTTCCTAAATTTGGAGTTTTTTATGCTAATTGAGAGTGACCGACCTTTGACCTGGAGTGGCGAGTTGTCGGATTGGTTGAAGGAACGCGCAAAAGGGAGGAGGATAGAAAAATGGCCGGAAGATCTGAACTTGGTTACAGTGAGCGGAGTGAAGATTCAACTAAATCAGGCGAATAACTGTACTGATTCCCGACTGAACACCTGTAGCAGAGGAGGGGAATCATCCTGGTCGCCGCTGGAGTCAGCTGTGAGACTGAGGGAGTCTTGGACCCTGTGAAACGAACTTTCCATGAATGAAAGACGTTGCGCTCCCAGAAACCACGAGGCTGACGCTGTAACCCCGATTGCCTGCTGTTGTGTGGTGAACTTGGGACATCGACGAGTGATCAAGACGGCGTGGGATTTGCTGGTAAGCGAGCAAGTCGAGAGAAGACTCTGAGGTAAACCGTCTGGTTCATGTGTGATAGGCCGACTTCGCCATAACCGAGTATCACATTTGTCACGATAATAAACTGTAGTGATACTCAGGTCGACGACGAGTTGGATGTAATGTAGTGACCGTTTATTAGCGAGCTCGAAATCACTCTCTCCCTGGGTTATTCCCCCCACCGCTCCTGTTTCGGTTTCCCTGGGTTATTTATTGTTTCAATGTTGTTGTGCTGAGATATTGTCCGTGTCGGATCTTGAGTGCAAGCATTACATTTTGGATTTGTGGTTTGTTTGCCGCCAAAATTGTGTTCGCCAGCGCGCGAATTTTGGACACTTGCTCAAGTTGAACGGAAAATATGTCAACAACATGGTTGCTGGTTTCCACTGATTTAGTTTGATGTGTATAAGCTTTCACATTTATTGACTTTTTGTTAAACTTGTGACTTGTTATTTTTCTGTGTTTTCTGAGTTTTGTGGCATGCGTTATTACGATTTGTGAATATTGTGACGTCATTAAGACTATTGCCATATAAGGAGTTGCACGCACTTGGTAGCTGATCGAGACTGTACTGGTGCAGAGCGTGGTGTAGTGCTGGCTGGTAGTTTGTGCAGTGACATTTGTAAAGAGACATTTGATTACTTGTCTTCACTGAACTGTAGAGATACCTTTTTGTGCATTGAGTGCTGTTTCAGCCACAACTGTGTAGTAGTAGCTGTGATTAGTGATTAATGTTGCTGCTTATGTATTGCAGTTTACTGATCTTGTATTGCATGACTGCTAGTTGTTTGATAATATACCGTTTGTTGTTTGGAATTATTAAGGTCTCATTATTTGTGCTAGCGTGTTTGTGGGTACAGTTAGAGCTGGTTCGACACAATACTTATCCATTGCCCTTGATTTGGATTGAGAGGATCGTTCTCTGGGGACTGTGTGTGCTGGCCCCCTTTTATACTGTGAGGAAAAATTTATGCTCCCCCTTCGTCCACTTCGGATCCGAAATATTGGTCCGATAACCTGTTTGTGTTTGGTTGCCTGGCGACAAGTGGATGAGGGCGGGACAATTGTAAAGCCAAATCTATAACGTCACAGACAACGACATACATAAAAACCAGGTATGCAAGGTCACTACGACCTACTCAGTTAGGGCAATTAAACCAGCGAGCACAGATGACTCAGTGGTAGTTTGAAAGGCGAAGACGGTCAATGATCTGAATATTTTACGATAACAGAATTTTACTGGATACGGATATAATCAACGGATTACAACAGAATATTACCAATGTAGTTAACGCTTTATTCTGAACTGAGGTAGACCCTCGATATGCTAATAATCTCATTCTATACAGAACACACACTCCATTCAAGTAGCAGTGACAGGTACTGTATATCACTCACTCGAGCGTTTCTTTTTATTGTTAAACACAATGACAGAATACTTGGTGACGCACTTGTATGAACCGTTGGACTGGATACATGTTGCTGACCTCAGTTCAAAAGTTAAGCTAAAGTTCTATAACACATAATCGTATTTAAAGTAGAATTCAGTTGAAATGTAATAAATGACGTAAACTCGTACTCTTGTTTCGTTATACAAGTGGCTCTATTGTTACTGTATGTTGAGTATGTCGTACTGTGAACGCACTGAGGTACTAGATCTATATTTAGTTGAACTACCCAGTGTGCATTGCGATAATACTCTGCTGACACATGACTTGTCTTCGATACGAACCTAATTAAATAAGTTCCATGGAAATGAAGTTGTTACTAGTACTTGTTCTTCTTATTCAGATTTCACAAACAGGTAGGTTACTGAATACATGTCATATACTAAACTGTGTGTGATATCAAAGGAAATCTAGTAATACCGAAATTTTTACTTCCGATTTCGATACGATTTGGTCATTTACTACATGTTCAGTGACTTAACCATGACTTAATACAATTAGTCTTTGTTTACTAGTGTCTTTGTTTACTGCACGTAGTGTGGATACAAATATGAGAGCCACAGTTCGCTTCAAAATCAGCTCTACAAATTCGATTTAAATCCACAAATAACAAATCTGATTGAAATGTGACAGTTAAATTCGAACCGTATTGGTTTAGAAGGAAACATGGGAATGTTTTAATGTTTGTTTACAGTGTTTATATAATTTAGCACATATAATCTAGATACATCAATATGTTGTTCAGTGACATGGATGACTAAATATAATGAATGTCATAGAAGGCAATGTGACGCATTTTAGTAAGTTTAAATGACAAACAATTTGAAATTGCTAATGCAAAAGTATTACCAAGTAAAACTTGCATTGCGATTGATCCATCAAGTTCTGATTCTGAATTTAGGAAATTAACAAATTTATATGCCATAATGTTAATGACAAAGTGATAAATCATGGGTCTGTTGAATATCTGATGTTGAACGATTACATTTAACATATGGACGACTGCAAAATTAAAACTGTGTTCAGCATTGCTATCAGCAGCTTAAAATACGCATTTGTTATGTTTTGGTATACCGCTTTCAATATTTGTGGTGCTTAAATTACATTACAGCTTTAATATACAAGCTCTACAGATGTACCACTGAACTAGCTTCACGCCTTGGCATAGTAGTAGTATATTAATAAAAAGGAATTCAGTTATTTTTAAAACCAAGTAGATAAACTCTGGGAACCCAGGATGTACACATGCCAGCAAGTCTCATTTACAAAATGAGAAATGTGAATCCGTCTTACATTTCTGTGATCGTCTGGCTATCCGCGAAACCTTCAAAACATTCATACCAGCAAGTTGATGCAACATAATGTGGTGTATTTCATGCAGCAATGCCACACCTCAGCACACGATTGACAATGAAGCGATCAAATCGAACATAGAAAATTTGCTACAGCAATTACAAGGGACAAAAACGTTGTAGAATCGATGAATCATTGCAAGAATTCGCTAATTACGGTAGCAAAACGCTGACTGAACACTCGTCACTGTTAATACCACATGCAACGTCGAAGACTTGTAGTCTCAGTGTTTGTAAATAGAAAATGGTCGAATCATTCAAGCAATATTTACTCGAGTAGGATTACCAAGAAGGGTTGGCAGACAAATCCGTGAAAATTAAACTTTTTTGGGCTCATATGTCAGAGTAGGAGCTAAATGACTTAGATTTAGATTATTCCGGTTATTTGACATTCAATTGTTCAATGTAGATTTGTTACATTTACTAGATTGTCGGTTGTGATAAATGGTCATTGTCAGTGTTGTCTCAATTCAACCGATTATAAACTCAAGACTTCAATTCTATGAAAATACGTTTAACATTGTTTTAGTAGAATATTTATTAAATCTAGTGTCTGCATTCTGATTTGGTAACTAGTGCTGTTATTTATGAACTTAGGTGGTCCTACGGCACAGTAGTCATCGAGTTGAAGTACAGTATTGTTTGAATGAATATAGCCGTCTTTTGATGTTAACAATACAATGTACTCTCCTTACTCGCTATTGAATACATTACAATACAGTGAAACATGACACCCGAAAGTTCAAATACCGAAGACACTTTGCGATAGGTAATCGGTTGTTCGTGGCGTACTGAATAAATGCTCTGGAAATGACATTATTGTTTATCCTCACCCTTGCATTACAAGCTACACAAACAAGTAGGTTACTGAATATATTTCATAACATAGTAGTTACTCATTGAAGATAGGAGGAAATTTAACAACGACGTGTTGTTTCCATTTTTTGCAATCAGATTTTACTTCCGTGTTCGAACTAGTGGTTTTAGACTGTATTATATAGTCGATATACTTATTACCTGTACAATCAAATAACCACAAAAAACAGTGAAGGATCAATAAAGAACAACTTAGTAAAAAAAGAAGAGCTTGTGAATAATAATGTGCCTGCTTGGAAGCTAATAAAGAGTGTTATATGGTCATGTTTTCTTTTCTACAAAACGATCTTAGCTCTTACAATCTGTATCCTCTACGATTTGAATAATATCGATCCCGCAAGTGTTTGAACAATAATCTCGGTAGTTTTTGTTGAAAGAATTTTCTGATTTATGATATCGTATGCAGATGATAAAATGACGATCTTTGAATTAAAGCCACAATCATATACTGAATTTGGTTGAAATGATATGTATAAATGGGTATCATCACCTTAGGCGTGATTTGATAGTGGGAAAGTATACATGCTAAACAAGAGAGACCCTAGCTCCTAACGCTGAGGAACGCCATATTTTTTACATTGTCATTGGGGTTGTTTGACCCATGTTTGAAACACACTGGAATCAACTGATTTATACCAAGTGAGTTCTTCACTATTCAATATTCGACAATATTTGAATGGAAACTGATATTTTCAATTATTTTAGAGACAAATGAAACATTTGACATAGGATGATACTTACTGTTTGTCAAGTCAAGGTCTAACTTCTTTGAAATAGCTTCCTTTAACATTGACGGGAAAACACCATTAGATTTCTGTGCCAGCTCATTGTTTCCTTACCTTAAGCGCGAACAACTAGCTTTGCAAACTACAAAAAAACAGACAAGACCTTGTGTAACCTTTATAAGTATACTAATAGTACAACAAGAGATACATTTGTACCAACAAAAAGCTAAGCTTGATACAATAATGATATGTAATGACTGGATATAATGACTAAAAATAACAACAATTAATCATTTTTCAAACATACTTTAATTACGTTTTTAAACATTTCACCAAGTTCATTGACATAAACACGCACCTCAAGTTGCTTTACTTTCACTTGCGTGATGTATGTCTTTTATTTGCTATGTCTTATAGTAAGACAGTTGAGTATTTTTTCAATAACTTGTGGGGTTTTTTCAGAACTTTGGCGTAACCTCTTTAAAATTGTTACAGTGACATAATCAGTCATAATATTTTACATGTGCATGTCAATTATAATTTAACTTTTTTTAAACAATAAAGTCAACACGACAGTTTGCAGACTAACCAATCTATGTTCTATAAACCTTTTCAGCAACACACGAAACATATATGGTCTTGAAAATTAGTTTTTTTTTCAAAATTTACTTTGATTTATATATACGTTAGTACCCATTTCTTGTATAATGTTTTAAATAAATTGGGAATACATATAGCTTTGATCAGTCCAATCCTTTCTCCAAACAATCGTTATCTATATTTATAGTTTACCCGATGATGTCATTGCCAATGAGTCTGCAAAATGATGTTTACGTTTTGACAAAAATTTCTGTGCACTCAAAGCAACTTCATCCAATATACTATGAAATGACAGATGTGTAACAGCAAGAAATTTAGCACAAATTTTAAAGCATTATTTAAGTAACAGTCGATAATATATTATTATACAACAGTTAATTATTTTATTTTCAGTTGCATACTTAGATATTACATTCTTCAATGTAAAAGCATTGCCAAGTCTGACTGGTTTTTACTTTATTGGTGGATACTCTGCTGGTGATGCTATATTTACTGTTGGTGCATCATTTAACTATGGGAGAGTAATAGATACAGGGACAGGAGATGAACTACCATGGGGATACGCTGAAGAAATTCGTTCCAAGAATGGACAAAATTATGCAAGACTACTCTATTTACCAGATGGTGCAAGTAGACCAGGTGTATATTATTGTAATACTTCAGATGTGTATATACAAACAGTACAAGTAGCATCAGAAGGTGGGTAGATCAAATCATAACAGCAGATATGGCTATACAATACAGCTCAACTTACCTACAAGTACAGGTAGACCGGGTGTATATTACTGTATTACTTCAGATGTGTCAATACAAACAGTACAAGTAGCATCACAAGGTGAGTAGATCAAACCATAACAGCAGATATGGCTATACAATGCAGCTCAACTTACCTACAGGTAAAGGTAGACCAGGTGTTTATTTCCGTAATACTTCTGATGTGTCAATGCAAACAGTACAAGTAGCATCACAAGGCTAGTAGATCAAGCCATAACCAAATATTTGGCTATACAATACAGCTCAATGTACCTGCAGGTACAGTAAGACCTGTCGTATATTACTGTAATTCTACAGATATTTCAACACAAACAGTAAAGGTAACATCACATAGTGAGTGGATCAAACCATAACTGTAAGCTCAGCTTTGCCACATGTACAGTTGACAAGGTGTATATTACTGTAATACATGAGATGTGTCGAAACAAACAGTACAAGTAGCATCACATGGTGAGTAGATCAAAATCAAACCATAACAGCAGGTATGGAAATGCAACACAGATCAGTTTAGCTACAGGTACAGGTAGACCAAGTGTTCATTACAGTAATACTTCAGATGTGTCAATACAAACAGTACAAGTAACATCACAGGGTGAGTAGATCAAACCATAACAGCAGATATGGAAATGCAATACAGCTCAGCTTAGCTACAGGTACATGTAGACCAAGTGTTCATTACAGTAATACTTCAGATGTGTCAATACAAACAGTACAAGTAGCATCACACAGTGAGTAGATCAAACCATAACAGCAGATATGGCTATACAATACAGCTCAACTTACCTGCAGGTGCAGGTAGACCAGGTGTATATTACTGTAATACTTCAGATGTGTCAATACAAACAGTATGAGTAGCATCACAAGGTGAGTAGATCAAACCATAACAGCAGATATGGCTATACAATACAGCTCAACTTACCTGCAGGTGCAGGTAGACCAGGTGTATATTACTGTAATACTTCAGATGTGTCGATACAAACAGTACAAGTAGCATCACAGGGTGAGTAGATCAAACTATAACAGCAGATATGGCTATACAATACATCTCAGCTTAGCCACAGGTACAGGTAGACCGGATGTTTAGTACTTTAATACTTTATATTTTTATATCATTGTGTTTCTTTTATTCTTCGAATACTTCAAGCAGTTCAAATGTTGTTGATAATTTCGACATTAAGACATTTAATCTAGTAATTCAACATTTGTACTGGTTAGATAAATGTATTTATAGTTGCATTAAAATCATTTAGAACATGAATATATCGAAGCCGTTTCATTTTGATATGAATATATTATAAAAAAAAAATGATGAATGACATTTAAATGCAATTTACTTGGAGACCCAACATTAGTCTCCGGAAAACTGTTTATAATGTACATGTTTAGAATCAGCTGGATCTAAAATAAATTTGTTATAAATGCTATTGCACAGGGATAAGACACGTCATACCCCTTAACATTTTAATATTGCATTATAACTCCTTTATACAGCCGAATATTCCTTATAGTCTGGAGCTTTGGGGGGATGCATATCACTCACACGTAAATGCCATTTATATGACCCAGAAAATGTGAGTTCGCGCAATGACGTTCAGTTCGTTCACTGAACACTCTGCCTCTTTATTCAAAAACTTCATCCTTGATATTTATAAAATGCACAAATTAGTCACCTGTACCTACATCCACGATTTAATGTACCATAATTGTGCCTATAATATTAATGACTATTTCAAACCTATCCATCATTCATATCAAACCAGACAGTCAAAGACGTTTTTGTTTAATATACCCGTACAACTTTTGGCCAGTTTTCGATGACATACTCAGGTGCAAAAATATGGAATAATATTCCGGCTACAATTAGGTCAATATCTCACGCAGCTCGTTCAAAAAATTATTAAACAATTATTATAGACAGAAAACTAGACAGATATTATTTTTTTGACTGAAGGTAAAACATCTACAGTAAGTTGCTACCAGCGAAATGGAATGCAAATGAAATTGATCACACGAGTTGGTGACGACGACAAATGTGTTACACGAATTAATTTAACATGTGCTATTGTAGCTACTATATGAGAGTGACACATTTATACCAGTGCATGCACGAAAGAAGCAGACTTTAAAACAGGCCAAACTGTTCACACCTCGTAATGTTCGCATTTACAGTTGCTTTGGTGCAATTTATCATCGTTCCCTCCATTGGCCATGCGATATAAGTACAATTCTTAATCTTGTGTTAAAAGCTCAACATTGTATAGTGAAACATTACTCACTAGCATAACCATACCACCAAAAACAAGCGTATGGAACGAGTGGATTGTGGCTGATTTTTATATAAATAGATTGGAACTGGAAAAACAAATGAACAATGAATGCATTTAATAGGATAAATATTTGTCCTCTTTGAGCAAAGTAGCACACAAATAATGTATAAATCATCAATATAAGTAGCACTTGCATTTACGTAAATTACTTAGTGAAAAATAAGTATTATCTTAAAGCTTTCGTCATACAAATATGGTTGTCTTGTATTGTTTACTAGAGAAAATATGATATATTTCAATATTAATATTTGCATACACCTGTTTTCACAAACTTGTCTTCGAATAAACAGGTTTCAGATGTGTTATGTTTCTTTTATTGTTCAAACAACTGAAATCCACCCATGGAGTCACACCAAGACTGTGATTTGGGGAGATGATGTGACTCTGACAATGACAATACAGTCAACTTCAATAACAGAATCACAATTGAAATGGAAACATAATGGTGCGGATATAGAAGAATGGAATGGACAAAGAAGTATTACTATTACATCAGCTAAACCACCAGATGCTGGAATTTATGAATGTTATACTACTCAAACACAACGAGAAAATGGAAAAAATGGTTTTATGAGACTTATTGTTAGGCGTAAGTTCAGTTTGTTTTACATAACTTGAATATAAGACATTTATATGGTACACTGTTTTTATAGTACATTTTCCTACTTAAAATCTGTATTTGAAACTGCATCTTCAATAGGAGGCAGATCATTTTTTTCGAACAATTAAGAACCAAACAGAACCAACGAGTCGCCGTATCCAATATGTATGTATGCTCTAATAGAAGCTGCATTCTCTGTTCCTTCACATAATTTTAATAGTATTCCATGTAAATACAATTCATTAATTCAAATGCATTGTATATGTTGTGATTCACTGGTCCATGTAAAGGAATTTACATGATCAGTAATGACAACATAACACGGAAGGACATCAAGACACTGGAATATTCAAACAGCCCATATAGAAGTCGTAACAGTGAAGCATTAGCACAGTGCTCTATCCTGAAACACTAGCTGCACCAGTGTTGTAGCAAAAACAATGAATGAAACAAGACTGTATCTTGAAAGTAGCTCTGATGAACTCTACATGGAAAGGAAAAAACCTGGATGCATCAACATGACATACATTGAGGTGGCAGAGATTGGACTGACTTGACGCAGTGAACATCTGCACAATACAGGTCCTGGTGGTCGTGTATTGTTGTGAAGAGTGCTAGTATTGATTTTTCAATCACAGTCGGAAAAAAGTAACAACTTAACTAACATAAGTATAACGTAAAATTTGAACACAGGATTCCTGCAGGTAAGCCAGACTTTTTGGTTCTGACTACAAGGAGTTACGATTCTCCCTACCAATCCCTATGCAGAAATAAAGCACACTACAATGTTCAAACAAAAACTTGGACCACACTATGGGTAAATAACTGACTAAAAGGAAACGTGTTGTTAAAAGGTTCTTTATTAAAGGCAAATAGCAAGTATCATGAGATCAACATGACATCATGTAATTATGTGTACCACCCCAAGTCGCGTACTTTATGCTTGGTGACTCATCGGGAAGGACATATCCATATGCTCAGCAAAACAAAGTTGTGGTCATAAATATTGAATGCCTCGATTGCACAGTGCACCCCAAAAGACCAAATGTAAACGAACAAAAATATAACCAATTAATTGAAGGGCAGTATTTAAACTCTATATTAAGCCTGAAATGCGTACGAACACCCCTACCAGTTCCAAAACAGAAATAAAACACACAACAAAGTTTAAAATCTACGTAATAACACTATCACAAGAAGATTCATTCATGGTTAAATCTGAACATGGTCTACATTAATAATATGCGGTTTCAGTTTTACAGTCACCCATGAAACGACGTGGCGGAGCGTTCTCAGGCTATCCAACGTATCTAACTGGAATTTGGTGTTTATAGCACAATATATCAGTAGAATGTGTGCGAGAACAAAAATAACTATTTGGTTTTGAACAACAATTAGAATGACGCAGGTATGACAAAATCTACATCATGTATGCAGATTGACAGATTGACCTCCGGTCAAGAACAAAACAAAACAATAGGCCACTTAGAATTTTAGGACTATACTTACCTTTTGTCTACTATTATGATCATTGTCAAGAATTATTTTAGTACACCTCATATAGACTCATGTTTGGGATGCTGTGTATTTACATGAATCAAAACTATATTGTAATAACACGAGATATATCGAGATTGAAAACAAAACCATGACGCTTTCGACTTAGGAGAGCGACTTGCCTGACAGGCAACATATTCAAACGTTCAAACGTATATACGTTTGTGAAGTCCACAGATTGGATGATAACCACGAGCAGGTGCATGCGGCACATGATCGAAATGAACAACAACCACGTCTCGGGCCGCTGATTGGTTAATTTGGACGGCACTCGTTGTACATACTACTTCGCAGGGGCTGATGTCTACAAAAACCGTTGCGTGATATACTCATGGCTGATTCTCATTGAGGTACACCTTGTGCGGAAGCAATCCCCGGAAAGGCGTTTTGTGCTTGGCGGAATGTCTACTCATTGGCATGATTAATTTCAGCTTTTAAACAGTGTAGCCAAACTGGTGGAGTTCATGTTGCCGAGATAGATATCACATACAAGCGAACTCGGGATTTCAACGTTTTAGTCGACTACTGACGTGTACGCTATCCGAGCCATTAGTCAATCGCCCGGAAAGATGAGGAATATTTATTTTAATTTCAAATCATGTACTATTCAGAAGCAAAACTAGTCCCTGTGTACGAAAATGTTATTCATCTTATGACCTATAACAAATTCGCAAAGAGGCTGTTCCGACACATATCTTTCTTACGCCGAATGGCCATTTGCACACAAATAGTCGTTTTAATCAGCAAAGTCCGATGCAAACAGCCTGGCTGAAGATATTTAAAGCGGACAATATTAATATTCAAATGAGATTAAATAATTAATTATAATAATAATAAGTGACAACAATTTATTTCTACTATGTTATTAGGATTCACAGTGATATTTACCATTCAAATTTAGATAAAAAAATATAATGCAAACACATAATTCAGAGATGCAATATTTTCAGACAATAAAATGCGATTCACACACCTGTAATATTCGCAGTTTACAGCCAATTAATAGTGAGATATACACATACAATACACGCATTGTAATAACAGTCACGGTCCACATAATCGAACACATACAGAACATACTATATTGTATTGTATTGTGATTTTTGATTTACGGATAAATAAAACGAAATTACATTAACGGATGTGACTGATAACTTTTACTCTGAAAAGCTTAGCACCCCGTTGGCAGGCCAGTCACACTGGTTCTCGCTACAAGAGGTTACGATCCCCCCTGCCAAATACTAAGGAAAACTAAACCATATATATATACATACGTGGACAGAGAAATTAAGACACGACTACATGAGTAAAGTTCACTCTACAGTACTGTTTCGTAAGATACATGGAGTACCTCACTCATCAGGAGTTAAGACTTTATTAAATAAACCACCGAAACAGACTACGTTATAAGCGCTACAGATTTGCATAACAATGGAGTGTGTTTACGATATTAAAACTAGTTGTTGCATAGCAACGATTTGGCTCTGTGTCTACAGGAAGAAAAAAGCTCATTTCTTTTATTTAAACTACAGTAATGTGGTTGGAAAATTATAATATATTTCTCTCTAATACATAAGTTGCAACGTTTGCTTGAAGTATTGTATTGTGCAGCACGCGATAACACTCTCCATTTGATGTCGTAATCGATGTTATTGTCTTTTAATGACCAAGCGTATTAACTGAGCTCTGTTGCGTTTCTCAATGATTGGTTGCGTAGCGATGCTGTGTGGTTTCTGTACCGGGTTTTAAATTCATTTTCTGTTAGTCCCACATATGTTTCACACTTGTTGTTGTCTTGCCGTCTGATATTAGCTTGGTAAACCAGGGCCGATTGTAAACAATTTCCGTCTAAGGGGCATTCAGATTTCTTACGGCAGTTACATAATCTGTTGATCTCGGTACTGGGTGTATTGGTGTTGGCCGCTGTTAGCTGTTGTTTGTTTTGATTGCAGATTATTTGCTTCACGTTATTCGTACAACTGTAGCTCAATTTGATGGTGTTACGGCTGAAAATTTTCCTGAGTTTGTTTCCCTGTTGGAAACACTTATCAACCAGGGTGAGGAATCTTCTCCCGACGCTGTTAGTGACATTTTTACTGAAGGGAGGGTTAAACCAGAGGATGTTGTTACGAGGTCTGTTTGTTCTTCTTCTTTCCGTGGGGGGGGGTTCGAATTTGAGGTGATAATCATATCCACTTTGATTTAGAGCTGTCTGGTAAGGTGGAGCGGCTAGATCAAAGTGTTTTTCGTCTGATGAAAGATATGACAATCGTTTGTTGATTCCTGCCGGTATATTCTTTGTGATGGAGGGTGGGTGGTTGCTCTCTATGTACGTATAGTGGGTGGCTGTTGGGTTTAATATATGGATTGTAAGAGCTGTCAGTGAGGTTGAATGTGACGTCCAGGAAGTTGACAATATTTTTATTAGCTTTGATTGTGACTTTCAGACCGTGTAGTTTGAAAATACGGCAGATGGCTTTTTTTATTCTTTCAGTTTCTTTGGGTGTGTTGTCTACAGCGGCTAATCCATCATCTCTGTACAGGCCGATCATTTTTCCGCAAATATCATGTAGCTGTGACAATAAAAAGCATCCAACTAATTCACACGTCTCTGCGCCGTCGAAACTGCCCATAGTTACGTCAAATGAGCTGGTGCTCTTCTTCTGCCAGTAGTGGCCATTATGTGATAACAGAGACTTTTTTGAATGTAGAATAATATTTATTTCTTCTTCCGAAATATGGTCATATGAAGAGGCGAAGTGTAACGCTTTGAGAAGAAGATCTTGGTTAATGGATGGGTAGAATTCTACTATATCAAAGCAAATAAAACGATGTTTTTCTTTGTGTTCGATTTTATTGAACCATTCTATTACAGATGCGGTGTTTTTCCATTGGTTTGCTCTTGTTTCTGTAATAATTTTCTTATTAATCCTGTCTAAAATTTGTTTACTTACTTTGCCAATTTAAAAAGATATAAATTCGTATAATATATTACTTAATATGATAGAGAAACCCTAAATGCAATAAACGAAGTTTATTATAAACTTAGAGGACTTATGATGTCACAAAATTGCTTAAAAATTTAGCAATAGTCAACAGAGGCCCATTTAGCTGAACAACGTTAACTGTTTGCTGACCGACAGTGTTTTTATTTAAAATTGCTTATATCTCTTTTTTTCAATTCACATGGGAAACGTGCGCATTTTGGGCATGCTTTAAATGTTCTATAAACAGCCAATGTCAACAGAGTATCCAATGTGTTACAAATAGATTAAGTACCAGCAAATCAAATTTCGAATAGATATGTCTCTAACGCATGTTTGTTTTTTGGTTCAAGTAGGATTTAGATCGCGTTTCAAAGTCCCCTTAAAAGAAATTTAAATATGGAAAAATACGCTGTCTGTATAGCTTGTATTTAGACGGCACAAAGCCGTAAATTTAAACAATTATAGACAACAAGACTTACTACATCACACGTCACTAACCTGACCTTCATACATGACTCAAACCTCTGATCAGATAGCACCTTATTTTATTCTAAGACATACCAACTATACCAACCTATGGGAGATCCCATCTAACGATTCACTATTTTTAAATATAATACAATACACAATATACGGAGGATAATATTACTACTACTACAACACTACACTGACCTGGTGGCGTGGTGGACTAGATGGGGAATTGGTAATTTTCAAGTAGAATAACAGAGTGGAGTACCTCTCATTGGCTATCTATATTGTTATGAACAGGAGCTTCCTGTTCGGGAATCTCCACCACGTGTTATCAACGGAAACTTCTGAGGTTTTTAGGAACTTCGTCTCGCTTGGCTGATACCGCTCACACGTAGAGATACTAGATTTGACCCAAAAGAATACACACAAATTGTGTTTTAAACTGTACAATTGCGAGAAGCGTATTTGATGAAAACACTTTTGTTGTAACATTTTAGAGATATTTTCCCCATAACACACTATAAAATGGTGCCATTACAAACACGTTTTTAAAAGTGTTACCACGATGAACATGTATAACAAGTGCTTTTAATAGTGTTTTTACTGGTCACACATTATTAAAGTGTTTCCACCAGGAACATGTATAAAACGTATTTATTATCACAACACTTTTAAAAGTGCTTTTACTAGACACACATTTTCTAAAGTGTTTATAATCACGACACGTAGAAAAATGATTCAACCAAAGACATGTTTCAATGAAATATTTACTATAACTCTTTGAAAAGTGATTTCAATAGACACACATTTTGAAACGATATGTATTGAAAAAGTGTTTATCATCGCACCACTTCAAAAAGTAAAACACAAACTGAATGTTGACAAGTGCAATATTCAGAGAAACATTTTAAAATGTATTCACACTGATAACATGGTAAAAAATCATTAACATTATCATTTTTGAAAACAAAATATATGACGCGTTTCATGATGAGACACTTTGCACTATTGTACAGTAATCATAACAAATGAGAAACAAATTACATAATCAAGTAAGAATGTATTCGTAAATATAAACATTAATAATGTAAGTTTGTCAATTTAAAAAAACAGACATGTACAGTTATTGTAAAAGATTATCAATCGCGTATGTTTACTGAAATTCAAATCTTCCGTGTAATTAGTAATGAACTGAAACGAACAATAACATCTTTGAACCCTTTCTTCACTGACATAAATGAAAAGTCCAAATCTCTTCCCATGTGATATTGTTGTCCAGAATACAGTCCCTCCGGGCACATCAAATTCCTGGGGAAAAATAGTGAGACATAAAGTTGCGATCCCATTTACATTCAATCCCCGACTATGAATATATGCACTATCTATTTTATTTCATTCATCTTTTACTTTTCTATCCGTCAAGCGGGTTGATTGCTTATTTTCATCACTTTTAAAATCACCACTATAAAGAACAGTGTGTCATTTTGAAAAAAAATAGCTATTAAACCACAGTTCTACTCGCATAGAAGATGGAGGCACTGAACTAACAATAACCCATATTAATTAATTCCGAATATTAGCAGTAACATCTTGTCCGTTCCCATTCACTTAAAATCTGAAAATTATATTATGATTAAAATGCAGTGAGTAATGTTCAAATAATTATCAATAATGTTTCAAGCAATGCGATTTTTAATCAGAAATATACAATGTAAAATATTATTGTTGTTATAAACTAACGCGCATGTAATGTGAAAACGAAAATATGACCACAAACGATTTAACTGCAGTTTCCTGTTAAATTCTGCAACATTTCTATGATTTTATTTGATAACTCAGGTCATGTCTCTGCGGTATGTCGGCATGGACGTAATGTGGTATGGAATTCACTGGTCCTGCAAATTCATTTTCTTAATCATGAGTTTAATCAGTTAGGTCGCTGCAAATATCAATGTAGTACACAACTGCCTTTGCTGGCTCTATCAATTATACTTTCCACACGCTTCGTAACGGAGTAACAATATCATCATACCTTCAGGTTTGTTTTGGATAACTTCCGGTTCCCTTCTTACCTCAGAAAATCAAAAACAGACGTCATTCGGTTTAGATTGTTTAGCCTGTTTAGCGCATCGTCATTCAGCTTACTAACTCGAACATTGATAACAACAATTCAATCGGTTATCAAACTTGTGACAGGTACATGGTATGCACACTCGCAAAATACTAAAACCGATAAATTTATCTATACATGCACAGTATGACTTGCTGACAAATGTGACGTGTGTGAGCATTTGCATACATATTCTGCATACAGTCGATAATAAGTACTGTGTACATTGTAGATGTATAACGTAGACGACATACAAAAGCGTCCTGTATATAATCGGGTATTTTACCCTGAAACATTACATGTGTGTTTGTTTTAGAAAGTGCTTCATGGTAAAACAATTTGGAAGAAGTGTTTTAGTGTTTTACTCTTATGAACACAAATGTGTCTTATACATTAATACTTTGCGAAACAGTTATAGTCTGGTGTTTCACCAACATCGTTGGTGAAGTTGCTTTCTAAAGTGTTTCAAATTGAACATTTAAAAAAAAATCACATGTGCGAATCTTCAGATGTGATTGGAACTACAACTACCGTTCACCAAATGCAGATTAATAAAATCGGTTAGGCCTCGAAGTACTTAATTCACTAAGTGTCTCGATTTCTAGTTGTACTTATGTTGGAGACCATATAGGTTGGTGCTCAACATAAAATTATTTACTGGAGGTAATGTCATCTCATTATGTATTTATGTTGCCGCAAATTGTATTTATGTGTGTTTACAATGTGCTTAATTTTCATAAAAATACTAAAACACTACTCTTTTTTCTATGGAAAATGCAAGTATTTTATTATATAATACACATGTTTGTAATTACAACAGTGTGTTTTCCATTAAAACGGCGTTTTCAATGAAAAGCATGAAAGTGCTTCCAAGATTTACAGTGTAGGGAATCACGTAGCCCGAAAATGTCAGGTGCTCTTAAACCTATTATGTCCAATTTCATTACATTTCGTGCGATTTAGTCCTTGCGATTCCAGGTGAACTTAAATCCTCCACTGAATGCTCGTTGTCCCAAAAACATGTTAAATTGTCCGCAAAAGCCACACTTTTAATTTCTTCATTTATCTCCTTAAAACCACTTTATTAGACCTGATGCAATGAACAATATTTCTAGGGATAATATGAATAGTGCTGATGATAGGGGGCTCACCCTGCCGTACCCCCTTTTCCACTTTGAAATATCCCGTTGTATAACCATGATTAATGACTGAACATTATATATCAATGTAATATGTTTTTACCCAATTAATCAAAGAGACTAGAATTGTATGCTTTTAGACAGTTCATTAAATAGTCCCATTCCAGAGGATTCAAAGGCCTTTTGAAAATAAATCGTCATTGTTATTCCCTGCAACTCATTTTCATCACTACAGAGTAGAATTTCCTCAATTAATCGTGTACAATCGGAAATAGTTCTTCCTTGAACAAAGACAGACTGAGTACAATAAATAACATTTGGCAAAACTTTCTCCAGTCGTTTGGAGATGCAACGTGAACCGATTTTAGCATCTACATTTATAAGCAAAATTGAACGCTATTTTTTAATGTACCGTTTAACCTTCCCCTTTCTTCAATAACAGTAATGATGCTTTGACGTTGGGAAGTAGAATAATTTAATGAATCAACCACAAAATTGCCAACAGGAGACCAGAAGGCAACATAGAATTCTACTTGAAGGCCATTGTTACCGAGAGTTTTGCCTATACACATTGTACATAAGGTTTCATAAGCTTCATTCATAGTTACAGCGCCTTCAAATGCCGTTTTATCACTTAAAGACAGGCAAGGAATATTATTGGTGAAAAACATATTAGAATTGCTTTTAGTTTCCGGATTTGATTGATAAGATTTTTATAAAATGATTTAAATTCCCCTAGCACATCATTGGGATTTTGCTTAATCGACCCATCCGAACCAACGACTCTCTGAAGGTGGGACCAACGATGGTTACTTTTTTCCAAACCCAAAATCGAACAATGGATCGAACAATAGCACCCGATGTAATGTATTCATAATGCTCGCCAAAATCAGATCTAGCTTTTTTTTGTCAATGTTTGGGTCAGTTGGGCTGTTATAAATATATCAAAATATATTTCAGACAAACGTTGCTTTGTCACCTGTTTACTAAACTGAATAGTAAATTTTCTTATATTAAATTTTAAAATATCCCATAGTAACATTTGTTCTAAACGGAATCGTATTCCAATCTCCATTCATCGAAATTTTCTTGTAATTGTTGACAGTATTGTGTGTTGTCTATTAAGCTACAATTAAATTTCCAAAAAATGGACCAAATGGAGTATTATCTAAAATAATTAAGATACTTACAACTGAATGGTCACTGAAGGGGACAGCGGTAATTTCAGCTGATTAAACCATTGTCTGTACAAAACTCCAAAACTAAGAAATAGTCTAGTCTGCTACTAATCCCTTCTCCATGTGAATCGTTCACATTGGCGTTTCTAACCCGCCAGTTATCAACCAAATCATGTACTTCGATAAATCTCGAAAAGGCAATTTTCCAACCAACCGGATTACCCCCATGCTTATGTTGTGTTGTAAGTAAAGTTAAAATCATCATGATTTTAACGTTAATGTTACTTTGAGTGAACCTTTGTCAGATTCATGAAAATGAAGCATTTTCGCTATTCAGGAACTGAATCGCAACATTCATTCGACTCGGTACTAACGTTCCCACAATAAGTTTCGAGATAATACCTTCTCGTGTGTTTCGAAATGCTATTCCAACCCAACTACCCTGTAGAGGAACCTTCATATACATATATGTCACAAGTTGGTACACAAACAATTCTTCTGTTGATATGGCTTTCTGTATATAGTTTGTATTATGAACTTGTGAATACCTGGATCAAAATTGCCACACAGACATAATACAGATTTAGTTCACTGCATGGAAAAGATGGGGCCGAAAAATAAGTTGTTAATAACACACAGTAAGTGGGTGTTAAAAGAAAAGTTACTGGATTATTAATTAATGTATTCTTCATTTCACTCTTTATAGCTGAAATATACCCAGAGAGTCAAACCAAGACAGTGAGTTGGGGAGATGATGTAACACTGACCATAACCATACAATCAACATCAATAACAGAATCACAGTTGAAATGGAAACATAATGGTGTAGATATAGAAGCATGGAATGGAAATAGTAGTATTACTATTACATCAGCTAAACCATCAGATGCTGGAATTTATGAATGTTATATTACTCACCAACAACGACAAGATGGATTACATGGTTTTATGAGACTTATTGTGAGACGTAAGTTCACATAGTTTTACATATTTTACATGTGACATAAGTCATTTCAATACTATCTATTTTATCGAAGTCTGATAAATATAACTATTTAACTGGATATCATTTTTATTCATACTTTGACTGATTCATTAAACACATACCATAACATAAAAACAATACATAAAATCACACATATACCAATGCACTAATGATTGTTTTGTGATCTGAGCCAATATTGCCAAATGACAGGCGTGTTGTTGTATATTTGTTGTCATATCCGATTACTTCAAGGACAGACATGGTCAACACATATATTTGATGCATGAATTTATTTATGAAATCATTCTCTGACATAGTATTTGAATCTCCGAATAGAAACCTTTTTGCTGTGAAATTGTTTTCAAAAGAGCGGACGATAATAATTTGGTTTTGTTATGTGCATTTGTGCAGTCAGTCTGTTCCTTGCTATGACTCGGACTTACATAAACTTACTTTGGGTGAACCTCTGCCAGATTTAGGAAAATGAAGCATTTTCGCTATTCAGGAACTGAATCGCAACATTCAGTCGGCTTAGTAGTACTAACGTTCCAGTGACAATAAGTTTCGAGGTAATGCTTTCTCGAGTGTTCCGAAATGCTATTCCAACCCAACTACCCTGTACAGAAACCTTCACATACATATATGTCAGAAATTGGTACACAAACAATTATTCGGTTGATAGAGCTTCCTGTATATAATTTGTATTATGAAATTCTGAATACCTGAATCAAAATTGCCACACAGACATAATACAGATTTAGTTTACTGACGAGACGAGACACCTTTTTGTTGTTAAATTGCTTTAAAAATAGCGGGCGATTATAAATTTGGTTTTGTTCTGTGCATTCGCGCAATCTGTCTGTTATTGCTATGACTCGGACTTACATTAACCTGTGTTATTCATTATCTGATGATGTACTGAGTATTACACAGTTACATTTCTATTTTTCTATTTTATCTACATTAAAAGTTTTTATCTACTATTCCATCTACATTAACTATGCCTAGTCATACCTTTGAAATGCTTTGACTCGTTTTCACGAAAATTGGTTAGCAGTGTATCTGAAAAATGTACAGATGAACGTCAAATTCGTTTTTTGATCTGTGCACGCTATGTTTAGGGTAAAAATGCGTACTTTACAGTCTACAAATAGGGTACAACATCTCTTGCCTGTTCGTGCACATAATGTTTATAGATACAATTTCACAATTAATCACTCGTAATTGTTACTCATTGTCAAATCTATTGATTCCTTTTATACATTGTTCGGAGGTTTCTTTCATTTACTTGCAGGGGTAAATTCGCTGTTGTCGGACAGCAAAACATGGCTTACGGTTGCCTCGCCAAGTACATGCCTAGTGCTGTAATTCTTGATTTGACTAATATTTTGCCGGTAAAAACTACAGAATTGTATCAGGCGTTTATTTGCGACTGAGCGAATCTGTCGATGAGAGCGCAATAAATATCGCCCACCATGTTCGGGTAGTGATCACCTGCAAATTTCATCATGCAAAGCCCAGAACTTACAACCAAACTTTCGCTACTAATATTGGGATGTAAATTCTCTGGGAGGGGGATTCTATAGCTAGAAATTTACTATCGGTCAGGTAAAAAATAAACATAGAAATAACAAACAGCTTATTCTTAAAAAAAAGGTTCAGTAAATACCAAGTACATATTTCTGTTACATGTCTGAAATTCTGTTATTCTTGTTGTTGAGAATAAACTAGTTCAAAATTTGGTTTAAATTCACACAGTCAAAGCGTCATCATTTTGGCCGGCCTAAAACGTCTAACGTGTCCGGTTCGCAACAAGTTGTCTCCCCGAGTTTTGGACGAAATCCAATTGACTCTCTCACAGTCATTTCTGATGCGATTGTGAAAAATGGTTTTGAAAATGCGCAACAAATGTAATAATCATAATTGGTCTTTTATTTAGTCAAAAATAATGGCGATTACCTAATCTAGCGCTTGTTCGCATTGTAGTTAGGCTGGCCTGTCTTGGAGATTGAAATTAAGACCAGTCCACATGTGTCTTTCCATACGTAACTTATTTAAGCTGACCCAAATATTATTGTTCATACTCACACATGAAATTTAGTCAAAGCTAAATTTCAATATCAAACCTCCTAATGTCGATTCAAATATGTTATAATGGATTTAATTAACACTCAATTTATGCACAATAAATAATACAAGAATAATGTTAGAACAACAATTATTATACAGATATAAATCACAGTCAAACATTTTCATACGCTGTATCAACAGTGACACATGTTCACTCCGTGTTTACTAAAGTAAATTGTAAAATTGCTAAATGTGTTGACAAGTCAACGATGAAAATACACCATTCGTGTGATTTGAGCCGTTCGAAGCTCGTGTACAGTGGGGCAAAAAGTCAATATGGCAACTACATTGAGTTAACTGTGCACTACATAATTATGCGAATTAACTGAATTCCAATGTCTCCGCTGACGAAAAATCGTTCATAACAAACTGTTTAAAATGAATGTGTGTGGTGCCAGGACTTACTATCACATTTTGTCAATATTTAAACATATCGCAAAATATAGAGCAAATATGACATCACAAATATACTGTAATAACACGAGAAATATATATCGAGATTGAATAGGCTAACAAAACCATGACGGTTTCGACTTAGGAGGGCGACTTATGTACCCACGAGCCGGTTTATGCGGCACACCAAGATCTGAATGAACAACAACTCCGTCTCGATACGCTGATTGGTGGATATAGACGGCAATCGTT
The DNA here is from genome assembly GCF_978046115.1 of Saccoglossus kowalevskii. Classification (NCBI taxonomy): domain Eukaryota; kingdom Metazoa; phylum Hemichordata; class Enteropneusta; family Harrimaniidae; genus Saccoglossus; species Saccoglossus kowalevskii. The sequence continues at coordinate 23,710,969 of NC_140649.1, read as the reverse complement.
GTGCATACTATTGCGCAAGGGCAGGTGTTTACAAAAACCGTTGCGTAATGTTACACTTGGCTGATTCTCATTGAGGTACACCTTGTGCGAAAGCAAACCCCGGGTAAGGAGTGTGTCTTGTGCTTGGCGGACTGTCTACCCATTGCCATGATTAATTTTAGCTTTTAAAGAATGTAGCTAAACTTGTAGAGTTCTTGTTGCTGAAACTGACATCACGTACAGGCGAGCTCGGAATGTCAAAGTTTTAGTCGACTCCTGACTTGTACACTATTCGTGTCGTGCTTCAATCTCCCGGAAACATGTGGAATATTTATTTTAAATTAAAATCATGTACTATTCAGGAGCAAAACTAGTTCCTGTGTACGAATATGCTTTTCATCGTATAACCAATAACACAATCACAGAGAGGCTGTTCCAACACATATCTTACCTACGCCGAATGACGATTTGCCTACAAATAGTCGTTTTAAACAGCTCGTATTAGACAAAATACTGATAAAGACAGCCAAGCTGAAGATGTTCAAAGCGGACAATATTAATATTCAAATCAGATAAGATAAGAAGTATTCAAATTGGTGCTCGTACAGGAAGCCGAGTTATTGGGCACCGACAAAACATGAAAACATGTTCTGAAAATGTCACCTTCACTTTCATCAGAGTTGCAACTGACCGCCGCCACCTGTTTACGTGCCCACATATGCCATCATGTTTGCTGAAATGTCCTGGTTTATTGGAATGTGGCATATGAAATTTCATTTATTAACCTTTCTCCACAGAAAGAAAAGGATATACATAAATTGAATGATAAAATTAAAGAGACTGAATCGGAGATGTATATTCAAAAATCAAACCCAGTTTACTTATCCTGCTCTGTTGTCTTTGCAGTTGGACACAAGTACCGTGTGTTTACATGTACTGCAGGCATGTAAACACATAAAAGTGTTGTACTTTGGAAGGCGGAATTACACTCTTTTATAATGCACGCATATTGATTTTATTTCATTTATATAAAAACGATCCAAACTCAAAAATAATTAACGACAATTCAACCACACCATTTTTAAAGTAATAACTTACAACACGAGAGTTTCAAAGTAATATATATTTTTTAAAATATGTTCACTTAGTTATAGACGATACAACAAAACCAAACAAAGAACATAGCAGCAGTATTTACTAGTAGCAACTGTCAAAGTGGACATCATTAGCATCAATTTTCAAGTTCATGTGGTTGAATATTCATTATGTAACCATTCATAATTCAAAACCATAAACAGTAAACTAACAAAGTTGTTCACTGCAAACAGTGTGATTGGAACAAGCTCTACCCAGATCAGGCATATTACGATAAATGAATGTCTAGAGCTCTCGATGACAATTGAACAACAAGTGTCTATGTTGTAGGCTGCATGCGACTTGCCACGTGTTCAACTTTAAGTTAATCAAGCGCACCCTGACAACTGATGACATGACCTTTCTATGGCAAACGTTCGGACCATTTTATTAGATTCAATGTAAATCTCGCAAGTTGAATAATATCGTCTTATGTGACTCGTATTTAATCAGATAACATTTTATTTTCATGTTATTTGTTTAACACTTTTGACCATCTGAACCGTTTGACTACTGATCTTCTGAAAAGTCAACTCAACCACCGTCAGTGACTATTTATTAGCCGAGTGATACTATCACATACGAAATACATATCGCAATTTTCACATTATAACGATTTTTGCATGCCTATGAATTTCGACGACATTTTATCTAATGGAAACACTGTAAATACGATTATCTGTTCTGATTACCGACTTACCGTCAAACCAATTTCCCAAATTAATATCAATCTTTGGTCGGAAATTGATTCTATGACAACACACCATAGAAATTGTTTTTCTGGTAAAACCAAGGATGCGTGTTATAGCCCAATGTTTGGTTACAATTCTTGGAACTTTGTCCACGGTACAAAGGTAAAACTAGTTTAAATGTCTTTCAAATATATTCCCTGTTTGTTTTTCTTGTACAATTCAATATGCTGTGTGATATGATGGGTCATTTTTTCACTGCCCCGACATTCTACTCTAAATGTAAAAGATTATTATCCTGTACAACATTTAGCCATAGTCCACCAAGCTAATTGCGTTGTCAGTCTACTCGTATGTGAATCACAACGGTGAATCATTGAAAGGAACAGTAACGCGATATTACACGCACATACGTACACCAACAGTCATCCCGGTTTATTTTCACGAATTGCTTTGTTTTGCGTGAATTCTTTGTAATTAAGCATTCCATTATTTCAATTTATAATTATTAATTTGTCAGCCAGCATAATTATTATTTTGTATGTTTTATGTTTAGTTTCTCTGTGTATGAACTGGTCTATAACATATCTAGTAACGCTCATTTGTACATTGGGAGTAACTCTGAATATATTGGAATTCTATGTGCTTAGTCATGAAGTAACCACGTCGCAAATATGAGGTGAAACATTTTTCTTTAGCCCAATAAATAAGTGGGAACAATTTATTTCTGCAATGTTATTACCCTGTCTGTATCAACAAAGCAATTTTCAAGATATTGGTAAAAATTGTATTTTACTTTTATACAATTTATATTATAATTTTATTGGGACATTGAGATTAATATATTTTATATTAAGTACAATAATGAACAACAAAAGGTGATCAAGAAAGTTGACTTCCCTGAAAACTGTTTAAATCTTCGTCGGTTCAGATGTATGTGGCGATAATTCAAGTAATACAAAATAAGATGTATGTAATAATAGTAAAAGCAAATAATGTAAAATATATGAGATTGCATAAATTCACCCCGTACTACACATCAGATTTTAATTAGATTGGTACAATGTATTACATGTATACTTTTTTTCCGGTTTGCAGGAAAGTGTATTACGAAACATACATGTTAATTTTAATCTCTGCATTTTAAGCATGGTTATGGGCTCACAGAGTGTTATTTGTGGTCAAAATAGGGTAACAAATTTGTTTTTTACATGTTCCCGGCATTCCTTTTACATTCATTCCATCTCCACGCATAAGTAATGCGCAATGTATTATATATTGATATTTATTATTTAAATGCCTATTAATACGCCAATGAAGTGAAAATCGGTCAAAGCACTTATTTTCAGCCATTCACTGGCTGATTTTCATCCGGGGGACAATTGAAATCAGTTATCGTTTTGGTGAAATATTTTAGTTTATGCATATTTCATTTTATACTACTGTCTTGTTTATATTTTCAAAAATATAATAAGACATGTGGGTTTAATTTGCAAATAATAAATCCCCACATGAGGGCCTCATCATTACTGACTGCGGTATTTATACAGCGATGAATTTTCAGTATCTTGTTGTTTTTTTCTGTGTCAGATTAACATAATACTGGAAACATTCTTTTGAAAAAAGGTTGAATTAAAGCATTTTTTATCTACTTTCTATATTTCACAAACAAAAATTGTTTTCACCTTCGAACACGTGAAATTTTGGTTATTAAGGCTTTTAAATTATTTGTTTATAGTCCAAAATAAACCAAACCTTTGTCGGTAAGGGCTCGGCTAAATTCAAATGTTTAAAATCAGTATCAAGTCAATGTGGTTAGTCAGAGCTTAATAACTTGCCAAATAAGGAGTGCCAGACAGTCGCGATGTCATTTGACATGGCTTAAACAATATATTAGAAAATTACATATAGGTGTTAGAATGTGGAGATTAAAGTAATATTGCATGGAGAAATTAACACGTACTGACATACAAAATTCAATGCAAGTGTCATGTCATACGTACATGTGGGTAGCATACCAGATTGGTGACACTTAGCACATGATGAGCACTGTTTGTAATTTTACTTATTATGACTAGCGAACGCTGTAGAAAGTTTATTAGTATGCTGCAACGCCCAATTCCACTATGTATGTAAGGGTGCCTCTAGAGAGTAGTTGAACGTGGTGTAGCGCAGTTTCATCTTTTATGGCACGAGCGTGTATACGCAAATCATAAATCATAACCTACGCATACATCAGACTTGCATTTGGCAATAAAATACTACAGCGAAATCCTTTGTTGTTTACTTACTTTTTAATTGAATAAATTAATGTCTAAATAAGATGAAGAGGGAGTAACCGTTGACTATTATTTTAAACTTGTGTGACGATTATTATTCTAAATACAAGAAGTCACATTTGACATCGCCTGGTGTTGATGCGATTCTATTTAATAGAACCACGAGGCAATATATAGCTAAGCTTTAAGTAGTTCTGAGGTGTAAAGCGTGGCATCTAAAAAAATACCCATTGCTACTCGAGAAACAAAGTGAAGCAAGGTTGACAGTGTATAGACAGTGTATAAAATGGCTTTGAAGATGTCTTTCCCCATTTATATCATTGTCATTTGCACTCCAGCTAATTCCAGAAAATGTATCCTGAATAATACAAACATATAGTTACCAAGCAGCGTTTTATTGGTTGATTTCGCCAAAGTGAAGTGTCACACGATAACAATAGAGTGTACAGATAAATAATCATGACGGGTTTGCGGAACTATTAAGGTTATTTATTATAATTAGTGTTACCCTTGATGTGTAAATGTGGTTGAAACTACAAAAAAACAAAAGTGGATTTAATAGTTTGTTGGTTTTAGTTATGTTTTAAACTATGTGGCCACTCACACTAGTCAATTGATTCTAATGTCAGTGTAAACAGAATCGACATCGCAAGTCTGATTTGTCACATACAGCATAGTGTACACGCCCATGGTTTAGTTGAAATCCACAATAAATGCTGTTATTTTAATATTGATAAAGATAAAACATAAGTGATCAATGACCCTGTTTTTATGATATGACGATCGATTATGGGTGTGTCAATATCACACAAAATTTGGACCTTATTCAGTCTGTTGGACCTGATTTATTTCATTGGCTCTCAAGTAATTCCAGACTTATTCTTGTTATTATTATTATTATTATCTCAACGACGTTGGATCCAATTCAGATTAAGTGCTGCTATTTTTCCATCATTGTCACATCCAATTTAAAAGGAAGGGTTATAGCTACGAGTAACTGTCAATACATTATTACATAAATCCATCAGAACAAGCGCAACTACAACAGAAAAATAATAAGTTATATTTTGTCGTCAAAGAACACTATTCTGAACAGTTTTAACCTTATTCAGCAAGGAAAAATAACATAATCCAGGAACTAACTGATCGCTTCATTAAGTACTTACTGACATTGAAGAAATCTGCACCCCTCTGGACTCAAGCGAAATAATCACCCAATTCAGCAACCTTATTCCAGTCAACTAGTACAAAATCATGTTTGCTCGACCCTCTTTCTACACCCAATTATATACCGAAAATGTCTAATTTTACCCTTTTATACAGTATCATGATTACAAAAAAAAGAATAAATATATATAGCTACGTTGCAGCAATATCGGGTTTCGGGTCCACGTGACTTATTAGCAGCGTTCCAAGATTAACATCATTGACAATAATATATTAATGGAATTGAAAGACCTTCATAATAAACATGTTACATGTACCTGTCTGTAACAGTCCGCAATATAAAACAGATATGCATATTAATGAGGTCATATGACCAGATATGGCAACAAGAAATGCGAGTAATTTTTCTGGCCAGACACCATCATAAGTGCATTCGTTGGTTGCATGTCCGTATCTGAAACAGTAATGGAGATATTACCTGTTTGCATATTAATGATATGTTAGTCACTTCTCTTGTCCAAAAGCTTCAATAAATTACTGGTTTCGTATTCCTATCTATAACAGTGCTTGAGATATTATGGTTATGGATATTTAATGAAGTCACATGACTATATATGACCATCTGTTGTTAATCACATCTCTTGTACAATGGCTTCAATATTGCACCAGTTCCTGTCTGTAACATTGCTTGAGGTATTACGGTTATACATATACAATGAGGTCGCATGGTCAAACATACGGTATAAGCAAGTCGCCCACCGGCAGTTCTTGGGTTAGTTTCACGCGCCATTTCTCGTTAATTTGATTAGTAAGTGTTTTATGCCTGCCAGTTACAGACAAATTTGCGGAGTTGTTCGGTGACATTTACTAAAGATCTATTTTTTTACATACATGGCCAGATCGAGAAATAACTAGTTGACGGTACGAGCAAGACCATAAATTATTATTATTGTTTTTCTTGATGCATAAATGTGGTTGTTTCTACAAAAGAAACTTGCAAACGAGTTGTGAGACAGATTTATTATTCCGTGAGTGTCGGGTATTGATTAATTTCTGTGGCCACTCGCACAATAAAGGAAAGTGTTTCTAATGTCAATGTAAACAGAGTCGGGTTCTGCTGCACTTTGAAATGTGTAAACTCTTGAAAAGTCATTCTGTTTGAAGTTTTAAGAACAACTTATTTATTTCTAACATAAATAGTACGTCACAACTTTTATTGTCCATATAGAATAGAATAGTTAATATTATAAATATATCACTAGCAACTTTACTATGAATAAACCAATTTGTTGTGGCAAATAACACATGGGTATAACCTCGATCCATAGAATATGACTTATTTTAAATTGTTCTAAACTTTTACTCGTACCATGACCTGTGATAATGCACAACAAAAATTTAAATAAGCAAACCTCAACAAATATTTTATTCCTTCCATATTTTATTGGCGTACTTTCAATTTCTTAGCATAGGGTAATCTTTCTGAGTTGGTGTGGTCCTACCGCGCGCCCGGTAGGATAATGCTACACAAACAACACTCCAGTCTGACTGCTATTGGAACTGAGTGCGCCGTTCATAAAATAGATGTAGCGCTGATTGGGTGATGCGAGTGTCAATCAAACGCCCACTCTATTTATAGCAAATCTCGTAAACAAAATCATCTGACTGGCCTCGTTTTCAGTTCTCGGTGTCAGCGTGCATCTCGGTTAGGTTGTTGTGTGTAATGTGAAAATTTGGCCATGATTGCTAAAGAAAAGCTGAAATTAGCCTTAAAGACAATATTAGAAGACATTCATGATGTGCCATCTCTCAAAGACGAACAGTTTACGGCATTTGAAGGGATTGTAAACCGCCGTAACACCGCGTTTTTACCGACTGGTTACGGCATATCTCTTATTTATTAAGTCGTCCCGCTAGTCGTTAAAAACTAGGCTTGGATCACCCAGTTGTGATTGTCATTTAACCTCTTGTCACACTCATTGAAGACCAAGTAAAAGCAGAGAGGAAGCACGATTTTACGTAATCATTTTATTCTGTTTTACAACATCTTAACAATTTCCTTTGACATAATCGCCGACAATCCGCCGAAACCGTGATTTCGTGTTTCTTCAAGATTATCACAAGAGCAAAATAATAATGGTAAAAGCAAAATAATATCCAATGCATGCGATTAATTGCGCTAGTCAATAAAATAACTCCAGTCTGACACGAGAAACTTCGAACAAGTTTGTCGATGAACTAAATCCAGATCGTGGTAGAAAACCGTACGACATGAATAAAAATAATTCTCAATGAACTCAACCACTTGCAATCGACGACAGCGTTGGAGAAACTGGGATAAAAACATCAACATGATCAACGTTGATTTTACTCCCCATCTCCCATAAATGATTAGTTAATATATTAAGTTGTCTATTAACAGCTACGTCAAGAGTCGCGTGTGATTAGCTATCGTTCAAAATGCAAAGGTTGCATGCATTTAATTAGTGAGTGGGCGGAACTCAGTTCCGATAGCAGTCAGACTGGAGTGTTGTTTGTGTAGCATTAGCCTACAGGGCGGGCGGAACAATACAATGTCACACGCAACGTAATATTACCGTAATTGGTATAGTACAGGTGTGATGGTTCAAATACCAAAATGGCAACAGTAACAAAAAGACGTCCCTGGCGGCGATGATAAAATACGAACACGGAGCCAACAGATGAGGTTTCAACTGGTACTGGTATTATTATACTCTGCAAACATCAAGTACAATAACTCGGTAAAACTCCACTACTCCAATAACTAGATACACGAACTCCAATACAACTCAACGAGATCTCCGATCTGAACTCAGCGATGAACAACTCCTTTATATATATCCACACTGTCTATAAATAGACCATTACATCAGCATACATAATGAGTCTGGAACTTACTACAAATTTCTAGAATGTTCCGTTACCTATTCGACCAGTTTCTAAAAATTCCACCCAGACACAGTACGGTTCTAGAACATTCTTAGTCACACGGAAGTGGTAAACAAGTCGTATGCGACATGCCTCCCCTCTCAAGAATATTATAACATATAATATTACATAACTAGCAACGACGTCAATAATACGAATACGATAACAATTTCAAATAAAACAACAATACAATATATCAAATCGAACTGAGTACATAAATTCGAAAATCACATACAGTAGAATATAATAAAATATGAAATACAGTCATAAACGAATAACATTCTACTATACTGTTCAAAAGTTCCTCAGTCCAGGAATATCCTCAACACGATGATTATATCCTTGCAGAGTCATCGCCCATCTCATCACTCGGCCATTTGCAAACTTGACTTTATCCATGGTCAACATCAGTAACGCGGGATGGACATTGTGCTGCTCGATGGCCAACACCCTGACATACAAAACACCGGATACCACTGCCCTGTCCCACATCAGTATTACCAATGGCAGTGTCATTATCATTACGCCTCACCTTGTTCTTCGTGGATAACTGTCGATCATGTGCCACTAGGTACTGCTTTGCTATTACCGCCAACTCATTTAAATCTTTGGGTGCTCTTTCTTTAAGATGAACTGCAAGATCTTTTGTACAAGCACCAATAAATTGCTCCTTCACCATCAAGTCGGTAACACCATCATATGTTGCTGCAGTGCCTGACAACTCAACCCATTTAGCAAAATAATCCTTAAGCCGCACAATTAACTGGTCAGGACTCTCGGAACTTTCAGGTTTAATTTCACGGAATCGCTTCCTGTACCCATCTTCTGTGAAATCGTATCTTGTCAACAGCGCCACCTTCACACGATCATAGTCAACCGCATCAGTGTCGGACATCCTGGAATATACTTCCCGTGCTCTACCAGTCAACAGTGCACTCAATTTTATGGCCCATCCATCTCTATGCCAACTCGCATTCGTTGCAAACCTCTCAAACCGCAAAAAATAACTATCAAGTTCGTCCTTACCATCAACAAATGCAGGCAACTTTGGTGGCTGTGCATCACTGACCACATTTCGTTGACCGCCAAAATCAGCCTGTTGGAACCCCGGCATAGCTGCTTGCAGCTCTAATTTCCTTAACTCAAATTCTCTTTCCTTTTCTCGCTGTTCTGCTTCCGCTTCCAGTCGTAACTTTTCCTTTCTTTCCTCAATCTCCATTTTCCTTACCTCTGCTTCCCTTTCCATTTTTGCCTTTCTCTCTTCCCTCGCCGCTTGTCTCTCAGCTCGCTGAGAACTCAGTTGCTCCAAAATAAATTTCCTTTTGTCTTCTCCAGTCATTCCCAGTTCATCCGCCCACTCCATCAACTCTTGTTTCGACATATCTATTATCCCGCCGGCCATGTTGTCTTCTATGTCTTCACTGTTCTCGGACGAGCCCCCAAATGTCACACGCAACGTAATATTACCGTAATTGGTATAGTACAGGTGTGATGGTTCAAATACCAAAATGGCAACAGTAACAAAAAGACGTCCCTGGCGGCGATGATAAAATACGAACACGGAGCCAACAGATGAGGTTTCAACTGGTACTGGTATTATTATACTCTGCAAACATCAAGTACAATAACTCGGTAAAACTCCACTACTCCAATAACTAGATACACGAACTCCAATACAACTCAACGAGATCTCCGATCTGAACTCAGCGCTGAACAACTCCCCTAAATATATACCCACACTGTCTATAAATAGACCATTACATCAGCATACATAATGAGTCTGGAACTTACTACTAATTTCTAGAATGTTCCGTTACCTATTCGACCAGTTTCTAAAAATTCCACCCAGACACAGTACGGTTCTAGAACATTCTTAGTCACACGGAAGTGGTAAACAAGTCGTATGCGACATACAACCTCCCACACCTGGAGTATGTGGACCACAGCCGCCTGATTTTGTTATCTTTGTGGTGCCTGCAGGAGTCAGTTACTACTTTTACGTTATGGATCTCGACCGGTGCCGAAATCTTTCGTGTTTGCTGAGGAAGTACATTAGTTGCATTAACGTTAGTCAGGACCAACGCTGGAACCACATGGGACCCTCTCGACCAGTGACAAATCACACTCATATTCATTGATCTGCAATTTTATTCAAACGTTTTAGTCAGTCGATACCCTTATTATGATAATAAATTCTTAATTGAACTCGTATTCATTTGCTGTTATACTATCTGTTATGCTTCATCACATACATGAACAGCAAAGAAGGATTCGAATAACAGTTTGTTTGTTTTTTAAATCGAATTATTGTCCAAGCAAATCTCGCCTTATGCAGAGAGTCGGCCCTACGCTCTATCGGGACCGAAATGAACACGTTTTCAGCAAATTAATGCGCAGTGGGAATGCAGTTTTAAGTTTACTGCCCAGAAGTTCATGTCACACACGATGTTCTAATTATTACAGGTTGTCCTAACGGTAAATATGGTGATACATGTCTACTTAACTGTCCTACATGTTATAATGGAGGTATATGTAATTCAGACACGGGAGAATGTATATGTCCACCAGGATTTACAGGAGATGACTGTAATACAGGTAAGGCAAATAATGACAAATAATATTTGATCGTTCAGTTGCTTACTTAAATTACCAATGTGTGCACCATAGGTCATATTAGAATGATAAAGAATACAATTGAAATTATTCGAATTTAGCAGACAGAATGAAGACATTTATACTGCTGATAATTAGGACGAGATGTTTGCAATCTCCAAAATTTATCAATTAGATAAGTGTGGTAAACCGAGTGACTACACTTAAAAAAGTGTCTCGCTATTATTTGATTTTACTCACATACACACACCACTAATATGTTTATGTAACTATGCATGTCCTTATCATATTGCTCTGCTGAACTAGCGAAGAAATATCGATCGCCGTGTTGCTTGTTCTCCCTTTTGATTCAGAATAGTTGACTGGTGGCCATATTTGTCACAAAATAAACTAAAAACCAACATTTTATATATGTTTATATCATTATTTCTAAGTTGTGGCCGATTCTGTTGAAACTTAGAATATAGGTAAAACCTTTTGTGATACAAAGATACTTCCACTGTTTTTTTTATTTTGATTTTTAAAATTGGCTGACTGGTGGCCATTTTGTTCAAAAATACTTTGTTTTGTTCATTTTTGCGTATAACTTGAGATTACACTTACTAAGTTTATTTAAATTTTGTATAGAAGAAGTATATTATTTCACAGTGATGGAAATTTATTTTTGTCAAGATTCTATGCAATATGGCTAACATTTGCATCATTTTTCAAACATTTTGGCTCATATCAAACTTGCACACTTCAATTAGATACAAATAAATTTCACATACAATTGCGTTCTAGCACATCAACAAAAGTTTATTTATATTACAATCAATTAAGAATGATCACCTTGTAGACATTTTGTTTGAGCAAAATCTCGAATTCGTTGCATAGTACTGTTTATATTATAGATAAAAGTGTCATCAAGTTACAGGATTGCAGGAATCTTGGCCTGCAAATGTTCTTCCAGAATTGGGACTTAGTTCAAAAGTTACCTGTCGCATACAATGCAGCCATCCTTAGTCCACAGAAGCCTGGACACTACAGAGCAATATATTTCAAACTTCCGAGCTGAAATATTTGCTATCAAACCAGTTAATGCCCATCTTGGCAATGCACTTTCCATAGTTTTATTTCGCAAGTTGAAGGCTGTTCGAAATGTATCAGAAAAACAGCAATGTTTTAATATGGCTGTATTTCCATGAAAAACTTATATTCTCTAATAGAATTCAACTAAATACATTGTAGCTTGTGGTGCTAAGGGAGAGTGGGGAAAGGATTGTGGAAGACAATGTTCGAGCTCCAATACCGATTCTTGTCGTACAAGGATGTTTTGTGTTTCTGATCCATATGGCTGTTCATGTCTTGCATCATATACAGGATTAGATTGCTATACAGGTAAGTTGATTAAATACACCTAGCAGTACCGGTGACTGTTATAGTGTAATGATGTGTGTTTCTGATCCATATGATTTTTTATGTTTTCATCATATATAGGATTAGATTGCAATACATGTAAATTGATTAAATACACCTAGCAGTACTAGTGGTTCTCATATTGTAATGATGTGTGTTTCTGATCCATATGGATTTTTATATTTCCATCATATATAGGATTAAATTGCAATACAGGTAAGATAAAAATACACCAAACAGTACCGGTGGTTATCATATTGTAATTATGTGTGCTTCTGATTCACATGGATTTTTATGTTTTCATCATATATAGGATTAGATTGCAATACAGGTAAGTTGAATAAATACACCTAGCAGTACTAGTGGTTGTCATAGTGTAATGATGTGTGTTTCTGATCCATATAGATGTTCATGTCTTGCGTCATATACAGGGTTAGATTGCAATACAGGTAAGTTGAATAAATACACATAGCAGTACTGATGGTTGTCATAGTGTAATGATGTGTGTTTCTGATCCATATGGATGTTCATGTATTGCATCATATACAGGATTACATTGCAATACAGGTAAGTTGAATAAATACATCTAGCAGTACTGATGGTTGTCATAGTGTAATGATGTGTGTTTCTGATCCATATGGATGTTCATGTCGTGCATCATATACAGGATTAGATTGCAATACAGGTAAGTTGAATAAATACACCTAGCAGTACTGATGGTTGTCATAGTGTAATGATGTGTGTTTGTGATCCATATGGATGTTCATGTCCAGTGTCATATACAGGATTAGATTGCAATACAGGTAAGTTGAATAAATACACCTAGCAGTACTGATGGTTGTCATAGTGTAATGATGTGTGTTTCTGATCCATATGGATGTTCATGTCTTGCATCATATACAGAATTAGATTGCAATACAGGTAAGTTGAATAAATACACCTAGCAATACTGATGGTTTTCATAGTGTAATGATGTGTGTTTCTGATTCATATGGATTTTTATGTCTTGCATCATATATAGGGTTAGATTGCAATACAGGTAAGTTGAATAAATACACCTAGCAGTACTGATGGTGGTCATAGTATAATGATGTGTGTTTCTGATCCATATGGATGTTCATGTATTGTATCATATACATGATTAGATTGCAATACAGGTAAGTTGAATAAATACACCTAGCAGTACTGATGGTGGTCATAGTGTAATGATGTGTGTTTCTGATCCATATGGATGTTCATGTATTGTATCATATACAGGATTAGATTGCAATACAGGTAAGTTGAATAAATACACCTAGCAGTACTAATGGTTGTCATAGTGTAGTGATGTGTTTCTGATTCATATGGATTTTTATGTCTTACATCATGTACAGGATTAGATTGCAATACAGATATGTTGAATAAATACATCTAGCAGTACTGATGGTTGTCATAGTGTAATGATGTGTGTTTCTGATCCATATGGATGTTCATGTCGTGTATTATATACAGGATTAGATTGCAATACAGGTAAGTTGAATAAATACATCTAGCAGTACTGATGGTTGTCATAGTGTAATGATGTGTGTTTCTGATCCATATGGATGTTCATATCGTGTATTATATACAGGATTAGATTGCAATACAGGTAAGTTGAATAAATACACCTAGCAGTACTAATGGTTGTCATAGTATAATGATGTGTGTTTCTGTTCCATATGGATGTTCATGTATTGTATCATATACAGGAATAGATTGCAATACAGGTAAATTGAATAAATACACCTAGCAGTACTAATGGTTGTCATAATGTAATGATGTGTTTCTGATTCATATGGATTTTTATGTCTTACATCATGTACAGGATTAGATTGCACTACAGATATGTTGAATAAATACATTTAGCGGTACTGATGGTTGTCATAGTGTAATGATGTGTGTTTCTGATTCATATGGATTTTTATGTCTTGCATCATATATAGGGTTAGATTGCAATACAGGTAAGTTGAATAAATACACTTAGCAGTACTGATGGTTGTCATAGTATAATGATGTGTGTTTCTGATCCATATGGATGTTCATGTATTGTATCATATACAGGAATAGATTGCAATACAGGTAAGTTGAATAAATACACCTAGCAGTACTAATGGTTGTCATAGTGTAATGATGTGTTTCTGATTCATGTGGATTTTTATGTCTTGCATCATATATAGGGTTAGATTGCAATAGAGGTAAGTTGAATAAATACACTTAGCAATACTGATGGTTGTCATAGTGTAATGATGTGTGTTTCTGATTCAAATGGATTTTTATGTCTTGCATCATATATAGGGTTAGATTGCAAGACAGTTAAGTTGAACAAATACACCTAGCAGTACTGATGGTTGTCATAGTATAATAATGTGTGTTTCTGATCCACATGGATGTTCATGTATTGTATCATATACAGGAATAGATTGCAATACAGGTAAGTTGAATAAATACACCTAGCAGTACTGATGGTTGTCATAGTGTAATGATGTGTGTTTCTGATCCATATGGATGTTCATGTCTTGCATCATATACAGAATTAGATTGCAATACAGGTAAGTTGAATAAATACACCTAGCAATACTGATGGTTGTCATAGTGTAATGATGTGTGTTTCTGATTCATATGGATTTTTATGTCTTGCATCATATATAGGGTTAGATTGCAATACAGGTAAGTTGCATAAATACACCTAGCAGTACTGATGGTGGTCATGGTATAATGATGTGAGTTTCTGATCAATATGGATGTTCATGTATTGTATCATATACATGATTAGATTGCAATACAGGTAAGTTGAATATATACACCTAGCAGTACTGATGGTGGTCATAGTATACTGATGTGTGTTTCTGATCCATATGGATGTTCATGTATTGTATCATATACAGGATTAGATTGCAATACAGGTAAGTTGAATAAATACACCTAGCAGTACTAATGGTTGTCATAGTGTAGTGATGTGTTTCTGATTCATATGGATTTTTATGTCTTACATCATGTACAGGATTAGATTGCAATACAGGTATGTTGAATAAATACATCTAGCAGTACTGATGGTTGTCATAGTGTAATGATGTGTGTTTCCGATCCATATGGATGTTCATGTCGTGTATTATATACATGATTAGATTGCAATACAGGTAAGATGAATAAATACATCTATCAGTACTGATGGTTGTCATAGTGTAATGATGTGTGTTTCTGATCCATATGAATGTTCATGTCGTGTATTATATACAGGATTAGATTGCAATACAGGTAAGTTGAATAAACACACGTAGCGGTACTGATGGTTGTCATAGTGTAATGGCGTGAAGCTAGGCGATTAGGTGCCGTACGCGAGCGCCGGTTCGAGTCACGCACGCAGTACGTATTTACTATAATTAGACATAGTCTTTACCTTGCCGTTTATTCGGTGTTATTTGCTTACTATAGTGTAATGATGTGTGTTTCTGATCCATATGGATGTTCATGTCTTACATCATATACAGGATTAGATTGCAATACAGGTAAGTTGAATAAATACACCTAGCAGTCCTGAATGGTTGTCGACGTGTTATGATGTGTCATTCTGATACATCTGGATGTTCATGTCTTGCATTATATACAGGATTAGATTGCAATACAGGTAAGTTGAATAAATACACCAAGAAGTACTGGTAGTTGTCATAGTGTAATGATGTGTGTTTCTGGTTTATATGGATGTTCATGTCTTGCGTCATATACAGGATTAGATTGCAATACAGGTAAGTTGAATAAATACACCAAGCAGTACTTATGGTTGTCATAGTGTAATGATGTGTGTTTCTGATTCATATCATTTTTTATGTTTTTAACATATATAGGATTAAATTGCAATACAGGTAATTTAATTAAATACACTTATCAGTATTGGTGGTTGTCATAGTGTAATGATGTGTTTCTAATTCATATGGATTGTTATGTCTTACATCATATGTATGGTTAGATTGCAATACAGGTAAGTTGAATAAATACACCTAGCGGTACTGATGGTTGTCATAGTGTAATGATGTGTGTTTCTGATCCATATGGATGTTCATGTCTTACATCATATACAGGATTAGATTGCAATACAGGTAAGTTGAATAAATACACCTAGCAGTACTAATGGTTGTCATAGTATAATGATGTGTGTTTCTTATCCATATTGTCGTTCCTGTCTTACATCATATACAGGATTAGATTGCAATACAGGTAAATTGAATAAATACACTTAGCAGTACTGATGGTTGTCATAGTGTAATGATGTGTGTTTCTGATCCATATGGATGTTCATGTCTGGCATCATATACGGGATTAGATTGCAATACAGGTAAGTTGAATAAATACATTTAGCGGTACTGATGGTTGTCATAGTGTAATGATGTGTGTTTCTGATTCATATGGATTGTTATGTCTTGCATCATATATAGGGTTAGATTGCAATACAGGTAAGTTGAATAAATACACCTAGCGGTACTGATGGTTGCCATAGTGTAATGATGTGTGTTTCTGTTCCATATGGATGTTCATGTATTGTATCATATACAGGAATAGATTGCAATACAGGTAAATTGAATAAATACACCTAGCAGTACTAATGGTTGTCATAATGTAATGATGTGTTTCTGATTCATATGGATTTTTATGCCTTGCATCATATATAGGGTTAGATTGCAATACAGGCAAGTTGAATAAATACACTTAGCAATACTAATGGTTGTAATAGTGTAATTATGTGTGTTTCTGATTCATATGGATTTTTTATGTCTTGCATCATATATAGGGTTAGATTGCAATACAGGTAAGTTGAATAAATACACCTACCAGTACTGATGGTTGTCATAGTATAATGATGTGTGTTTCTGATCAATATGGATGTTCATGTATTGTATCATATACAGGAATAGATTGCAATACAGGTAAGTTGAATAAATACACCTAGCAGTACTAATGATTGTCATAGTGTAATGATGTGTTTCTGATTCATGTGGAGTTTTATGTCTTGCATCATATATAGGGTTAGATTGCAATAGAGGTAAGTTGAATAAATACACTTAGCAATACTGATGGTTGTCATAGTGTAATGATGTGTGTTTCTGATTCATATGGATTTTTATGTCTTGCATCATATATAGGGTTAGATTGCAAGACAGGTAAGTTGAATAAATACACCTAGCAATACTGATGGTTATCATAGTATAACGATGTGTGTTTCTGATCCACATGGATGTTCATGTATTGTATCATATACAGGATTAGATTGCAATACAGGTAAGTTGACTAAATACACTTAGCAGTACTGATGGTTGTCATAGTGTAATGATGTGTGTTTCTGATCCATATGGATGTCCATGTCTTGCATCATATACAGGATTAGATTGCAATACAGGTAAGTTGAATAAATACACCTAGCAGTACTAATGGTTGTCACAGTGTAATGATGTGTTTCTGATTTATATGGATTTTTATGTCTTGCATCATATATAGGGTTAGATTGCAATACAGGTAAGTTGAATAAATACACCTAGCAGTACTGATGGTTGTCATAGTGTAATGGTGTGTGTTTCTGTTCCATATGGATGTTCATGTCTTGCAACATATACATGATTAGATTGCAATACAGGTAAGTTGAATATATACACCTAGCAGTACTGATGGTGGTCATAGTATACTGATGTGTGTTTCTGATCCATATGGATGTTCATGTATTGTATCATATACAGGATTAGATTGCAATACAGGTAAGTTGAATAAATACACCTAGCGGTACTGATGGTTGTCATAGTGTAATGATGTGTGTTTCTGATCCATATGGATGTTCATGTCTTACATCATATACAGGATTAGATTGCAATACAGGTAAGTTGAATAAATACACCTAGCTGTCCTGAATGGTTGTCGACGTGTTATGATGTGTCATTCTGATACATCTGGATGTTCATGTCTTGCATTATATACAGGATTAGATTGCAATACAGGTAAGTTGAATAAATACACCAAGAAGTACTGGTAGTTGTCATAGTGTAATGATGTGTGTTTCTGGTTTATATGGATGTTCATGTCTTGCGTCATATACAGGATTAGATTGCAATACAGGTAAGTTGAAT
Organism: Saccoglossus kowalevskii; assembly: GCF_978046115.1. Classification (NCBI taxonomy): domain Eukaryota; kingdom Metazoa; phylum Hemichordata; class Enteropneusta; family Harrimaniidae; genus Saccoglossus; species Saccoglossus kowalevskii. Next base: position 23,692,636 of record NC_140649.1, on the reverse strand, counting down.
AAATACAACTGGCAGTACTGATGGTTGTCATAGTGTAATGATGTGTGTTTCTGATTCATATCATTTTTTATGTTTTTAACATATATAGGATTAAATTGCAATACAGGTAATTTAATTAAATACACTTATCAGTATTGCTGGTTGTCATAGTGTAATGATGTGTTTCTAATTCATATGGATTGTTATGTCTTACATCATATATATGGTTAGATTGCAATACAGGTAAGTTGAATAAATACACCTAGCGGTACTGATGGTTGTCATAGTGTAATGATGTGTGTTTCTGATCCATATGGATGTTCATGTCTTACATCATATACAGGATTAGATTGCAATACAGGTAAGTTGAATAAATACACCTAGCTGTCCTGAATGGTTGTCGACGTGTTATGATGTGTCATTCTGATACATCTGGATGTTCATGTCTTGCATTATATACAGGATTAGATTGCAATACAGGTAAGTTGAATAAATACACCAAGAAGTACTGGTAGTTGTCATAGTGTAATGATGTGTGTTTCTGGTTTATATGGATGTTCATGTCTTGCGTCATATACAGGATTAGATTGCAATACAGGTAAGTTGAATAAATACAACTGGCAGTACTGATGGTTGTCATAGTGTAATGATGTGTGTTTCTGATTCATATCATTTTTTATGTTTTTAACATATATAGGATTAAATTGCAATACAGGTAATTTAATTAAATACACTTATCAGTATTGCTGGTTGTCATAGTGTAATGATGTGTTTCTAATTCATATGGATTGTTATGTCTTACATCATATATAAGGTTAGATTGCAATACAGGTAAGTTGAATAAATACACCTAGCGGTACTGATGGTTGTCATAGTGTAATGATGTGTGTTTCTGATCCATATGGATGTTCATGTCTTACATCATATACAGGATTAGATTGCAATACAGGTAAGTTGAATAAATACACCTAGCAGTACTAATGGTTGTCATAGTATAATGATGTGTGTTTCTTATCCATATTGTCGTTCCTGTCTTACATCATATACAGGATTAGATTGCAACACAGGTAAATTGAATAAATACACTTAGCAGTACTGATGGTTGTCATAGTGTAATGATGTGTGTTTCTGATCCATATGGATGTTCATGTCTGGCATCATATACGGGATTAGATTGCAATACAGGTAAGTTGAATAAATACATTTAGCGGTACTGATGGTTGTCATAGTGTAATGATGTGTGTTTCTGATTCATATGGATTTTTATGTCTTGCATCATATATAGGGTTAGATTGCAATACAGGTAAGTTGAATAAATACACCTAGCAGTACTGATGGTTGTCATAGTATAATGATGTGTGTTTCTGATCCATATGGATGTTCATGTATTGTATCATATACAGGAATAGATTGCAATACAGGTAAATTGAATAAATACACCTAGCAGTACTAATGGTTGTCATAATGTAATGATGTGTTTCTGATTCATATGGATTTTTATGTCTTGCATCATATATAGGGTTAGATTGCAATACAGGCAAGTTGAATAAATACACTTAGCAATACTAATGGTTGTAATAGTGTAATGATGTGTGTTTCTGATTCATATGGATTTTTTATGTCTTGCATCATATATAGGGTTAGATTGCAATACAGGTAAGTTGAATAAATACACCTAGCAGTACTAATGGTTGTCATAGTGTAATGATGTGTTTTTGGTTCATATGGATTTTATATGTCTTGCATCATATATAGGGTTAGATTGCAATACAGGTAAGTTGAATAAATACACCTAGCAGTACTGATGTTTTTCATGGTATAATGATGTGTGTTTCTGATTCATATGGATTTTTATGTCTTGCATCATATATATGGTTAGATTGCAATACAGGTAAGTTGAATAAATACACCTAGCAGTACCGGTGACTGTCATAGTGTAATGATGTGTTTTTCTGATCCATATGAATATTTTTGTTTTCATCATATATAGGATTAGATTGCAATACATGTAAGTTGATTAAATACACCTAGCAGTACTAGTGGTTCTCATATTGTAATGATGTGTGTTTCTGATCCATATGGATTTTTATATTTCCATCATATATAGGATTAAATTGCAATACAGGTATGTTAAAAATACACCAAACAGTACTGGTGGTTGTCATATTGTAATTATGTGTGTTTCTGATTCATATGGATTTTTATGTTTTCATCATATATAGGATTAGATTGCAATACAGGTAAGTTGAATAAATACACCTAGCCTTACAGGTGACTGCCATAGTGTAATGATGTGTGTTTCTGATCCATATGAATTTTTATGTTTTCATCATATATAGGATTAGATTGCAATACAGGTAAGTTGAATAAATACACCTAGCAGTACTAGTGGTTGTCATAGTGTAATGATGTGTGTTTCTGATCCATATAGAATGATGTTCATGTCTTGCGTCATATACAGGGTTAGATTGCAATACAGGTAAATTGAATAAATACACCTAGCAGTACTGATGGTTGTCATAGTGTAATGATGTGTGTTTCTGATCCATATAGATGTTCATGTCCTGCGTCATATACAGGATTAGATTGCAATACAGGTAAGTTGAATAAATACACCTAGCAGTACTAATGGTTGTCATAGTGTAATGATGTGTTTCTGTTTCATATGGAGTTTTATGTCTTGCATCATATATAGGGTTAGATTGCAATACAGGTAAGTTGAATAAATACACCTAGCAGTACTGATGGTTGTCATAGTATAATGATGTATGTTTCTGATTCATATGGATTTTTATGTCTTACATCATGTACAAGATTAGATTGCAATACAGGTAAGTTGAATAAATACACCAACAGTACTGATGTTTGTCATAGTGTAATGATGTGTTTCTGGTTCATGCTGATTTTTATGTCTTGAATCATATATAGGGTTAGATTGCAATACAGGTATGTTGAATAAATACACCTAACAGTACTAATGGTTGTCATAGTGTAATGGTGTGTGTTTCTGATCATATGGATGTTCATGTCTTGCGTCATATACAGGATTAGATTGCAATACAGGTAAGTTGAATAAATACACCTAGCAGTACTGTCGGTTGTCATAGTATAATGATGTGTGTTTCTGATCCATCTGGATGTTCATGTCTTGCATCATATACAGGATTAGATTGCAATACAGGTACGTTGAATAAATACACCTAGCAGTACTTATGGTTGTCATAGTGTAATGATGTATGTTTCTGATCCATATGGATGTTCATGTCGTGTATCATATACAGGATTAGATTGCAATACAGGTAAGTTAAATAAATACACCTAGCAGTACTGATGGTTGTCATAGTGTAATGATGTGTGTTTCTGATCCATATGGATGTTCATGTTGTGTATCATACACAGGATTAGATTGCAATAAAGGCAAGTTGAATAAATACACATAGCAGTACTGCTGGTTGTCATATTGTAATGATGTGTGTTTCTGATCCATATGAATGTTCCTGTCTTGCATCATATACATGATTAGATTGCAATAAGGCAAGTTGAATAAATACACCTAGCAATACTGATGGTTGTCATAATGTAATGATGTGTGTTTCTGATCCATATGAATGTCCATGTCTTGCATCATATACAGGATTAGATTGCAGTAAAGGCAACTTCAATAAATACACCTAGCAGTAATGATGGTTGTCATATTGTAATGATGTGTGTTTCTGATCCATATGGATGTTCATGTATTGCATCATATACAGGATAAGATTGCAATACAAGCAAGTTGAATACATACAACAAGCAGTACTGATGATTGTCATAATGTAATGTTGTGTGTTTCTGATCCATATGGATGTTCATGTCTTGCATCATATATAGGATTATATTGCACTACATGTAATTTGAATAAATACACCAAACAGTAATGATGGTTGTCATAGTGTTATGATGTGTGTTTCTGATCCATATGGATGTTCATGTCATGCATCATATACAGGATTATATTGCACTACAGGTAAGTTGAATAAATACACCAAACTGTACTGATGGTTGTCATAGTGTTATGATGTGTGTTTCTGATCCATATGGATGTTCATGTCATGCATCATATACAGGATTATATTGCACTACAGGTAAGTTGAATAAATACACCAAACTGTACTGATGGTTGTCATGGTGTTATGATGTGTGTTTCTGATCCATATCGATGTTCATGTCATGCATCGTATACAGGATTAGATTGCACTACAGGTAAGTTGAATAAATACACCTAGCAGTACTGATGGTCGTCATAGTTTAATGATATGTGTTTCTGATCCAAATGGAGGTTTATGTCGTGTATAATATAAAGGATTAGATTACAACAAAGGTAAGTTGAATAAATACACGTAGCAGGGATGGTGGTTGTCATAGTTTGATGATGTGTGTTTCTGATCCATATGGATGTTGATGTCTTGCATCATATAAAATTGCAATACAGCTAAAGTTGAATGTCTAGCAGTATTTATCGGTGTCATACAAAATGTAACTTAAAGTCACATGTAAGTCTCTCATTTACAGATATAAATAATTTGTTTATGAACAGCATTAGATATATTGTTGGCTTGCTTAAATGTATTTACTCCTGGATTTACCTCCATACTGACACTTGATATATTTTACCAGATTGTCCCCCTGGAACCTATGGAGCTGGATGTACACAGACGTGTCACTGTACCAATTTATGTAATGGAAGAACCGGAATATGCACCAATGGAGGTTCTTGTGCAAATGGATATAGAGGTGTATCATGTCAAGGTAATATTATGTAACATTATGTATAGATTACTATGGTATAACATTAAATATATCAGTTTACTAATATGTGTAATTACAAAAGGAAAATGTATAATAAGTCCTGGTGATTGTGCTACAGGATTGAGTGGATATAAGTGTAAAGGTATGACTATGATATCACATCAGATATGTCAGTTTTCCAATATGTGTAATTTACAAAAGGAGAATTAGCATTCCTGGTGTTTCGATATGGTTCAGTGACCAATTTACTTCTCATCTAAATGCTTGTGTCACGCAGAATCTTGATTGTAATTATAGGACACAAACTATATGCTGTACACAAGATATTTATTTATGTATTTATTTTATCGGTATACATTGATAGCAACTCATAGCCCAAAGATACTTGCTTTTCACAATTGTAAATGAACAAATTTGGGTTGTGCTACATGTACCAGTTGTCATCCAAATGCCATATTGGACTCATCTAAATTAATTAAAACGCAATTCTACGGTTGAATTGCATTGTAATTGAGTTGAATTAAACTTCCAGTAAAACGCAATGCTTAGGATTGCGTTTTAATCGAGTTCTAATCGCAACTATATTGAAAGTTAATTCAACTATAGTACAAGTTAATCCAATTTGTGTCGTCACAACGATGGTGCGACGTGAAAGTATGCGCGTGTGTGTTCCACAGCTATCTCAAGAACCAAATATTATATGCTCTGCGAAAATGCACTGACCTGATAACCTAAATTGCATATTAATTAGACATTTTTTGACTTTCACTTGCTTCTCCTAGCTTTTATTGAAACTTAGTATGATTTGGGAAAACGTGCAGGCCTGGTTAGTTTATTAAATAGTTATTATTGTTAAACAATAGCTACTGGGAACTACCCTGGTCAATGCTTGCAGTTATATTAAATAATGCCTAATTTGTACTTCATGCCTCCAATAACTTATCCAATAGCACACGTGAATTCTTTTTATAAGATGCTACATTTATAAAATGCATAGAAATCAGCTTTCATATCGAAATTAAAGAAAATGACATAAAACGCTTGATAGTTCTTAACCTGACACATACATTGATCTGAAAGTTTGATTTTAGCATATATGTATAAAGTACGAAATCTTGAGGAAACTTGAGGTCAAAACAGGAAGTAATTTTATACTACTGCATATTTGTTATATTGACTTGAAATTGTCCATGTTGCATTTCTCCACTAAACCCCTTCAGGTAGCAGAAAAAAAAATAATACTGGTCAGTCACATGGTTTCGTCGTCATCTATTTTGGCGAAAATAGCAACAATTTGGGTCATTTGTTTCCCATAAGTGCTTTAATTGATGAACTTAATATTTTACAAGTAAAATGACAAGCTTACTTTTACACAAAAATGAAAATAACTTTGATCAGTCTTGCCAAAGCTGCTGCAATTTTGGGCATTTGTTTCTCTTGTGTGGTTTAACCGATCAGCTTGAAATTCTGCATGTTTTGCAAGATTTCTTATGAAAAAAATAGATGATGATCAGCCACGTTTTACTGTAATAGTATTTTTAGTCGCAAAAATGTCGGAAGATAGAACCCTGCAGTTTATTGGGACCTGCTGGTAACTTACTTCAAAATAATTATTAGTCAAATGGCTTGGCAGTCATCTTGTTTTGAAATATAGTATTGCTTCTCAGTTTTCAGTTTTAACTCGGAGACTTGGGTGCCGCTGATTAAATGTCATGCACTAATCTAAGGCTTCGCTATAGAGATATTAAATGAAATTACATGCGATCATGCCACCAAATTAGAACCAACTGATTTTGAACTCATGGTACTGATCATTCAAACTAACATAATGGCAATCATGTAACCACATTAAATATGATGCAGGTGCTCGAAAAGTTGGGTTCTGCTGATTAAATTTCACGCACTACTCTAAGGCTTAGTGACTCAGGTACCATATTAAATGCAATTACATGCGATAATGCCATCAAAATAGAGGAAATTACATTTCTATGTGCCTAGTGCGTTCATACAACGCTTTATTCTGGAATGAAACCTTTACACATAATTCACGTTAAAGGTGTACTACTAGTATAATGACTTAGTAGTACCAATTAATGTAATTTAATGTTTCTTGATTTCAGTTCCCCTGTCTTGTCCTGATGGTTTCTATGGTGAATTATGTAACTATAATTGTCATTGTGAAAACAATGCAGCATGTGATAAGAACACTGGTGTTTGTCCAAATGGAGATTGTGCTCCAGGATGGATAAATCTAGATACTATAGATTATGATTGTCAACAAGGTTTGTATTTTAAATCACTGGTTTCTATGGTGATTTATGTAACTATAATTGTCATTGTAAAAACAATGCATCATGTGATAAGAACACTAGTGTTTGTCCAAATGAAAATTGTGCAACAGAATGAATTCATCTAGATACTGTAGATTCTGAATGTCAACGTATTTCAAATGTATGTATTTCAAATCACTGGTTTCCATGGTGAGTTGTGTAACTATAACTATCATTGTAACAATACAGCATGTGTGCGGCTCATATAAATAGACCGTATAGTGGCGGGTAGGTTATACCAATAAGTGATGAATACTTAGTTGAAACTAGCTATACGGTTTGACTTGTCACTGAGAACTGAGAATTTATTCACAAATAAAACTTGTTTATATAACGTATCGGTAAATATTAGTAAATTATTAGTAAATGGCCAGCTGTAAGGATTACAGTGTGTGGCCGGCTGTAAGGATTTAAATTATCTGAGCTGGGATTATTTTTAATTCTGACGTGAACATCGATAAACTAAGCCATGCTAGATAAACAATGTAAAATGAAAGAATGAATTCCTGACAGCATGCGGTTAGAACACGGGTATTTTTTAAAATGAAGATGAATTATATCGATTGTGCTTATGTGGCTATATTTGACTAGTGTCTACTCCAGTCATGTGATATATATCAGAACATTGGGCTGTACATGTTATAGTGTATATAGTCATAGAAGTTAACTTTATTCCACATTGTAGGCGCATCGTCATATACACAGGACACAGGGCATTTATTTAATGTATATTGTCACAGGGTCACGCTAAATGTTAATCTGAAATAATAATTAATTACTGTAACACAAGGATAAATTAAACTGATCGGCACTAGTGTTTGATATAATTATATACATATATAATTAAAAACAATGCACACTGGTCCATAGTGTATTAGGTACACACAATATATGTTTGTACGGTTTTCTCCAGCCTCTGCAACGATTCAGCACTAAACGCAAACCTTTCCACATAATTACCCAATTGGTAAGAGGAATGGGGGTAACGAAATTACGTACTGTAGATATCACAGCAAAGTCGCTAACGATCCTGCGGCAAAAAGAAATAAAAATATTCTCTACTCGTCACGTGTATCTGAGACATGCATTGACTTAGATGTTCCCAGTGCTTGTCATGTCTGTAAGATATAATCCTGTGTGCATATCGTAATTATATTTCCTGTGTGTACATGTATATGCTTGGTTGTTTGATACGCTTTTTGCGAATACTGTGTTTGTACGGCACACATTACTTCATAAGTCAAACTCTACAAAGCAAATATTTGATAATATAGCAATAATATGATTTCTAATCTTGAGTTGTTTTTTTCTATTATTTTAAGATGGTCGCCCTAAATATAAAAGCTTCTTTTATCACAAAGTCAACTCTGGAGCAGACACTTATATCATCTGTGGAATCATTGGGAATCCCGTAGTAGCAGATAATGAAATGAAATTATGGAAATCGGGTACAACTGACTTCCTGTCTCCTACTACCTACGATGATAGTGAAAGATATACTGCTATTGGAAATTTTACTGGCGTTGTTGTTCAAAATGGTGATGCATTTTTCTGTGGTGCACCAGATATTGGATATACCGGATTCTCAGTTGTTTTACAACTATATGGTAAGTTTAGATTTATTATATCTCTTAAATATACATAATGAGGTAGTCACTATAATATGATAGTTTAATCATTTTACAATGCAACATTAGTGATGTTTTTCTGTTATATATTATGTTAATGATCTGTAAAAATTATATACAACGTCTGTATATGTGATCGTCATGCTAGCACCAAACACCAATGAAGAATATGTGCGAAGCATACATATGATATGATTTTGTCAAGCATTCACATTTATTTTTCCCTAATATTTTAACTGGGGAAAATACAGCATCACAAGTATTATAGAGTAAATTGGAAAATATTATAATCACATGAACATGCCAAGGTTTTGTGTTTTGTTTCTGAAAATCAATTATATATTATTTATTTGATTTCATTATGAATTTATTTGAGAATATGGTTTGAAGAATATATATTTTTGTGTTGATGACTCAGGTCATGTTTGTCGACCAAAAACTGTATTAAATGAATCACTTCAACCTGAAGGTAATTTACACATCAACCACGCCTATTACTTTATCAGATCGACCAAGATTTCAGACTGGTAACAAGCCTCAAGTATCAGATATTCAATCTGACCAGCTTACTGTGACCTGGAACAAATGGACTACTGATGATATTGGAGATGGTCCAGTTGAATCTTATAAAGTATACTACAGAGAGAGTGGTGAGAGTGACTGGATATCAGGTCAAGTTATACCAGTCAGTGATACAAGTCAGATGAGTTATACATCAATCATCACAGGATTACAATGGTCTACTGCATATGAAATTACAGTGACTGTTAAAAGACCAGGCCCACTTGGTGAAGGAAGTAAAAACACAGCTATAACAGAAACTACATTGTGTGAAAGTATGTGTAATTTTACTCATAATTTAATTTTATGCTAGCTCAGTTTGTGTCATTCTTGTTGAAACTCATTTTAAACTTATTGAATGTCCATACCGTTATTCACACAAGTTCTGATTTATCAAAATGTATTAAAATTGAATGTGAAGATGAAACGACTTGCAGCACTGGCAGTTGTAATCTCATGGTGTGTTTGTGAAGTATATATTGTTTGGGCAGTGTCATTTGTAGGTTATAACCGGCATGATCATGGTCGGACCTCACAAATAGCACATTTAGAGATAATAACCACATTTGAGACTATCCTCTCCCACTAATAAATATGCTAATATAAATTTAAATGACGTATGCAAATACTGTGAAAAATATTGCATAATCAATTTGCTATAACTTGTGATGTCATAGCGACATGATTATAATAGACATTATTTTACAGTTGTCACCTTAACGCAATTAGTTACAGCGTGCCGTAATTTGCGATATTTTACGGGGTATTTTCATCATACCATATTAGGAAATGCGAATTCCACATATGGATATGATTAAGCGTTCTCTAAATACAAACTTGGCTGCCACCAGGATTTGATAGAACTCCACACAAAGAAGTTCGCTGTTTCTGTTCTAAACTTTTTGGATTTCGGCATTCCCGTGATTTATCCTTGGAAGGAAAAGGTGTATAATAATAAGGTTATTTCGAGGAAATCTCAAAGTTTGCACTCAGATGGTAGGCTATCACATCGAGCACTGCTGCGCGTCGGTCGCTACTGTCTTCTTGCATACTTTGAGTTGTCCTCGTAATAACCTCATAGTATCTATGGCTATCCTTTTATTGATCGATTGCACTCTGTGTATTATAATTTGATGTATTTTACATGTCAGTTTAATTGTATTACAGTCCCACACAAACCAGTAATTATGAGTGTTTCATCACCTGAGTTGAAACAACTCGAAGTTCATGTGCAGGTAACCACCCATTGAACTACTTTATATCACATTACGCTATCGTAAGATTTAGAAATTTACATTATTGTTTTTTTTTTTTGGCCTACGTATTTATGCGAATTTGATTTTAGAAATATGTGCAAATTTGGTTAGTAACAGTCAAGAACATGTGGTTTCCTCTAATTAACATTTCATAAATGTATATTGCGATTTACATGCAACTTGTCACAACATATAACTTGTTGCATACACATGATCCAATTATGGCAATTATGTAATGATTAATGATAGTGTTGACAGCTTCAAATGCGTCTTTGTTTCAATGTGGCAGATTCCTGGTCGTAGTGATATAAAGTGTAAAAAGTATGGTGTGGATGGTTACATTGATTACATAGAAGTGAAGTATAGAAAGACAGGTGCAGAGGGTGAATATGAGTCAAAAATTGAAGTTTACCACGAGAGTGTGAGTGGTCCAGAAGTAATCACTATTAATGATGTCTCATTATTACCGTACACCGAATATGAAGTCATTGCCTCACTTAGAAATGCTGATTCTACAAGTCCACAGAGTAATTCAGTGACTGTTATATCACATGAGGATGGTAAGTTGAATTATCACTCACAACTAGAATACATGTAGGTACAGAATATCAGTACAGTACCAGAATGTAATTATTGATGAAGACAATAAATAGAATACCATTTTATATTATACGTCTGGCAGTGAAACAATAAAATTCATCCATGAACGCTACATGTTTCAATGCGCTATCTATATTTCATATACACTTGTATTAAAATCTCTGTATCAAAATCAGATAAAATAATTCAACACCGGTAATCAGTGGCGTCTGGTTGTGTTTCTTTCATACTCAAATCCTACAATGGTCAAGCTTGGTATTTTATGTGTTGACCATGGCTGACCATGGCTACAGTTTATGATGAATACAGTAATGAATTGAATACTAAGACAATAGATACAAGTATGTTATGTATCTTAACTATTTACTTTACATAGTAAATGTGTGTTTATTTGTTGCAAATATTATATACACATCATATCATATGTTATAGTTCCCCATGAACCTGCCAGCATTGATGTACAAAGCACGACTGAAAACAACATCAGATTCACATGGACAGATCCTACCATATTGAGTGGTAATATTTTACAATATAGAGTAAGTAATTAATGTCCATTTGTCCATACGTTCTTATAGATTTACCTAATTACTGCAAATGCTTGATTCTTGTCAGCTACACCAAGAGTCGTTTATCATTCAGCAGGATGAAGCCCAATAATTGGTTTTATACATGTATTTATACTGCTATATGTTTCTGCAGAGAGAATCAAATCATTACTACTCAAATTTGAGATGACAAAACAATAACTCGAACTGTAAACTATAAAAGTTTAATTGTCTCCCTTGTGTAACATTTATTAAGCTTGGATGTATGTTAGTTACAATTAATAACTCTTGAACAATTTAATTTTATATTTTTATTTTTGTATTGACATTATATTTTAGCTCCACTGTCAACTGAGTAATTATCCGTCGATCTCATCCATGTCAATTGTTTCCTATTTCTTATTCTTCTTGAAACTGCAAGTCTGATTGCGTTGATATTATACATATATTCATGTATTCATCTCGTGATAATATCTTCAGTTCTTTAATTAAAACATGTGTTGTTAACAGCGGAGCTATCTCAGCCGATAGACTGCTTGTTTGTAATATTTATTTAATTTATGTTATAATAGATAACATATAAATCAGCTGAGTCTGTGTATCCAACTACCGTGGTAGAATCTAAGGATATACTCGTTGACGGCAGCATTCATACACACACTTTAGAAGAATTACCACCAGGAACACAGTTTGAAATATCACTGAGTGCAAGTACATCACAGGGATTTGGTAAACCTAAATCCATTATCTCTGGAACTAACATTGGTAAGTTTATATTACGTTATATGATCATAATAATGAGAATGACAACTGAAAACACATGAACTAAATTATTTTATTCACAAAATACATGCATGATGGTTCCGATGAAAGTATCAGGCAAATACTATTCCTGCTCATCATAGAATATCAACCTCAGCAGTGCAGTTATTATTTTATTACCAGAGTGAAATATTGCAAATTATTCATGCAAACTAAATAGAATAATGGTCGCAGATATGAGGTATAACTGATAGGAGTCGTTTTATGATTTATATAATTTGACAAGTCAGATTACCAGTAATTAAACTATATGTAAGTCTGTAACATTCAAACAAGAATGCATAAATTGGCCATGATCATGTTGCAATCTCTGTTACAATCACTAATTATCAAGTCAGTTGGAAATAACTGTAAATTTATGATAATATTATGAATACAATAATGACATTCGTAATAATTTCAGGTATTGATGTTTCTGATATTCTGGAGGAGCCTCATATGACAAAAACCACTGCTACTATTTATTTGAGAAAACCGAAGTCAAACACAGACCTAAAGACTGATACACCACTTGTGTAAGTTACATACATATTTTAATATGATTGACGCATCATTGCGATTACATATAGCACTTCAAGAGGAAGATAAGATGTTATACATGAACATTAGACAAATGAAAATAGGCATCTTTCGCGATCAGTGATATTCGTCAAACATTTGTTTACATTTATTCACATTTCTATATACATTTTGCGATTTCAGTTATACAGTCAGTTATATTGTCACAACATTTACCAATTCACGCATATTTGCAAACCACCCTAAATCACTGTTTACCATGCCCGTAAGAGAGAAGGTATAATGATTAGTGTGTCTGTATACTGTCATCTTCTTAGTCGTCTTTAACAATTTCCTGGGTCAGGGATAAATGGATTTTTGTATAATCTTGCTATTGTTGCATCAGTTAAATACATGTTCTGCTTATATGTAATAATGTGTTGCGACTTGTATACACTTATATTTTACGAGTTTTATATCATTCTTATTCATTTTTTCTGAAACCATTAATCACAGTTTACACATACTGTGACATTGATTTTTGTATATTCTGCACTATTAATTTTTGGGCTTATTGTTTTCCCTATATTTTGGGCAATAATTATTTTTGTTATACATTGTCTATTCCCTTATTTTGCTCATGGTAAAAACACAACTTATTCATAGATGTTTTTTTTTATTTAAAATATCTGTACCTTATGCTATATATTTCGATGCATTATATCAGTACAAAAATCCTCTGCAAATTCTCGTTTCTTATGCGGATGCCATTGCTAACTATTTTTGTGCTCTGTGTTTTTGCATTGATGGGATTTGTTTGCAGGAATTCAACGTATCGTATCAAGTTTGAATGAGACTAACAACAAATCAGTCAGCAATGGCCGCTACTAAATAAAAGTTAAATCTTGAGGCCAAACTTGTTATCAAGTAGTAATGCAGTTATAGGTAAATACGGACATTTAAGCTGGAGATTTGATTGAGCGGCATTTTCGGGATAGTAAGAATTGGAAGAACAAGCACGACAGATTACTTAGGACCTATAGTGGGTGGCATTACTGTTGTGTTGCGCAGTGTAGTGTAGTAGAAAATTGTCAAAACAAGAACTACTCCAAAAATGTGCTAACTTGGAGCATTTGCATAATGTTCTCAAAGTACAATATAGAAATGTGATTGGTTTAAATCAAAGTGGAAGATTCCATTTCCATATTAACGAGTAATTAGTATTATTATGGGATCAAAAGTTATAAAAAGAAGCGGCAAGACCAACACCTAACTTGTAACATTAAATCAATAAACAAGATGCAATGTGACACACTGTTATACAACATAGGTAAACAGTAGAAATCTGAACCATACATGTAAATTGTCACAGTGCGAGACATTATTGCTATATTATATGTATATGAGCAATTTAATCGATTTTTTTATTTGTTAAGGGAATAACACGTTAGGTGGATCCTTGCTTTCTTATATCATTCTACTATTAAGCCTCATTGACTGAATGCCAACACGAGGACTTATATATTGAATCTTATCCGCGTTACACCATTTTATCCGACATTTTATGGAATTCCACTTTTAACATGTTATCAGCTATTTTTCAAGCATTCAGATTTTATTCAACATCAACATTTTTTTAACATCACACATAATGAATACTGATGCACCATTGATTCAAAATGACCGACTGGTGGTCGTGTTTATTTTCATGTAACCTTAACCAGTTTCCAGATATACCTGGGCCGATTTGGTTTAAAGTAGTTACAACGACAAGACATAATGATATATAGAGTACATGTGCATTTTGAGTTGTTGATCATTTCAAATGACGTTTAGCCAACTAGAGGACATTTCCTAACATTTATCAGACACAACTGGTCAGAAACAAAGTTGGTATTGTCTTCTCTCATGTTTTGGATAAAAATAGCGAATTGGTTGTTTTAGTTTCCCCGTGCTTCCTACATTTGTATTTACCATTTATCAGACAAAACTGGTCATATGCAAAGTTCGTATTGTCTTCTCTCATGTTTTGAATCAGAATCGCGAACAGGTTGTTTTAGTTCCCTTGTGCTCTGTACCTCTGTCACAGTTACATTTCCGTCCATTTTGTTTAAGTTTGGTATAGAGCCGAAATTTAAATTGTGTTAATATTTATATTTAGTTGTGGGGTTAAATTAAAGTTATCTAATGACCGCCAGCCATTTTTTGTCAAAAATCTCAAATCACGAAATATTTACATATTATCAACCATTTTTCAATAATGCCTTTGTGAATCTCATTGAAACTAAGTTTGTACTTTCCCAAATTTTCGTTTGTTACAAAGTATTAATATAAGCACATACAATTTTAGACTATGTCCTTGAAATTAACTTATTTATATAATGACACTTTATATTTGGAGTACATAAATTTTGACTCAAAATCGTTACCATAGTGTTAATTGCCTTGAGCATAATTCTTTTTTTAATTTCGTAATTTTTCAGGAGGTATATTGTTGTTGTTGAAGAGAAAAGGCAAAAGAGAAAGCGGGATTTAGAAGAGAATCAGTATATCACAGCATCGTTTCCACTGAATGAAATCCCTGATCAACTTATACTGGGTGATGGTATGGAATATAATGGTTATGACAATAAACCATTAACACCTGAACAACAATATGTCATATATGATGGGTTTGCAGTGTATACTACAGGGGTAAGATAGTTAGTATATTGTTGCGTCATTTCCATTACATAAAATCCCGGGTAACCTTTAATAGGGGAAGGTTTAGAGAGCAATGGTTATATTAACTCATGAATAACATTTCCTCTGACATACAAAACAGCTACTCGTAATTCATCAACGAATTACCCAAAATCAAATCAGTTTTGTTATCACGCAATATGTGCTGTTTGCATTTTAGTGTTTCTTGTGATTATGTAAATATACCAACTAATCTTCCGCTGTTCATAAATAATATACATATTTGTTGTATTTTCGCTATTTATGCTGGGGTTCGATCATTCATCTCCCAGTCACATTTCTATTTATTTGCGATACAGGTAGAAGAGTTGATGCTGCATGATAGTCAGCTGACTTCGTTTACAGGTATATTTCATTGCTCAGAAAAAGTATGTAATGCGAGCTGACATAACTGGAGGTGATATCGATTCTATTTTAGTAAATGTTGTTGGTAGATGACTGTATTACGTTACTAACAATGCAGGTCAGATTGCGACATCCTGAATTATATTTAATGTATTCACAATTTACTTTTTGTAGCTGCTGGGAACATGCATAGAATTACAGATGAAGATAATAAATTACCCATGTTAATTGGAAGTTTTGCTGTTGGTGTCGCTG
The DNA here is from genome assembly GCF_978046115.1 of Saccoglossus kowalevskii. Lineage (NCBI taxonomy): Eukaryota > Metazoa > Hemichordata > Enteropneusta > Harrimaniidae > Saccoglossus > Saccoglossus kowalevskii. The sequence goes on along the minus strand of NC_140649.1, from coordinate 23,676,284 downwards.
TTGGTGTAGTTGTGACAATTGTCATTGTGGTATTGTTATTATATGTAATACGTCGTTCGAAATCCCATAATAAATACAAAGAAAGGTAATCAAATTTCACTTCATTCAACTATATACATGTGATCATTCATTAAACAAAAACTTGATTGTGACACAACAAGATGAACAAAATAGGTAATACTTATTACGATGGATTTTCTGTACTATAGTATATTAATATAATATATATATGCTTGTTTTGTTTGTATGCTGTTTAGAGACGAGAGTCGCGATGACAGTGCTCATGCTAGGAACGAGTCAAACGAAATGAGAGGTACAATATTTTTTTCATCACATGCAAACAATGATCTTATATTAAACTAATAAAAGGACGAATAAATTGATGTGCAACATTTGGTTGGTGTAATGTAATTACAGATTACGGGGAGATCCAAAAAAAAGAGAATGACCACTATCAAGACCTAGGAGACGTCCAAGAAAACAATTACGAAGAGTTGAAAATGAATGAGTACCGGTAAGTACACTGAAATCTATGGTTTGCAATAAATTTGTCACATTAATACATTGCAGTTCGGTGCAGATCACATCCTCAGTAAACTGATGTAGATTCCATCCTCATTCAGAAATAAATTGTAATCATACTATAAGTGATTATGTGAAAAAATATACCAAGGTTGAAATAACAACATATGAGATGATGTAAACAATATACGAGACAACTGACAAGTAAAGTTCATTGTCAAATGAGAATAGCCCTTGTGGTATTCCAAATTGCGTCATGTATAAAATATTTTATATCATTTAATTTCTGATATCTCTATTATTTTTTATAGCAATGTCGCAAAATATTCAACGCAAACACGAAAACAAAACACTAAGCCGATTGAAATCAGAGGTAAAAAAATAAATCATTATTATACAATAAATTACAATGACTCAATTATATGCGAATTGAATTTTCATACAATAAATGTCAATTTATGTATTTAATATTTTTGCTAGTAGTTGAATATTTTAATATGCTTATTTGCATCGCAGTAAACAAGAGACCAATTACTTAATACTGAACAGTATGTATGCATAATTTGAATACTAAAATACAATTTAATATAATTATATATATATGGGCAATACTGTGCATATCAATGTAATTCGCACCTCAAATCAATATTCCTACCACAGTTATCTTTTTTGAATTTACACGTGTTTCAACTTAATTCGGTGTCTGTGACTATATAATATTAGTTTGTATATAAACATGATGAAGTTCACGAACGCCCAGGTGACACAAAATATGTATATACACTTCCTTACAGAACCAACGAAAGGTCCACAGGGGCAATACCAAGACCTTCAGAGTGTACAAGAATCTCAGTATCAGTCGCTTGGCAAAATTTGAATCATGAAACAAGCATGTTAGCTATAATATGAAACAGAATGAACATGTACATTATATATCGTACTAACAAGTTACTCCCAACGACGTGTCATCATCATATATAACATTATGTGTTAGGATTACATATTATCAAATATGTAATTCTAAAAAAATATGTGTAAAGTAGGATTTTTTGATTACCAGCTTCGTTTCTCTACAGAATACTTGATAATCATTAAGCAAGATACAATATAATTTGTATTAAATTGGTGTATGCCTAGACATATCTACCCAGGACTGGTATTAAATTATGAAAACCCAAAATAAGTCTGAACGCGCATTGAAATTCTAAGCGTCTGTATTGATATGTACTGAATCGGCCGCGGTGTATGTAAACACTCCTAATTAATAATTTGAAACACAAAATATCATTGTATTATACAATGTAAAAAAGCATTTATTTCAAACAATTAACTTTATCAAAAATGCGCATTGAATGACGTAAAAATAAATGTATTAACAATTTATTGTTGCGATAATCTCTGTTTAACATTGTTAGGGGTATGCATAGAAAAATTGATATTATTTGAAATCCTTTTAGCGTGACAATACAAATGGCTTGATCACATGTGAATGCATATGATGATAATTTTAAAACCAAATAAAGATGAACAATAATTATAATCGATAATTCACGCCGAAAAAAATCTACTGGTATTATATTTTGTTTGCTCGCACCCATTGTTAATTTTGTAGTTGCATTTGGTAGTTTGTGTCTGTATTTTCTTTTTTCAATATTTCTATCAGTTATTATAAAATCGTTTAATAGCACGATGTATCTTATTATATATACCCAAAACCCAAAAAAATGACTCGATATTATCCGGCTGTGTGTCAATGCTATGAATTTGAAAAGTTTCCATTTATGATGGTACATTCTGGTCAAGTTCGAAGGTGGATTCAATTTACCCTAAGGCTGTGTTAATACATTATTCGCTGCGTGGAAGTTACTATGATTTTTCCTAAGCCCCTTAAGTGGGAAAATATATAAAGAAATATGAATATCAAGATGGAAGCCACTCTCTTGGAATCTAAATCAATGAATATGTTTAATTGCCTGATGGCATTGTCAGGATGATGCGGATAAAAACATTAATAGACAGACGATCATCAACTGACTCCACTGATGAAAGTGTCAGTAACCGGTGTTATATTATACTAATATCACCAAGAACACATCAAAACCAGAATACGTGATATAATACCGTAGTCCTGTAGTTTGTTTTCAATTTGGCACCAGACAATATCACTGACAAAGCAATCACAGAAGTAATGCTTTACTTCGAGAAGTAAGTTTAAGTAAGTATAATTGTAGATGATGCTGTGATTGGTGGATTTTCATTATTTTATTGTCTATATTATTTGTTTCATACAGGCCCAATAACTCTTCCCACTGATATTAGTCGTGTGCAGAATGTGGTCAACTTGGCAGTCTGCTTGTGAATTTCTATGTAAAGACACTTCTAGTAACCGCACTTTTCGTAGTTGCCGGCATGGGAGTCGTCGCGATCCAAGAAGCACATTACATTTGTACATTGTTTTTAATAATATGTGTAAATAAATTCGTTAAAGGTAGCGAGGCTATTATTTGTGTTGACAATTACGATTTTCACTTCATTCATTAATTGATGAAATGCACTATAAACTTTCTTATGATAAAGTCAACACAACATAGAATTCCATGTAAGTTAGTTAAAATGTAGATTTTCTGAAAAAAAAGCAAGGCAGCCTCCGTAGTGTTTGCCAAAATCAACAACACAGGTTTAATCTGTGTGTCTATAAGTTTTAAAGATTAACTCAAGACAATGCAATTTGTATTCGCCATCATTTGCTATGTTGATATTTGTATCCATTTTATTCCATGTGAGTGCAAGCAATTAATAGGAAATGGGGTTCTTCCATATTGAGACAGCGTTCAGTCAAAAAATACTAGTTCGAAAATATTATCTTCATGATTAATTTTTCCCGCTGCCTATTACAGCATGAAAGGTTCTACATACTAGAAGTTCTAATCACACACACACACACGGCTGTAGATATTGAAAAGTCCCGAGAAATATGAATGTTATTGTTCTCAATCTGATATTAGACTACTATCTATAGTCATAGACATGTTAGTACGTCCATGCTATAGTAGTCTGATTCCTGAACAATTGATGTAATTTTTCAAAACTAATCGTTCTGTGAGCATCTATTGTACACATGATTGCGCTTGATCGAGTCTTGGCTTTACGTTGCCGACTGCTTGATTGTTTCCCGGCCTTAACTGAATTATTGCTGTCCGTCTGCATTTTTGGGTCTTACACTCTTTCGCCATCTCATGTAATCCATACAGTTGGTAAGTCCATGTTATCAGTAGCTATCTGACACACAATGAGTATTTACAAACACGTGAGTGGTTGGTCTCCGCACCTGTTTGTTTCGCAGATAGGCATCTGCATATGAATGTGCCAGACACAAGGTCACACAACCACTAAAAAAATCATTGATTTTGGTGTTCTCATCTGCCAATTTTATCGAATTATAGCTCTCCCATTCCTTATTTTGTTTTTGGTTTCCATTACCCTTATACATTTGGATGCCTCTACACATGTTAAAACAGATCTTGATGTGAAAACAAATTGTTTGTGTCGATAAGCAAGCTTGAAATATTTTCTGTGACTTCATCGACGTTTTCTAGGGGTTTATGATTTTCAAAATAAGACGTCTTTAACAAAAAAATAACGTATACTTATTGTCGTCGGATTAACACCAAATGTTCGCAGCTTTAAGACGACAATGAGAGAAACTTGGATGTATCCAGATAAACTATTTTGTTGATTATTTACCAACGTGTTGTGGTTTTGAGTTGGGGCAATGCAACTAAAACTGAAATTAAAATTCAGCACACTACTTTTTTTAAACGCGTTTCTTGAATAAAACTGACCAGACACATTCAATTTACTAGACAATTGAACAACTAGGAAAAGTGAAAAAAAAAACTTCTTATCACCAAGCATAAATGCAGAAAAAGTATTGTTTTACCTCTGATTGAGTAACGCGTCGTAAAATGAAGATACGGGCATGAAAAACTCACTTTTGAAAAGCTTGAAGTCTGGCGATTCAAAAAATATAATGTTTTAGGCATTTGAGACCACCCACATTTTCAACAATTTATGTCTTTTGATGATTCATTGGAACGACGTTCAAAGAATTCTACCATCTAATAAGGTGGTTAGCCAAGCTGATTTTTTAAACGAGTTAATTACTAATTATATATGGTTGGGTGACTATCTCTACTCTAATGTTTTAACTCGACACTCGTTGAAAAATTGTACTAAAAAAATAGTACTAAAGTGACATTATTTTGTTGTCCGTAGTACGTGTTTTCATCGTCTTGACTCTTTACTAACCATATACCCACGTTGGTGTGTAGTGGGAACCGCGTTTAGCGTTTATTGAATAATATTAGTGCCCGTCAATCTAAATGTTACATGAATTGTATAACTGGTTTGTTAAAATATTGATTATTATTGGGTGTCTTTGGTTAGAATTTGACCCGAATCTCATGAAATTTGTTGTCAGAAATGGGATAGTATAGGACTGAAAAAAACGAACGCTGTTTATTACTATATATGCAACTACTTTGAGTTAAAATATAATGTGCATTTTGAAACGAGTTCACATAGGCCGCCGCCGATATTTAGACTAAATTAAACTTTATTTTAGCACTAAATTAGAAAGAAGAAGTATATAACCCACAACTCTCCAGTCAAACAGATCTATGCTGACGTGTCATGTCCAAACGTTATAGCCCCGTCACACCATAACGTTTTGGTCAGCGTTCTCTGAATGTTCCAATCGTCCAATTTACGAGCGTTTTGGAACGAGGTAGACACATACAGCGTTCGATTAACGAGTGCCCCTAACATATGACTAGCGTGTTCCTAACGCACGAGGAGCGTGTAATGAGCGACCAAGTAAGATACCCCTGGAAATCATTGACGTGTGCTAACGTGTCACTAGCGCGCAACGAACGACTTTTAAACGTTAAGTGAGCGTGTTGAGCGTGTATCTAACGTTAGGTCGTTAATTTGACGTTAGTCGCACGCTTTATGTGCGCTAGGGTTACGTTCAGCGATCGTTGGCAGGTCGCTAGTGAGTTGTTCACTACAAAGAGAGCGATTGGTAACAACTAAGTAACGCTAGAGCAACGACTGACTGACGATTGTCGAACGTTAGCAAAACGATCGAAGAACATTATTTAACGTTTAACACCGTTTAAAAAATAAACGTTGAAGAACGCTGGTCTCAAATGAGAACTTTTGTGCATGTTTAAAACTCTTTTTTGGATCAGCGTTCTCCGCCGATATCCGACGTTCACTAGCGTTCTCCCAGCGACTTTGGGCGACTACCAACGTTTCCTCAAACGCCAGAGAACGCTAGCCAGAACGTCATGGTGTGACTGCGCCTTTAGGGGTATAATAGTATCACTTGTATGCCATTTCCCATTTGCCTAGTAATTTAGTATAGTTAATCGCACGAGTTAAAGGCCACAGTTTTTTGTTGCGATTAACGGCTTACACAACGCATCCCCATGCATAAAACGATTAAATTGCAAGAGATTTTTAGTGACTGTTTCGGTTGTGCGTGAGATTGTGCCACTTCAAATTTGCATGAGAATGCTCTTTGAGATTCAAATTAGTAAAACTCATCTGCGTTCATCGAATACGATTGGATGTTAAGTTATATGACCAATAAGCCTTATTTGCTGAATGGTCTTTTCAAATAAACTCCACTCATTGGTCAATATTTTGAACACATTTGAATTTTCTACGTGTCAAAGCATGGTCTTGTAATTTTGAATGCAGGCAGCGCTCAGTGATGGTCGAATGCAGTGACATTGAGAGATTTTGCTCTCAATACGACGGAAAAGAAGATTTTAAGTTAACAAAACAACAAGAACGTCAACGTTTCGGTTTACCTGTAGACAATGAACAGATGGCTGCCATTCAGAATTCGCGAGTGCCCAAAAATACGCGTAGATGTACTAACTGGGGAGTGTCTGTGTGGGATGAATAGGGCCGAGCCAGAAATGAACGAGTCGAGAAGCACGGGGTAAGCAGTAGTGACGTGTTCACATTTGTTCCCAGATTATGCAGCGAACTTGGTGTACGTGAACTTTCATTTTGGTTGTGTCGCTTTGTTGTCGAGGCTCGTCGACATAACGGAACAGAATACCCATCTAATAGCCTGCGTGTGCTTTGTAGCGCAATTCGGAGATAATTACGTGACGAATGCAAACGATTTGACTTGTGCTTTATGGATACACATGCTCGGGAATTTATGGAATTCTGGACGGTGTATTGAAGAGTATAGACAGACGGGGAATAGGTGTTATTAAACGTCAAGCTGAACCATACACAGATGATGATGAAAACAAATTGTGGGATAAGGTTTTTTTCCATAGAGTCTGCGACAAATTTGAGTTATGCGGTCTACTTTTATGTGTGTAAAGTGTTCGCTCTCCGAGCAGTCGATGAACATAGTAACCTTACAGCCGAACTTGAATTTAATGGTAGACCGTGTAAAAATAATCGAGGACTGTATTACTCGCGGAAAATCCCGTATAAAAATGTGCGCCAATACGGTGATCCTTCCAACACACGTTGTGTTGCTCAGCTATTGAAACGTTATTTGCAATGTATTCCACCGAAAGGTTCCTTCTACCGACGTCCACTGACGTCCAGCGGAGGGCTCAAATTTTCTAAACAGAAGATTGGAGTAAATACTTTACGACAATATCAAAACAGAATGTGTGATCTGGCTGGAATAGATGGGTATCATGATACTGGACACTCGGGTATAGCAAGTTTGTCTCAAGTGATTCTTGGGTGGGTGGGATCTTTGGATGGGTTCAAATGTGTTTGAATTTCGCCGATTGAAAATAAACATTGTACATTGTGAAAACGTATTTCAAAAGCGATTCAAATAAATGTCGGTATATTTACTTCTCAAATCATTCTTTTCATACTTTTAGGTTACTGCGGCGACTTCTTGTAAGAAAAAGGCTTTGATGAGCAACTAATAAAAGAACGCACTGGTCACAGATTGGATGATGGGTGGAACATATAAACGAACAAGTAACTCTCTTCAGAAAATCGTATCTGATGCTCTCCAACCTCCACTACCGAAAGCAAGTACTTCAGCCATCGTAATTGACGATTCAGATTCCGTACACAAGCCTAAGGTTGAAAGATATGAACAGCCACCGCCTGAACCAGCGACTGCAACATCACATGCAGAATTCAGAGAAATGTGTCGTTCAAATGATTGTTGTTCTAAACAAATTAAAATTAAGATCCAGGACGGAAACAAATGTATCAATATTGAATTGTAGTCTTGTGGTACTTTTTTCCATAGAAAGTATAATTAAATTAGTGCGATTTGCACCCTCCTTGTGATTTGTGTGATTAAATGTATATACTTTGTTTAATTTGTAATGCAAATTGTAAACGGTTACACTTCTATTGATATGTTAATTGTAAACGCTACACTTTTGATACAAAGTGTAGCATTTACACTTTGCATATGAATAAGTGTGACCGTTTACACTTTGCATATTTGCGAATGCGTCGCTTTTTACAATTTGCATATAAATTCACCCTGCTTGTTGGCGAGAACAATGATGCACGTGACCAAACGTGATATAATTGTTACTAAATGATTCTGTTATGCCACTAATTTTATTGTGTATGCAGGGTGGGTTTGGATAACTAGAAATAAGCACGAAGTCATAAAATGAAGTTATGCAACTTATTGTACAAATTAAGTATGGGCCATCTTGATTATTTCAATGTTTATCCGTTAAAGAAGATCTACAATTATCCTTTTTTTTGTACATGTGTTTTTAGTTGCTTCCTCGATGATGTATTTACAAAACAACGAATCCAATCAATTGTTTATGATTGTCTTTTTTTATGTTACTGAATTGTATTTTCTACTAAGATCCCACTCTGGGATACGGTTTCAATAAAGATTATTACTATTATTACATACGTATTTATAATAATGACCTCAATGTGTTTTGATATAGACATAAACGAAAACCTGGAATCACGCAATATGGTTTATAGATAATATCTAGCGCAATACAGAGTATATCATGTACACAAACGACCACCGTGGTCCCGTAACGGTTGAAAGCACGAGATCAACGTTGTTAGTTTCTTACCTCCCAAATAGTGTTCCATTGAGTTCACTATATCACTAATTAATGGTACCATGATGTAATCGCTAGCATTCAAAAGTATGAGAACAAAGTGAACTATTTTAAGACTACTCCAATGATTCAATGTGGTCCTTAAAATCTTTTCAATCAAGGGATACCATGTAACAGATAAATGGGTTTAATGAGAGTTTGCCTATTTTGATATTTAGTTCAGTTCATGGCTGATTATGTATCACTGGTTACAATAGTTGGCAATGTCAGTACAACATGCCAATGACTATTATGATTGACCCATTCGTGAAGGTATATTTTTAATAACCATTGTTGACCGTGTAAGGGTTAGTCCAACAAACTATCAACACCAAGGTAATTGTTCCATAATACAGAACAGAAATAATCCTCTTTCTAAAGACACATATTTGACTTTGAAAAAAAATGAAAACAATACAATAAAAACACTGAAACTGATTAACTTTACTGAACTTATACGATACTTCAATTAAACTACATTAAAACATTGAAGCTGTCAACCAATACTTCACTTATAGAATACTGCAAGTAAAAATGTTAAATCTGACTAAACCTAAACTTATACAATATTATGATGAAATAATACAAAAAGCTATAGTAAAACATTCAGCTGACTAGCTGCACTGAATTCGTACAATACTACAGTAAAAGCATAATATTACAGCGGAGTTATAAGAACACTGAATCTCATTAACTGAAATGGATTCATGCGGTATTACAATGAAAATATAGTCAATTATTGAATCTGACTACCTCTACTGACTTATACAATACTGCAATGAAGCTGCAGTAAAAACTTTGAATGTGTTTATTTGTACTGAATCATTTATTACTTCAATGAGACTACAGTAAAAACACTGAATCTACCTATCTGTACTGACTTATACAATACTGCAATGTCACTGCAGTAAAAACTCTGAATGTGATTATTTGTACTGAATTATTTATTACTTCAATGAGACTACAGTAAAAACACTGAATCCACTTATCTGTACTGACTTGTGCAATACTACATTGACGTGGCAGTAAAAATACATCTGTCTGCCCGACCACCAATCTGACTGTATGTCCGAAGTCATACTTCAGAACCCTCTGGACCTCTTTGCATAGTACTTTAGCAGTTATTTGATCCAGAATGGCTCACTGACAGTTTGTTCTTTATCTGGTCGTCTGGTGGTCGTATTATGTTTTTAGCATTCAACTATATTTCATCGACTTTTCCATTCATATTTGGTAAATACGTGTAAATAAATCAAAGACTGCCGACTGGCAGCAATATTTTTTTGTAAATGTCTTTTCTCGGACATGCTTTCTCAGTTTTGTTTTAAATTTAGCACATAAATTATACATGCTAAGATGCATGATCATTCATTTCATGAACGAATTTAAAATGAGAGATTTGACGCGTTTGACATGTTAAGATAAATTTCCATGACAATTAGTTTCACAATCAGTTCAAAGATGGCTGATTTGCAGCCATCCATTTTCTGGTCATACTACAACTACCAGTTACAGCTGAGCGAAACAACTACTCTGCATAGTCACCAATAATGGTTACAGTGAGTATGAAGTAATAATTTTATGATTGTTCCCCCTATAAGCACTATGTTATGTTTGACATACATTTTTTGGGGATGGGAGAAAAGAATACTTCATGATAAAATTTAAATTAAGTAATTAGCAAATATGGATGCAGAGATCGCCACATCTATCCTGATTATTTAAAAATTAATGTGTGTGCAAATAATATTCCCAGCCACTGCATAGCCATGGGACATATAAGCTATTCTAGACAAAACATAACAACATTGACCATATGAATGAAACAGATACCTGAGAACCATGATAGTTTCATTAGTTTATGTAAACTGTGACCCCGGACTGTGACATTCGCCGAGGGGTCTTTCGGCCACATCGTTTCGTAAATAATGTAGTTCTCCTCACTACAATAATCAGAACAAATTCACCCGTGTACTCGCGCTCTGTAGACATACTCCAATTTCGTCTTTCGTATTTGCTTGAAAAAATCAACCCGGGTTAAGCTTAGTTCATCAATACAACGACAATGTCATCAGACGATAATGTCCTTACAAATTGTCTTATCTCAACAGTGAAATCCGCTGTTATTGGCAATGTGCCATTTTATTTGATGCTTGTTACCTCACAATTTCTCTTTCTAAATACTTTTACGGAGTAATTTCTGAATCATTACGGGAACAACACGCTAATAACCTAGCCACAAAAAAACGAGTTGCTGAGGCAGTTACTCGGGTGCGATAATATGTCGACGTCATGTGGAGTTTGTTTATTTTTTGGGGATTTGGGTCGTAAAAAGCTAGATTAGAAGGCAATGCCTGAGACGAAGTACTCATAAATACTTTCTTACGCGTGGAACTATTTATTTGTTTTATAATTATGACAATAAACATATACTGTTGAAAATGTTATTTAGTTTAGAGCTCCGTGGAGTTGTCTTTATCGTCATATTTTAACATAAGTATTCAATCTGGAACGAGCTCGTTACTTCGCTCTTACGCGTAGGGATATGCAAATGTGACCTTTATGCAGTCTTAGTCTTATAAAAACAACTGGTGTCAAGTTGAATTTTCAGTTACGCTTTATAGAAGCGTACATGATTTGTTAATTTTTTCCGTTATTGTATCAGTATGGCCACTTTCACATATGAACGCGGAGACATCATCGAGGCAGTTGATGGAGCGAATAGATGGGCAGTCGCCAAAGTACGACAAATCCACAGACAGTAACACGGAAGTGACTTTTCTAGTGTGGGCGAAACGTTATGATGTGTCTTTCCTGCCTGATATGGTGCGCCAGAAAACTCCTGTAACTGAGAGAAAGTAAAATACTTGTACTCTTTTCCATTTATATTGTTTTAAGACATATTTTAAATGATCACGAAAAATGTGCATGATTTCTGTACGATCGTGATATAGTAACACAAACGCGCACTCCACGTGATTTTCTAAACTGACAGTTCAATCGATGTCTAAAAGTAGTTCCAGTCAGTGCACATTTGTTTACACATTGTTATGTGGCATAAGATAACAATCTGTATAACTAATTAAATAAGACTAATGTCCTGATCATAAACTGATAACCAAGATAGGAAGTGGGGTACATTTTTTAATGGGTTTTTCCCGTAATTTCATTCATCTGTGAAGCATTTGTAATTAAAACATGCAATATTTGTTATTCGCTTTCGTTTTATTCAAGTTCAATAATATTGTGACTTACTGTACGCTGTTAGACTGTCAACAGTTCTCGGGTCTAATAAAGCGTCACTTTCGTTTTAACGAAATTCCGAAGACATTTCAAGCGAGGGCCGTAAGGCCAGAGAGACTGTTATAGCATATAACGCCCTCATGCGGTATTACGAGGAAATTGCCCGGAAACGTTCCTGCTAAGACTTGTGATTTCTGCTACTGTTTTCTACCATGCAGACCAGACGACAGTGGAGTTTTGTGGTCAAAGTTTATACTTCCTGTTTATTAGTTTGAAAGTGACTCTGTATTAGGCCCGAAAACTGCCGACAATCTATACGTTGTTTCAAAATACAGATTCTGAAGTGCGACGACGGCAATAGTGCAAAACCACCATAATGTATTCTTTTGTTTCATTTTTTGTTTCTATTCAGCCAATTTGAGCATTTCCCGCTTATTTCTTGGATTGCCAAGATCGTATGAATGTATATTAAGGGCACATTGCAGCTGGTTCTGTGCCATTATTATAATTTGTGTTGTATCGCGTTGTAAGTCTCCGGATTGCCAGCGGGCTTTCTGTTAGTAATACAATCCTGAGTATTTTACAAGTCGTTGTCCTATGGTGATTGGTGCTGATTGTGTAATAGATAATTTTGCATAATAATTTTGGCTATTTTCCATAATTGCAACGTATCATCTCCATTATTATATCCATGGTACCTTGGTGCTCAATAAAGGAATACATTATTCCAAACAATCAGCTGCAATTACGTCATACATTTTACTGGTATTGAGAATGCGTTACTATTATTTTATATAACATGTTTTTCTCTCGCTTTAAAATTCAGAAAAGTGTTGCTGTTTCACCGATTTCATATATTTTGAAACCACGTGACTAAAGCGCTATTTACTATCTATGTGTGTAATATTATGACCAAAAATTGTTGTATTTTGTTCTAAAACTCGGAAAGATTAACTTATTAAATATCTTCTTTAAAGAAACCCGGCCGGGGGAAAATTCGTCCTGGCGTGTAGCTAGATGAATTGGTGCTGCGTACGAGCGTCGTTTTTTTGTCGTGCACACAGATGTTTAAGTTGATTTAACATTTACCTAACCAAGTACTGTATCAGTTATATCATGCCCGGACTATTATAGAAGAACACAATCAATATTTATTTGGTCTATATATGGAAGAAAAAAAACACTCGATTGTACAAGTTAAAATAACATTATTAGTAGATAAATTATATTCATGAACATTAGAATTAGTCCTTTCTCTTTATCACTTATTTGTTCTTGGAATTGCGAATAATGTATAATATATTCCATTAAATATGCAAATACATGTTATTATGAATGTTATGTTGTATTAGTCGTATTAATCGTACTATGTTTGGGTCATTGTGTATATATGACATATTACGCTCTCTACTTTATCACATAAAAACCCAGAATATTTATCGCTAATTCAAATTAGAAAAAATATGCTAAATTCTTCTGTTTATAAACCAACAAAACAATGTTAAGCTCATTTGGAAACATTATATCAGTTTTATGAATATGTAAGTAATAAATTTTGGTTACATGTTTTTTACTTTTATTCATAGAAAATATTCTAAACACTGAAACTGTGTATAATGGTTTAGTCTAAAAAAAATAGTCGTCTTCCTTTGATGTTTGGTCTACTATATAGTCTTGCACATATCTAATAGTATGGTCACATTCGCCTGTAAGTCATTAAAATTATTGTTTTAAATACCGAACAATAATTGTGTTTTATATCAATTGAACTGAAGTTGCTGATCAATCAACAAGATATATTGTATAAAAAAATAACACATACGTTTGAGCATACTCTTTACATTTTCCGCCAAGTTTCTGAGTCCTACTGAATCAAGCACTCTGAGAATGGCACCAGTTGAAGCGTCTCGTCCTTGTACCTCCTGCCATCTACGCAGCATGTGGTACTTCCTGTCCCAAATACTTTTTTTATTTGCAGAAATGTTGTCAATATCAGCGTCTGTCAAGCCAAGCCTGAGTCCGAAATGCTGCCAAGTGTCAACTGGTAAATTAGTTGCAATATGTAGTATAACATCCTGTCTAACTGTAATAATTAATAAAGCCTGCAGTTAATACATTATTACATATTGTGCTTGAAATATATTATCAGGATTCTGATAAATGTCAACACAACTTTACGAAGGTCTGCTACTACATATAAACATAGGAGATTCACTCGACATGTATACCTTCATATGAAATGTAAGCTGCGTTAACACATGACTGCCGTGACATTGATCCTTCTCTTGGCACACTTTTTCGGAACTGGTTTAAAATAAATCAGCATTGGGAAAAGACCAAATGTCAATAATAATACTAATAATACTAATAATAATAATAATAATAATAATAATAATAATAATAATAATAATAATAATAATATGGCATTTTGGAATAAAATATTCTTGGTAATAACAGCACAAAGACAATTATTATTATATATGATTATCGGTTGTCTACCTTTGGTAGAGTGAATCTAATTTCCCACAGCTGTCGACCGGCAACTTCCTTGAACCTTGATCCCCCTGTCTTTGGCTTGACACACGAGTTAAATGACATGCGACCAACAGCTTCAGGACCTCGTGGTCTATTTGTCATACGAAACTGGTCTATTATATGATTTTTTGCGTTTGAGCGAAAATACATCATGCGTCGATCATTTCCATCCTCCCATTCTATAGAGTCACTTTTCACAATAAGAAAAATCTTATCGCCGTCTTGTATCTCTATATCTCTACTGTATGCGAGTTGACCTTTGGCCTCGCTGAATGAGGCACCGGATATAGAATCCTTATTTAATAAAATAAAATAGATAGTGGTCATGTCAAAAAGTGGCTTTAGAGCCACTGGGAGCGGGACAACCATGTTTTTCCTTTGTTCTTTTCTCTCCAATCATGTGTACACAGATCAAAGTACTGTAGTTACAAATTTCAGGAATGGTGGATGAGATGATGGGAGAGAATAACACATAATTGGAGAAGCAAAAACAAGTCAAGGATCTTTAACATTCTAAGTACTTCAGTTTCCACTTTAAGTTGTTTGTACTAGAAAGGGTGAGAAATGAGCATATGTCTTAACTATTATTTATTTAGTGTTGTTCTTGATGGGACCTGTTGTATCCCCTTGAAGTATATTAAAACCTAACCCCATAAATTGTTTTAATTACCTTGTTTTTTAATTCATCTAGTCGTTTTTTCAATAGTCCCGAATCAACACAGTCAATACAAAGACTACATGGATCTTCTACATTTGGTAGTAGCACAAAATTTACCATTTTAACCCTATTAATCAATCTCTTGCTGATCATCTGCATAGCTTGTTTCGATAGTCGTGGTTTACATCGTATAGACGCGTGCCTTTAACAAATGAAGACAACAATATCATAATTAGTGTATATTGGTAGACGTCAGGCAGTACTAGAATCAGGTAACTACTTTCCAAATGTTGACTCAATATTGACCCATACTTTTGAGACAGCGGCAACAGTGAAAACTAGGATTCGAACTATTCATCGTCGGAATGCTTTGAATCAAAGAAATCTAAATGTTGTGTTATACGAGGTTTCTGGGTTCACTCTTTCTGGAGCGTGTTCAATAGTCATAATAGTTAAAAACGACAATAATTGTCGGGTTATCTCTTAGACAAACACTGCACAACCGTATTTCCTATATTTAAGCCTTCAGATGATGTATAGGCTGTTATAGTAGCAAGCTTAGTAACTTTCAGGCTGTTTCCCTGGTGCTAGCTTAATAAATTTATGCATTTATGTATTTACCCACCGTGAAAAATGACTAAGATCAATACATATATTCTCCTTCACACTCTTCGACCAATTAGTCACATTTTTCCAGTGGTTGTCATTGTTGTCTGTTAGTACTGTGAGACTTACATCATTCATTTTTATACAAGGCGGAGCCATCGGCATGTTCAGACGAACTGGTTTCTTAAACGGTTTATTGGAGTCATCGGAAACAGAGACAATTTCTTCAATTGATATTGGTGTGTTAAACTCATCGATCACTTGGCTAACCAGACTCTCCTCAACGCGAACAACCTAGAAGACGTTGAATTTATCTTAATAACCTGTCAGCAAACTATTCTTTCTGTGCTATTTTAAATTATACTAGTAATTAAGTGAAACGCATAATATAACGAATACCGCAACACATAGAAGTATGCGCCAAATTACTGTACAATTACAGATAACTCACCTGTAGCTCTAAGTGTCTAGTACATTCTGTACTAGCTGCAGGTATATCAATGTATATATTGTCGTCAACTGAAGAGGTACACACTTTGGCTAATTCAGTAATGGTAAAATGATCTACAACGGGTCTTGAAATTGCAGCATAGTATTGGAACTTCTCAATATACGCTTTGTATTTCTGCGCAACCTTCAAGTGAATTAATACAGTTACATATATTTGTATTCGAATGTAATTATTCAGACATTATTACAACCTCTACATTCGTTGATGTGTTGTATTATTTACTTTTAACCATTCCAAATAATATTGACTCAACTTACCTTAACCGTTCCCAGTATTTCCCAGTCACTAAAACCATTTGGGCTGCATTTTATAATGGCCTCTCGGTACTTTGATTGATCGCGCAAGTTGTACGTTAATACTAGTGGCACAGTAAGGCACAAGTCAGCTGGAGTTAATTTTATAACTTCACTTAGCAACTGTTCATAGTTGCCAAGGCTAACCGAATACTCCGTTATATCGACTGGAGATCCAATGATAACTCCAATTCCAGTGAAAAGTTCGAAGGCAAAGGAATTTCGTGTGTGGGCTAGTGAGAAAAAGATATATGCATTACTTTTGAAGAATAATGGGATGATTATTTTTGTTAATGTATATAAAATTGTACAAATAAACATTAACAATAAATACAATGTATTTTATTTTATTAAACGATAAGATACTGCAAATAAAGTGCAAGAAACCTTAAATTGGTTCAACGGAGTGACTATTTTCTGGTTAATGTCCTCTTCTCGGGCCTGTGTAACATCTTCATGTCCTGTTCAAAGAGTGAATACGTAATTGTGAACCAATAATTCGTTTAGTTATGACACGATATACTATATCCTGTCCTTGATTATAGTTATGCCATTGTTTTGATCAATATCTATTTCATGAAAACAATACAATTCATATAAAGTCAGTAAACAGTTTACATTGCTCTAATGCAATTCAAATGTGGCGTTGTAATAAATATTAATGTGCTTACCTGTCGTGGAATAATTTTCTATCTCGTTTGCTTAATTTTAATGACATATAATCCTCATTAAAAGTGAAAACTATTATATACATATTTATATTACCCAAAATAACTAATGCAAATACATGTCTCATTATTGTTTTTATGGCCGCAAGTTCGGAACCATATCGAATTCGTAAGTAAGCTGTTGAACGTTTATCATAATATCAGAATATCAAACTAAACATAATTGCTAAAATCCATTATATTTCATTGTTTGTAAATTGTGTCAATGTCCTGTAAAATAATCTACTAATCAATATTCTTAAAAAACACCAAACTATTTTGCGAATAAACAGAAGAAATCATAAAAAAGCCCCACATATCGCCACTCACTGCTGTGTAGTGTTTACAAGTACCAAAGTTCAATATCTCACCCTATAAATAACAGGTGAATGTGCCCATATGGCCATGCCAGAAATGCAGAAATCACGTTGATTCTGTATCACTCAATATAACTCATACATGGTATGTCCGTCAATCTTCTTAACTATTTGTTAGCGGTATACATTCATTTGGGTGTAGTAACCAAATATGTGTTCGTGTGTGTGTGCGCGCGCGTGCATGTGTGCGTCCTAGTAAAATAGCTAGAACTTGGAACTCATGTTCCTTATGTAAGCCACAAAACACTAGAAATTGTGGGCACAAAGTTCAAAGTCACAGTGTGTGTTTATGTATGCATACTATGGTATAAAATAATATCGTTGAAATAGCCAGTGCCAATGAACTAATTGGCACAAATATTTCTGTGCGATTCACAACTCCTTACTACATTGTGAAGTCAATAGTCAAATTATAGCTGGATAGCTAGACCCTCCAAATTTAGCACACATGTTCCCCATGTCACAGTATATATGTTTATGTATTTACATTTTAATGCTTAAACTTAAGTGCTCGGAGTGTTGATCTAAATAATAAAAAATATAACGCAAGTTGGTATCTCCTCAGATTTGTTTTATCTAATTACATGTTGTCTTGCGTGTGTTGGTAGGATGAACAATGCATTCTTTCTCACCCTCTGAATTAGACTCGTCCACTTCAGTCTGTGCATCATTCAATATAACATGATCGTAATTAAAAACACGCTTGCCTTTGATAATCAATTTTCTGACACTTTCCTCTTTAATCTAGTTATATATTTTACAATCATATAGAGTGTGTGCTCGATATACAATAAATGTGTGAAATCTAATCAATGCATACATGGTGATTGCTGGCTGTGATTACAGAATACAGATATATCAAATCGTTTGCCATGGTCATCTTTACTGTTTTTGCAACGTTTTCCCCGAGTGGAATAGGACAATTTCCAGAAAGGCAGCGACAAACATTATGATTTTGTTTTCTTTACGCTGTGACACTCTAAGCTTGTCCCACAAAAGATTATCTTCAGTTGCTGAGAACTCGCATTTAATTCCTTCAGCAACATACCCAATCTGACTTTAACTATGTTCGAATAACTGCCACTGGTGTCGCGGATACCGTAATCAGCACACTATCTTCCCACGTCCCTTCTCTCTCTCTTCGACAATCCTGCCTTACCCGAAAACAGTCCGCATATTCACTTATCACTAATGAGCGCAATGAATTCTTTCATCGGTCCAGGAATATTGGCATGACTTTTCAGTGTAGTTTACACAGCCGACCAAGAGAATTGAAGTAGTGAAATCGCGTTGTTTTGACAAGGTAATCAGTGTGCCACGCATAAGGAATGCACGATAAAATTAACAGGATAGCTTACCTGTATACTGGAATATTACCCGACTCCGCTGTCTATGTCTGAAAATGTATGCGGAAATGTGTTTTGTCATCACGCACACGTAATATCGATTGCATGATTTATATCAATCCACTTTGACCTCGGGTGACTTAAATGTCTGTGATGTGTCGTATAAACTTATTAAACGATATGGGTTATCGTTTGATAGATAATATTTACCTCTCCCGAGTGTATGTATCTCATATACTGATAGGTCAAACCAGCACGCCCAACAATAACATGACCCTTGCTTGTTCAACACTATAGTACTCCATCGCAGTTTAATTTATTTTCTTTTAAGTATTTTAGTTATTCAGTTATGCATACTTTAGCACACAATAGCAATAACAAAAGTTGTTGCTCAATAAGTTTATGACAGATTGTACGAATTTAATTGTTCAAAGTATTTTTGTCCATTGGAGAACTGTGAAATAACACATAGAATGACATTTCCATGGTAATTTCCGTATACCACAATGACAACACATGTCAGAAAATATTACACAAATAACATTAATGTATTTAAAATACTGAAATAATGAAACTCAATAATCACTTTGTAAAGCAGTTAGATAATGGTTCCATGATACGTACACAGCGCTTTTAAATTATATTCTTTTTGGCCATAAAATTCACAGTGCCGAATGACAGCGACGATTTACATACTGTTTCACTTTGTTTTATCGGACAACAATTTGCCCTAAATCTGACACAACATGCTCAACTGCACTTACAACTGTTTTCATGGTCCGCGGCATAAAACCTACAAGTAGTCATTTGGCTTGTTTCCGTGACCTACGGCCAGACAGTTTAAATATTTATCGTCGCGATTACGATCTTCAGGTTATTGAGTGACAAATCGTACATAGCATAAGTGTATTTACATGGTGTTTTACGATCACTACTCCAGTCACGATCATTAGAGGCAAACACGACTGTACTCTGAGTTTTGTTCTGAATATTTATCATCCAGTCTGTCCACACTTTGCCTGACACAACCATGCAAGTCATGCCTCCCCTCCCCGCGTTTTAGTCAACCGTAGAGGACGTATGCAATTGCCGCGTCGACCTTGTCTAAATGAAACTGTCATGCGACTATTTAGTTCACTATTATGTATAGTGTGTTCTCATTATATGATGTATATGTTGCTTCAACTTCATCCCTCGATGAATGAAAATTTCATGTTCTGTTTTAAAATTGCGGTTGATGAGGTGAACATTCAAGATCGTTTTAGTTAAACTTCGAAACCTACGATCAGCATTCAAGCTGAATAAACCTAGAATTTCTCGACAGTTTCCCAGGTGATCAATTTCAATATTGAATTCAGTTTACCAATTCAGACCTCCCCCATTTTACTTAATTTTGTTCGACCTCATATGATACGTTGCAATGACATTTCGAATATGGAGTCATGAAAGGAATATGTAATATTGCTTGATGGAAATATATATAACTACATCATATGGATAATACGAATAAATCAACAATAATTTTCTTGGCATGCATGTTACACTTTTTGTTCGAATTTAGCCGGTTTAGCTAGTTGAAATGTTCGTTTAATTTTGTTAAAAAATTTACAATTTCACTCTCATGACACTTTACTCTTGAGCTACCTCTGAAATTCAATGATGACGTCATCATATCTGGCGCTTTGGTCGATAGTTGTGATTACTTGATACACCTCGAAACCTATGAAGTATTGGTCGGTGACGTCATATTCGTGTCGGAAGTCGCCATAGATTTTTAAGATCCTATATTGTTTGACACAGACTTTGTTTAAGGAATATACAAATATGCAATTCAATATCGTAGTTTATTTGCAGAGTAAACTTCCTAAGATTGAACCCATATTATGACTACATAATGGTACAAGAACAAATACGATCCCAATGTCACTAAATCTGTACATTTTATCGTTAGGAGATCGACAACTAGTTAATTTTCAGTAATTTACAACTAGAAACATCATAGTATTGATTGATTATAATGTTTCAAGATTTTCTTGAAAATCTAGTTACCCTTTTCTATCTGTTTATAAACAGATTTTCTGTATTTACTTATACACAGTTAGTCCTGGTACTTAAGCAGACAGTCAGTTATAACACCCTGGATAGCCACACTTCCTTAACTTTAACTTCCTTAATTGTGTATTTCTACATCGGTGCAGACCACAAGGCATTCGTCTATAAATTGCATTATTTTGGGGCTGTGTCAAGACCTGTAATAGAACACTACACTGCAACAAAATCGGCTCAAGTATATAATTCATCTGTCAGTTCCAATATCAAAATATCCCCGCTCTGAGTACTGATTGCACCAGGCAGTTAACGATACAGGCGAGTGTGTCTAATTTGTCTATAAACTGCAGTTTTGCAACCAATTTGGTTCAATCTCTGGCCAAAGATACCACAATCCACTTCCCCGCCCGAGCTGTGTTCTCTAATATAAACATTAATTTGGCAGGTATTACCTACCGATTCGTCACTGGTGGATCGTATCGTCAGTAAAGACATTGCCTCAATTTCAGTTGCAAGCATTATCAGTGTTACAGATGACAAAAAGAAGAATTACGACAAACCAGTATCCCTGACCATGCCATTGACGCAAAGGTTTGACCGCATTCACTGATACTGGCCGACAATGATGTTGATGAGTGGCATGACGTCACGGATATGGTTAACTATAAAATACGAAGAGACAATGTTATGATATACGTGAAGCATTTTTCAAAGCAAAAAACGCAACTAAATGTTTTTGAAGCGTTAACTTGCGTTGCATAATATGCATCCATCACGACTCAGACTTGTATATTGCCAGTAGAATAATGGGTCAATATAGAATATTATGATTAATACACGAAGACTTGTTATCTTTCAAGTGTTGAAGCCCTGGCCCATTTATCACCATGGTGTATTTATTCTAGTCTTGGGGTATATGGGTACGCGCTGTCAAACTCAGTCTCCTCTTTTACTTAATTTAGCCCGGTCGTCTAGATGTGTGTTGCTTATTTTCAGTAAAGAATTTAGAAGGTAAATTAAAGAATTTAGAAGGTAGAGGTAATCTCTGAGCAAAATTTACCAGACATCGTGCCCAAAACACCACTGAAATTCAAGTGGGTCAAAAAAGAATAGTATAATCATTACATGGCTCTTACAATCTTGCATCGTAAACACACTGCTCTCTGCTGTTGACACAGTATGCTATATTTGAATACACAGATACACTAATGCTAGATGTAAACCAAAAGTATCGGCAAAGAAACCGGCTACTACTACATTGCAACGACAAAATTGAAATGCAGCTTGTGTGTCATAGTCCGGGAGCCAGCGACCCAAAATTCATTTCCGTTCTCCCCGCCAACTGGCAAAGGTTTGATGGTGCGGAAGTGTAGTATGGACCTTGCACATGATTGTACAGGTGGCAGTATAACTGTCCAAGTGGGCATAAGGCCTGTAGACCCTCTTATGACCCACCATTGGCCCCTATCAAGGACGGATTAAATAATATATTTATTATTTTCAAGGATTCAAATGTGTTACTGATTATTATAGGTTATGTGTGTTGTTAAACTGAAGGTCATAAGCAGGAATATTTACATCGATTAAAATAAATATAATATTGTCGTTACCATGGTAACAGAGAAATGGGGGGAAATACACATTAAAAACTGCATTTTTACCAACATTAAAATTTGCCATAATTTTTTGAGGATGATTATATTTTATTTTATAACTACTGCTAATAATTCCATTCCTCAGTTCAAGAAGAGAAGAAAATCTCTCCAAGTTTATCAAACAATTTATTATTTTTTAAGTAAAATTAATTTATTAATTTTTAAGTAAATATCATTTGAGTTATGTATCTTGTTCTATTGAATAAATACATACAATAGTCAACAATCACATTTTGTCAAGTTCTTGATTTCATCGATCAAGTGCAGACATTTTGAATGCTTTTATTGTTCATCATATAATTCTTTGGTAATGTTTTTGTTTTAGATGACACAATTTCCTTCAGTGGTCCATTGTAATTATCAAACAAGATACTCCATTTCGAAAAAAAATTATGGAAGTAGATAGCAATTAGCAGGCAATTGGACCACATATTCATTTGTAGTGATTCAGGTAAATTTAGTTTAGTTTACATGCAATATTTATGTTATGATAGATTTGTAATACACTGTTTTCAGATGAAAATGATTTCCCTATTAGTGGTGCAGTGCAATTATCGAACAAAGCTACTATATAATTTTTTTAAAGGTAAAACCCAGCTGTCATATTATTGCTTAATATTCATTTGCAAACATTACATATAAGATTCTTTGTATTAATTTTTGCAGGCTATTATAGAGTAGGTTCAAGTAAGTTATAAGCAAGTATTTTATAGGCAGCTGTAGAGCAGAACAAAAGCAGGTAAGATGGACCAGGATGTCACAATAAGTCCAGGAATAAAGCTAAAGGCAAAACGAAGTAGACAATCTACTAGGTTTAGCAAATGTGTGAAATGCCAAAAGGACCTAAAAGGACAAAAACTGCAGAGTGGGAGTTTAAGTCGATATCCAAGTTCTTAGAAGTCGATAGAATTAGGAATGACGAAATATTTCAACGTATTGAATCAGAGAGTTTCAATAAATTATTCTCAGTGGGGAATGTAAAATGGCACAAAGCTTGCTATGCTAGTTATACAAGCAGTAGAAATGTCTCTCACTTAAGAGGAGCTAGTTCAAAAGTCCAGGATGAACCATCTAAATATATAGGGTTGCAAACCAGAAGTTCACGTACTGTGACAAATTGGTCATTATGTCTAGTTTGTCAACAGGCAAAATGTAAATAAGAGCGGGAAACATCACAGGTCTTGACAACACAAGTCCACAAAACGCTCTTAAATGCTGCTCAATACAGAAAAGATGACCTTATGGTTCGAAGAATATTAGGTGTTGATCTAATTGCACTTGAGGCAAAATTCCATCGAGGATGCTATCGAAGATACACAGCTGTACCATCATCTACAAAGTCTTGCACATCCTTGGAATATGATGCTGCATTTCAAAGCTTAATTGATGAGGTCGAATCAAAGCTTATCCATGAAAACAGAGCGTTTGAGATGAATACCCTTCTAGAAATGTTTTAAAAGCACCTGATGGCACAAGGAATGGACAAAGAAACAGCTCAACAATACAGGACGCAGAAGTTGAAAACTCGATTTGTCAACAAATATAAAGATGCAATTCTATTTTATCGTCAAGTTCAGAAAAATAGGAGTGAACTTGTTTGTAGCTCCTCTTTAGACATTGCAGAACTTATCAACATTCTTGCAGAATTGAACACAGCAAAAAATACTACATTCCCTCCTTCTTCACATCAGGGGTGTTTTGAGGGTGAATATTGGGGTGAATATTAGGCAAGATACAAACCTTTACTTTATGATGCATTAGATACGCTTTATACCTGATTCCACTGGCAGTGAAAAATAACTGCTTGATTCCAATTAAGCACTAGTGTATATCTAAGATAAAAAGGCTATTTTCCACTGGGGGTAAATGGGGTGAAGACCAAACTTCGCGCAATCTGAGCCCTACAAATAAATGGCGAGGAAGCAGTGTATTCACCTATCGGGATTATATCCTATTTATCTAAAATACACACAGGGGTGAATCTGCACTTTTCACACATTTACACATAGAGTCAATGCTCAAATTCATTCGTATTAACACAAGGTGTGAACTGGTGTAAAACTGAATTTTAGTGCGGTTTAAGTATGACCCAATTTTGTTTAATAAACACATGGGTCGCAGTGAGTTGAATCACAACATTCACCCCCATTATCGCCATGCATGGAATGAGTTGATTTCAATTTATTTGACATGGGGTGAAATCATGTCAAAACGTCCCATTCATCTATGGTGGATAAGTATGTCACACATGTTTATTAGTCTGGTTTATGCACCATGTGTAGACTATAGTATAAAATCCTTTTACATTATTCAACTCGTAGTGAAATTACCACATTCAGTTCCATTCATAGCGGGTGTAAACTAATGCCAATATTTACTTTATCGCCGTCGCATTATGGTTCAATTTGTTTTAATAAACACATGGGTCTTAGTGAGTTGAATCACAACATTCACCCCCATTATCGCCATGCATGGAATGAGTTAATTTAAATTTATTTGACATGGGGTGAAATCATGTCAAAACGTCCCATTCATCTATGGTGGATACGTATGTCACACATGTTTATTAGTCTGGTTTATGCACCATGTGTAGACTGTAGTATAAAATGCTTTTACATTATTCAACTCGTAGTGAAATTACCACATTCAGTCCCATTCATAGCGGGTGTAAACTAATGCCAATATCTACTTTATCGTCGTCGCATTATGGTACAATTTGTTTTAAAGGGGAACTAAATAGAGCCTATTTTGGTGTTTGTATTTATCAAGTTATGTATATTGATAATCATTTTTTTTATTTTTTTTTTTCAAATTTATTATCTTCAGAGTTATGATGATTTAAATATGAGAAACCATAAACCTGCGAAGGACTTCCGTTTGCGCCATCTTGCCATAAAAAAACGCCCTCATGAGGTATAAACAGGTAAGGTAACAAAGCATGATGACGAAATAGTATCTGATTAAATATGAGCAACTTAGGGAGCCATAGCTGGCTGGACTGGTGAATTGACTTCTAGTCTAGGTTATTTCGACTTTTACGTTAATGTTATTTACAAGCGTATCAACATACAAACATTATGGATGTGCGATTGATCGAGACAGGCATTTTGTTTTGTTTTTTGTCTGTCTAATGCTGTTTCCAGTACTGCACTGTGCGGCGTGCAAATTATTCAAAGTATGGATGCTGGAGTATGCTATCTTGAGTTCGTAGGGTGGTGGTGGAAGCATTTTCGTCCATGTATTCACGGGGCTGCACTGGCAAATCATGGGACAAGTGTCACAGGAACACCAAGCAGATTGTTCACAGACTTCCGTGTAATTTGAAATAAAACTTTCATCCGAACAAGGGGCATCGTCGACGATATACTCTCATCACTCACACTGGACTGATCTGAATCGTCACAGTATACCGTACTTCCCTGATCATAAGCCCGGAGGCATAAACACGTAAAGGAAAAGTAAGGGATGAGCTTGTACTCGAGGACCAACTCAGAAAAAATGATTTTGTTTTGGGGTTAAACACTTTAACCATCTTGCAAACAACGAAAAATTATCCAAAAAAAATATTCGTTCACCACGCCGGGCTCGGGAAAATAATACTTATTTTTGAAAAAAAATGCGTCATTGATTTGAACGATACTTACAATGAAGAAACAAACATGTTCATAAAAAACACACACATTTTATTACAATACGATTTACATACCGTCTGAATTTACGGTGAAATAATGGGTGAGTCTGTGAGGAAACGGTGGACGAAGGCATTTATCATTATCTTCGTTTTGGTATGTTTTCGATCGTACACAAACTCTCGACGCAAAACAATTTTCCACCATGAGGTTTTTCAGCACGATTTGACCTGGAACAACTTCCTTTGACATAACAGGTCATGTCTTTCATTAACCAATCAAAATGATGTGTCGTAATGATGAAATTTTCCGATTATTGACGATGATTTTTTTAGCGCAATGCGGAAGTGAATTACCGCAATGTTAAAATGCGATCTGTAGCACTGATTGCAACGAAAAAACGATGATTTTTTCCCCTAAAAACTGACGATTCGCAATTTCCAAAATATAAACGACGGTTAATAGTAACCGTGGGTAAACTGAGTGTGGAGGAAGAATTTAAACACCTTTCTCGGTCGCCAACATGTCTCATCGTTCAAACCCTAGGCCTTTCATAATAGTCTCAAAGTAAACCATGCCCAATATCCAGGTACACGCCTTGACGATCACATTTTTGGCTTTTCGAAGGCTACTACTCAAAGAAATAAGAATTACTCCAGAATTGCAACATCGATGTTCATCCTGAGTAAATGACAGAATAGAAACGATGCGAATCACGTTGTGTATGTTCGCCATGCACTCTGAACATCGATTGACGTACCAGTTTAGAAAATCATGTGGAGTGTGCGTTTGTGTTATTATAGCACACCCTGGAAAAGTCACTTCCGTGTTACTGTCTGCGTGGATTTGTCGTACTTTGGCGACTGCCCATCCACTCGCTCCATCCACTACCTCGATGATGTCTCCCCGTTCATATGTGAAAGTGGCCATACTGATACAATTACGAAGAAAGTTAACAAATCATGTACGCTTCTACAAAGTTCTACGAAATGCCGTAACTGAAAATTCAACTGGACACCAGACTAAGACTGCATAAAGGTCACATTTGCATATCCCTACGCGTAAAAGCGAAGTGAAGAGGCCGTTCCAGATTGAATACTCATGTTGAAATATGACATTAAAGATAAATCCATAATTATAGAGTATAAAAATAAATCCATAATTATAGAGTATATAAAGAACTCATTGTGAAAAACAAAAAAAAATAGTACCACGCGTAAGAAAGTATTTATGAGTACTTCGTTTTAGGCATTGCCTTCTAATCTACATGTAGCTTATCTAACTTTTTACGACCCATATCCAAAACAAGTAAACAAACTGCACATGACGTTGAGATTTTATTGCACCTGAGTAACTGCCTCAGCAGATCGGGTTTTTTTGTGGCTAGGTTATTAGCGTGTTGTTCCCGTAATGGGAACTTGGTATCAAGATGTCATAGGACACTGCATAGACCTGGTAGTTTTTAGGGTAATATCAGTACATATTAGTTACATAATTTGCATAATAAATAAATTTTCAGCTTTTGATATTTCAAGTAGTAACCATTACATTTCAATGAAAAATGGTACATAGATTCTCAAGGACTATGCAAAGATCGATTGTTTTGGGATAAATATATGTGCATATTAATCACTTAATTTGCCTAATTAGTTAATTTTCTGATTTTCACGTATACAGTATATGCTATACCATACAGATCACGTTACCGACAGGTACAGCTAAACTAGGTGTATATTACTGTAATACTTGAGATGCGTGAATACAAACAGTACAATTAACAGCACTAGGTGAGTAGATCAAACCATAACAGCAGATATGGTATACAAAACAGATCAACATACCTACAGGTACAGGGAGACTAGGTATATATTACTTTAACACTTGAGATGTGTCAATACAAACAGTACAGGAAGCATTGCAAGGTGAGTAGATCAAACCATAACAGCAAATAGTGCTATTAAATGCAGCTCACCCTACCAACTGATACATGTAGACCAGGTGTATATTAATGCAATTATTCAGATGTGTCAATACAAGCAGTAGAAGTAACATCGCAAGGTGAGTAGATCACACAATAACAGCAGATATGGATATATAATACAGCTCAACTTACCTACAGGTACAGATAGACTAGATGTATATTACTGTAGTACTTCAGATGTGTCAATACAAACAGTACAAGTAACATCACAAGGTGAGTAGATCAAATCATAACAGCAGATATGGCTATACAATGCAGCTTAACTTACCTACAGGTACAGGTAGACCATGTGTATATTACTGTATTACTTCAGATGTGTCAATACACACAGTACAAGTAGCATCACAAGGTGGGTAGATCAAACCATAACAGCAGATATGGCTATACAATGCAGCTTAACTTACGTAAGGTACAGGTAGACCAGGTGTATATTACTGTAATACTTCAGATGTGTCAATACAAACAGTACTAGTAGCATCACAAGGTGAGTAGATCAAACCATAACAGCAGATATGGCTATACAATACAGCTCAACTTACCTACAGGTACAGGTTGACCAGGTGTATATTACTGTAATACTTCAGATGTGTCAATACAAACAGCACAATTAAGTAGAATCTCAAGGTGAGTAGATCAAATCATAACAGCAGATATGGCTATACAATGCAGCTCAACTTACCTACAAGTACAGGTAGAACATGTGTATATTACTGTAATACCTCAGATGTGTCAATACAAACAGTACAAGTAGCATCACAAGGTGAGTAGATCAAACTATAACAGCAGATATGGCTATACAATACAGCTCAACTTACCTACAGATACAGGTTGACCAGGTGTATATTACTGTAATACTTCAGATGTGTCAATACAAACAGTAGAAGTAGCATCACAAGGTGAGTATATCAAACCATAACAGCACATGTGGCTATACAATACAGCTCAACTTACCTACAGGTACAGGTAGACCATGTGTATATTACTGTAATACTTCAGATGTGTCAATACAAACAGTAGAAGTAGCATCACAAGGTGAGTAGATCAAACCATAACAGCAGATATGACTATACAATACAGCTCAACTTACCAACATGTACAGGTAGACCATGTGTATATTACTGTAATACTTCAGATGTGACAATACAAACAGTACAAGTAGCATCACAAGGTGAGTAGATCAACCCATAACATCAGATATGACTATACAATACAGCTCAACTTACCTACAGGGATAGGTAGACCGGGTGTATATTACTGTAATACTTCAGATGTGT
The DNA here is from genome assembly GCF_978046115.1 of Saccoglossus kowalevskii. Taxonomy (NCBI): domain Eukaryota; kingdom Metazoa; phylum Hemichordata; class Enteropneusta; family Harrimaniidae; genus Saccoglossus; species Saccoglossus kowalevskii. The sequence goes on along the minus strand of NC_140649.1, from coordinate 23,646,742 downwards.
CAATACAAACAGTAGAAGTAGCATCACAATGTGAGTATATCAAACCATAACAGCACATGTGGCTATACAATACAGCTCAACTTACCTACAGGTATAGGTAGACCGGGTGTATATTACTGTAATACTTCAGATGTGTCAATACAAACAGTAGAAGTAGCATCACAAGGTGAGTAGATCAAATCATAACAGCAGATATGGCTATACAATACAGCTCAACTTACCTACAGGTATAGGTAGACCAGGTGTATATTACTGTAATACTTCAGATGTGTCAATACAAACAGTGCAAGTGGCATCACAAGGTGAGTAGAACAACCCATAACAGCAGATATAACAATACAATACAGCTCAACTTACCTACAGATACAGGTAGTCCAGGTGTATATTACTGTAATACTTCAGATGTGTCAATACAAACAGTACAAGTAGCATCACAAGGTGGGTAGATCAAACCATAACAGCAGATATGGCTATACAATACAGCTCAACTTACCTACAGGTACAGATAGACCAGGTGTATAATACTGTAATACTTCAGACGTGTCAGTACAAACAGTACAAGTAGCATCACAAGGTGAGTAGATCAAACCATAACAGCAGATATGGCTATACAATACAGCTCAACTTACCTACAGGTACAGGTAGACCAGGTGTATATTACTGTAATACTTCAGATGTGTCAATACAAACAGTACAAGTAGCATCACAAGGTGAGTAGATCAAAGCATAACAGCAGATGTGGCTCTACAATACAGCTTAACTTACCTACAGGTATAGGTAGACCGGGTGTATATTACTGTAATACTTCAGATGTGTCAATACAAACAGTACAAGTATCATCACAAGGTGAGTAGATCAAACCATAACAGCAGATATGGCTATACAATACAGCTCAACTTACCTACAGGTACAGGTAGACCAGGTGTATATTACTGTAATACTTCAGATGTGTCAATACAAACAGTACAAGTAGCATCACAAGGTGAGTAGATCAAAGCATAACAGCAGATGTGGCTCTACAATACAGCTTAACTTACCTACAGGTATAGGTAGACCGGGTGTATATTACTGTAATACTTCAGATGTGTCAATACAAACAGTAGAAGTAGCATCACAAGGTGAGTAGATTAAACCATAACAGCAGATATGGCTATGCAATACAGCTCAACTTACCTACAGATACAGGTAGTCCAGGTGTATAATACTGGAGGTATGTAAGGGTGCATAAATACGTCAGTTGCGAGTGGCGAGTTGCGAGTCGCAAGTAGCAAAATGTGTCAGTTGCGAGCGCTCGAAAGTGGCAGTTGCTAGCGCTCGAAAATGGCAGTTGCTGGCGCTAAAAATAGCAGTTGCTAGTGGCGACTTGTATGTAGTTGCGAGTGCTAGCTACATCGGCATTGTGTGAAATAAAATTAAGTCCGATGTCCTAACCACTTGTTTTCAAGTTACATGTACATGTGTTGAAATGAATTGCTGAATGTCTACGATGCTATTTGTGCGTGTGTGGTACGGTACGTACACTAAACCACCGTCCCTCATGTGTTGAGGGACGGTGACTAAACGTAGCAGTTGCGAGCGAGTCGGGCCGCTAGAACTGTGTGAATAATAAAAATAAGTCCTTGCCTCCGATGTCTTAGCGGCATATTTTCTTGTTGCGAGGATTTAAAGCGGACTCGTACTCTCGTTTCCGTAATCGCCGTTTTTTAACCGAGAAAAATACAAACTCACTGTAAACAGCGTCATATCGTCGGTTCATTCGAAATATCAAATTGACCTTTGTTTGAGTTTTATGTACAGCGGACGGTACAATGCTCTGATTTTAAGTAACAGTGATATTTGTTAGTACATCCATGTTCTCACTAACAGTCTTATTTTGCGTTAAAGTGACTGTTATTGAATGTCATTTTTATGTCAGAAACGAATCATTGGAATGCAATTTTAGGGCGGCCCTGTTACACATTCAGAACGCAGGTAAGTGTCATGTTTCGGGAAAATATAACAGATAAAACTGATCCCATGTTAGTCCCTTGGTGTGGTAATAATCGCATTGTGGTCTGAGGTCGCGAAATGACGAGACCGACGGCATTTTATCTTGGACCAGCATGCACATTATTGATGAAGCCGCTATGACTATGAGTCTTTATTGTTTGTCAACAGTTGACGCCTTCACAAAAGGTTAAAGTGGCGATCGGTTAAATGCTGAAAAAAGCTAATTCTAAACAGCACAACAACAACAAACGCGATGTGCTGTCAATCTCCGCCCGCGCTTCGCCTGCAAAATTTTGCATGAAGTGACTGACGACTCATCAAACTTTAGGAATAAACATTAAACTCCAATTGTTGCAGTAAAAATAACGCGAGGTGTTTTTGAATACAATTTATATACATGCATATTTATCACACATAATTTGCTTTCGGGAGTGAACCTACCACAACGGGAAACAATCGTTCCACATTGCGTTTTTTTATGTATGCCCTTTTTGTAATGAAATGCTTTGTTTTGCCAGAGCCCGATTAGTAGACTGGCGCAGTCGGGGCGATTAATTTGTTTTTGTAGTTTAAATAAAATAAAAAAAACGCGAAATGGAGGTGTTAGGGCGAAATCACCCCGACTGGTTTATTCTGCAGGAAATTCATTGCTATTAAATATTCATGAATTGCACGTATTATAATGAGGTGGGCGCGAAAATACGTGCATTATAAGGTCAACATGGTAAAGGTCGCACTGCAGACCAAACAAGGCGGCACGTTGAAATTAGAGTTTGTCGTAGTCGTCGTAAATAGACTTAGAATGTAGCATATAAACTGTAAAACGTAGGTTTTAATGTAGTTTCTAGTCGTAGTATTAAAAAAAATCGGCTGACGTATTCTCGGTCAGAGGTCAGTTGAAGAGACGCTGAGATTGGCTTAGATGATTGTCAACTAGAACGCTCATTAACATATTTACCCGTTGAAAAATCGACGGGTTCCTGCAGTGTCGATAGAGGGCCATGCAGAATAAACCAGTCGGGGTGATTTCGCAGTTACACCTTCTTTTCGCGAATTTTGTTTATTTTATTTAAATTACAAAAACAAATTAATCGCCCCAACTGCGCCAGTCTACCCGATTAGTACAGTGTATATAAACAAAGAATATTATTTTGACACACTTGAAGTAAAACTTCAAAAAGCGACATACTCTAAACAACGACAGTGGGTGACTTGATTACGCTTCATTGCGTCCAATATATATTTTTCGCCGGTCTATGTATTAAATCAAGGTCCTACATATTTTTGTGACGAATTGGGGGCATTTCGCCCATTTACCACTTCGCCCAAACGGTTTCGCCCGATTACCTGTTCGCCCGATTACCTATTCGCCTGATTGCCATTTCGCCCGATTACCAGTTCGCCTGATTACCAGTTCGCCTGATTCCTCGTATGTTTGGTATTTACGTGTAGTCAAAACAAGATAACGTAGAAGTCAAAATTTGTTTTTATAAGGTGACGAACGTGAAGTTTACAACAGGGTTGTAACGTAATTTTATGCCTTTGCGGCCATCTTGTGTGGGTCATACCATTTGTGTATCGGGAGGAAACAATGAGTTGAGGGACAGTCACACCTTTTTGTTTGATGGTGGTAGTTCCTTTACTTAAATGCACCGTGACCCTTTAAAAACACATTTTTTTTTGTATAAGAATGTAAACCTCTGTTTTTAATGTAATTCCAATCTGATAAAACTTTATTTTTCCTTTAATATTAGCATTTTTTGGTAACTTGACACAGTAAAACACAGAGCTACAACAATTCAACAAATTGAGTTGAAGAAAAACTTTTGAAATATTTTTCTAGTATTGTGTTTGTTTTCCCCAGCTTCACTTCCAATATTGCATGAACTTTTTGTTTCCTGGATGAGGGGAGCAATGAAAGTAAAGATATAATGCATAATTTACATTACATTTATTTATTTACCCTTGAATAAAAATAAAGTAGCACACCAGGTGCTAATACAATCGAGCAATATAAAAACACACACTGTACAAGACAATTACAAGAAATCACAAATACCAAAAATATATATATTAGTACATGTATTACATATGGAATGTCTACGTAGAAATTGAAATACAAATTAAAAATTTACATCTTTGATTCTTTTTTTAAAAATAATGTAATAATAATTTTATTATTCAGTGATAAAATGTCTTGAAAAAAATAAAACTCAATCTAGAAACAAACTTCCAGACAAAATATTTGAAAATAGTTATGGCGAATAAATTAAAACTGCTTTAGCAAAATTTTAATATACTTCCAGTCACATCAGGACACCTAAGTTAAATCAGGCCCTAATACTATATTAATTACGGTATATACAATGTTGTGTTTCTATTTCAATTTAAAAGTGTGGTCGAAATTTAAAATAAATTAGTCTAATTCTGGCCCTAATACTTATTAATTAGTATATTAATTATATACAATGTTGTGTTTCTATTTCAATTTAAAAGCATGGTCGAAATTTAAAATAAATTAGTGTAATTCTGGCCCTAATACTATGCCATAGAAATCACGTTTGCCAATTTATGTCCATGCAACTTTATAATGACAACTAGCGAAGGCAGTGTCATTCATGACTTGTTCAGATTTAGTACAATGTGTTGTACATATGCAAGTGCATTTCGGTCATGATCTGCTTTGAATGTATATGTCACTCAAATATGAACGGAACGGGGACGTGTCATTGACACTGACTTGTTCACTTATGTGAGTTTATGCAACTCTGTGCCAGCCTCTACCTTTGTGGCTGTCTATCTCACACATTCGATCAGGTCCAAAAAAAAACTGTGAGCACTGTGATTGTGTAATGGTAACACAAGTAAGAGACTATGGTAGACTGTAATACGTCGTTTATTTCGGAAGCGAAGTCTGGCATCAAAGTGCAATTAGAACAATCCACCCTAAACGGTCTACTTTCTTGTGGGAAACTGTTTATTTCCGTTATGCGGTTGGAAGTGAACAGGTCTGGTTTTCCGCGGGAATTTATCCAGTGCAGAACTATCTGGGAGTCTGACCACAACACGCGACGAGTGACAATGCATTGGAGACAAATTTACTGAGTCGGGTTGTGGTCAAAGCAGCCATGAGTTCAAGACGAGGCAAAGTCAGCGTATTTTTATTGGTTGGTGCAACACGTGTCTTTGACATCACCAACGAAGTTTGGTTTCCTGACTTTATGTACACAGCACCACCATAGGCTTTGGTTGAAGCGTCTGAGAATGCGTGTATCTCGATGTTGTTGTTCTTGTTATCGGCATTGTCGGCAAAGTAACGTCGGTTAACGCAAATGTTTGTTACCTCTCGTAGATCGTAAGCTATGTTAGTCCAATTAGTTTTGAGTTCGTCAGATATGGGTGTATCCCAATGAAGATTCATTTTCCATAGCGACTGAATAAACAACTTCGCTCGAACATGCACCGGTGAAAGGCGATCTAGTGGGTCATAGAGACTGGCGGCGAGACTGACTACCAGTACTTCACGCTTTGTGGTCATGGCGTTGATATTTGGTGAGTTTAGTGGTTTCAGGTAGATGACGTCACTTTCAGTGTTCCACTTCACACCTAGCACGTTAACAGTAGTGTTAGGATTCGCTTTACCGTCTTGTTTAATGACATCACGGGTGGTTTGATCATTTGTACTCCATGATCGAAGATTAAATCCATGTGTAGACAATAATTTTGTTGAGTCTTCATAGAATTTTATAGCTCGTTAGTATCATGACTACTGGTTACTACGTCATCAACATAGATGTTCTGTTGTAGATTGTTGGCAGCAGGTATAATCGAATGATTGTTTATTAGAGTCTTGATAGCGGCGTTCAGAATAAATGGACTGCTCGTGGCTCCAAACAATACAGAAGTGTATTGGTATGTCGTGAATCCACTGGTTGGATCGTTTATGTCAGACAACCACAGGAATTTCGTATATTTACGGTCTTCGTCTGCGAGTAGTATTTGTAGTAAAGCTTTTTCGATATCGCTTGCTAATGAGACTGGATTGGAGCGAAAACGAACTAACATTGCGGTTAGGTCGTTCAATAGTGGGGGTCCTGTTTCCAGACAGTCGTTTAAACTTGGTTGTCCTATTCTGGAAGTTGCACTGCAGTCGTACACGATGCGGATTGGAGTTGAGGAGCTATCGCGTTTAACGATGAGAGAGATAGTGACCACTGGTAGTGTCATCTTGTTCTACTTGCTCGATAAAACCGGCTTTTAGTTGATCCGAGATGATTTTGTTGTAGACTTGAGTAATATCACGTGTCAGTTTCTTGATCATATGACGAGTCCGTTTGTGCGCAATGTCAAAATTTTTCGGCAGTGAGTCGTGGCTAGACTTCCATGGTAGTTTGGCGATGAAACGACTATTTTCTTCGGACAAACAATTTTCTGTATATTGTTTGAATTGTTCGTCGTGGGTTGTCTTCTTTTCCCGTGTGGGGGGGGGGGGGTTATTGGATCGCGAATACTAATCGATTCCAGTTCCCAAAACGAAGCGACGTTCTTGGGAAGCAGTTCATCATCGGACGGGATTGCGGCGAGATGAAATGCTTGTACGTGTTTCAAACGCGTCTTACTGGTGTAGTCTTATGATCGGATATATTGACGCAGTCCGTGGGGGTTGTGAGGTCCACAGCAGTACACGCAGGGTCGCTGTGACGGTCTTTTTTGGTTTCCAGGGTTATAACTATTGGCAGAATCATGTCCGTTTGTCGATTTATAACCATGGGGTGTAGAATAATTATTTCTAGAAGTGGTAGATTCGCGGGCTGTAGTTCTTGTGTAGAACGTAGCGACGGTTGAATTTGGTTGGCTATCGAGATTTGTACCTTCACCGATTGATAAAACGCGTATTTCATTTGACATGAGTTCGCTCAGACGGGATAATATCCATTCGTTTTCGAGTTGTTACGGGCAAGTTTACGTTGGAAATCAGTCGGTAATTTCTGTAATAGTAGAGGTATATATAACTTGCCATAATTAGTTTCGTCTTCACCAAGATTTTTCAAGCCCCGAATGAAGGTTTCCAACTCATCATGGAATCGTCTGAGACTAGTTGGGTTGTTCTCTGGCGGTACTTGTTTCCATAGAGCCGTCATGTAGGCGTTAATGGTGTCTTGCTAGTTCCCATACCCGTTTGTCAAGAAGTTCAATGGCAGTATCATAGTTTACGTCAATCGTGGCAAGTCCGTCAATGAGTCGCTTAGCTTTGCCTTCAAGAAAACTTAGGAGATACATGAATTTCTAGACATTAGACAATCGATTGTCTGAATGAATAGCAGCGTTGTACGTATCATAGAATTCAGTCCAGAGAATGGGATTTTCTTGAAATGTAAGAATCTCAAGTTTTGGTAGCTGAATAGACTTGAAACTTGGTGATTGTTGAACTTGTGTAGGCTGAGCTTGGTTAACGCAGGGAATTCCGGAAGTTTACAAGCTGCAACTACATCTATTAAGAAGTATGAAACTTTGAGATGTCGTGTCGTTGCTTCGATCTCGTACAAATCTGTTTCATCGAATTCTGGGTGTTCGGGTGGGATCATGTTGAGATTGTCGGCGTCTACGGAGATTAAACGATGCAGACGTACTTTCGAGACATCGAATAATTGAGAAATGTTTTGCAATGCCAGCTTCTTGTCTTCATGTTTATCGTAGTCTGCAATGAATGTTTCGATCTGTTTCATTGTCGTGGTGAGTTGTCTTCTCGCCGTTGTTCTGTTCTTCTTTTGTTGCGTGAGGTCGACAGCGATGGAATCTTGATCTTCATTGTCAGACATGCTGTTCGTCGATGGGAAACTGTCTCGATTAGTGTGCGTTGCAAGTTGAGTAGTTTGGAGTTGTAGAGTATCCTGGTCTCGGCACCAAAATGTGGCTGTCTATTGCACACATTCGATCAGGTCCAAAAAAAACTGAGCACTGTGATTGTGTAATGGTAACACAAGTAAGAGACTATGGTAGACTGTAATACGTTGTTTATTTCGGAAGGGAAGTCTGGCATCAAAGTGCAATTAGAACAATCCACCCTAAACATGCACTAAAACACTCTTTATTTAGGGTTAATAGGATTACACCGCGGATTTTAATATTGGAGGGAAACACTATGATTGGTGTGCCAAGAGAGAAGGTCACTATAGAATAAGCATTTCAGCTACAAAGTTGTGACTTCTCTTGCGTTCGCTGTGATAAAGGCATGTTTGTGGTGTACATTACGTAAATGGCTTACAATAAATTGATTTGTGCTTCTTTGTCATAGGAATACATGTATTGTGAGGTGAAATGAAGCATGAAACGGCTTCTAACAGACATAACTCAGATAATAATGCTGGAATCGAATGAAACGAAAACGAACATATACAGAAAATGATTGTTGATCGATACAAACTAAATACGAATGAAAAATAATAACTATAATTAAACAACAACAAATATAATTGAATCGAGAAACACACACGTGGATAAGCATCCACGATAACCTTTGTGTCTGCTTGATTCCAATCAGCTTAACAACGTGCCCCTTTTTGTATTTCATTTAAGTTCTAAAGCATACAGTTGAGGACAGTGTTTGGAGATTAGCAGGCAATTTACAGTTCAGTATGATTAGGCCAAGTAATTGATTTTCTTTATACTTTTGTACATCATGGTGATTTCTACATAGAGACTTATACCAACAAAATGATATCATTATCACTCAAATTTGAGATGACAAAACAATAACTCTAACTTTAAAAAAAACGCAAATCTGTCAGCACTCACACTTGCAATTTGCACATAAAAGAAAAGCAGTGAGCGAGACAAGAGTGACATTTATCTTTGAAACTGTCACCTGGCACGAAAAAACTGTACAGTTCCAGTAGTAGTAGTGATTAATAATTATTTTCATTTCCTAATAGATAACTTATAAATCAACTGAATCTGTATATTTAACTACCGTGGTAGAATCTAAGGATATACTCGTTGAGGGCAGTATTGATACACACACTTTAGAAGAATTACCAGCAGCAACACAGTTTGAAATATCAGTGAGTGCAAGTACATCAAAGGGATTTGGTGAACCTAAATCAATTATCTCTGGAACTAAAATTGGTAAGTTTATCACAGGATTAAGTTGTATTAATTGCTTTGAAGGACAACTTTTAAAAACCTCTGAACTAAATGCCGCAGTATAAATTACATCAAACTCATTCTGACCACTGATGGAACATAATGCAGTTGCTGGTAAATATTTTGGGAGTTTGCAATGTATGTTAATTTATGCGAATAAGGTAGTGTTGTTTACATATACCTTGTAACAAGCCAAACAAATTTTCAAAGTGAATTGTGAGAATGTGGACAGACTTGACATATGAATAGTAAGTAATTAACTAAGGTAGTGAATGTTAAATTGAAAAAACAGGAATTGGACCATGAGATAAAACACTGAACTTTATTGTGATTTATGTTTGAATTGTTGGGAGACACAAATTATAGCTGCAAGACATTTAATTTAAGATAGTTGGGACATTGATATTATATGATACATAATGATGTTGATAATATGTGATAAATAGTGTCATTAATAATATTTGATACATAATTGCATTTACAGGTGTTGGTGTTTCTGATATTCTGGAGGAGTCTGAAAAAAGTGAACCAATATTAACAGAAACCACTGCTACAATTGATTTGAGAAAACCCAAGTCAAACACAGACATAAAGACTGATACACAACTTATGTAAGTATGATTTATAATGTATACTGGTATGGTACATATGTCAATAGTAGACTAGTGTATACTTATTACACAAATGCTTCAATTCTCTGTCTCTCGTATAGCACATCGTGAAAAAGTTAATACCAGTATGCATACATGCACAAAGAGCAGAAGGTTTTATAGGACATATTAAGCCATGCAGTGTCTACACTCTTTATACACAAATAAGAAAAATCTTGAAAGTGGCAATATTTGGTAGCTAAATTTTGAAATTTAAAATTTTTATTGAAAAATTGATTCAAGTTTTTCCTAAAGAGGGTGCAATTTGTATTCACTCATTCTTTAAATGACTTCTGTTACTACTACATCTGTATACAATTTATGTGTGTGTTTGTTTGTCTTAGATACAAATATGTCTGAACAAAGAATGTTGATTTGTAAACCTTAACAACAATTAAGTTTGATGGAAGTTGTTCAGTGCTGTGTGAATAATGAGTCATTTCACACATGTCCTTTCCTTATTGATTTACAAAGAGGTTACACTGGAAATGTTTACATTTTGATTTTCCAAACGCTATATATTATTCTTTATTTAATTTGTTCATGCTTTAGGAGTTATATTGTTGTTGTGGAAGAGGAAAGGCAGAATAGAAAGCGTGATTTAGAAGATAACCAGTATATCACATCATCATTTCAACTAAATGAAATCCCTGATCAACTTATAGTGGGTGATGGTATGGAATATAATGGTTATATCAATAAACCATTAACAGCTGGACAACAATATGTCATATATGATGGGTTTGCAGTGTATACTACAGGGGTAAGATAATCAGGTTGTCAAAGCAATCAGGATACAAATTTTAAAAAAATTGGGGTCACCGGACAATTTTTCCAAATAAAAGAGTCCTAAAGGCCATGGTCATGGCGAAAATGGTCAAAATTCGCATTTTCACTGATTCCCATGGTTAAATTATTATGCAGCATAAAAACCAAGCTTCATGCATTGAACATGCGTTATGCGTGTACCCTTACGAAAAAATGCTATAGAATTCTATAAAATTCTATTAAAATACTAACAAATTCTATAAACATTCTACGGAATTCTATAGAAATTCTATAGAAATTCTACGGAGTTCTAGAACTTGTACATTTTGGCTCTTTCATATAGAATTCTACAGGTCATTTAAAGGTTTTAATTGAGCAACATTCAAGTTCTCAACCAAGCCTAAGCAAAGCAACATTGCCAAATGACAAAACTTTATTAATTCACAGGAAAAATAAACATTGATATAGTTACATTTAATTATATAAAAAAATCACATTCAATCAGTACAATTTAGGAACAATCTAAAAAAAATGCTTAGCTGTATACATGTATTATCCTAATTGTAAATAGAGTGAAATAAATAAAAAAAGTGTCAAATTCCACTTTTTAGTCTCCTCTGTAGTCTCAGCCAAATTGCTTTGATGCAGTCCCTAAAGGTGAATGTAAATATTGAGACATTAGGGCAATGTTTTCAAAATGTTTAAATAAATTAGGTTTGTTGACATCATGTCATGTGGAACAATGACTCCTCCTCTAATCATTTATCCACCAGACAGGAAATGACAGAATTTAGATGCTTCACTCTATCATTTAAACTTGTTATCCAGGAGCAAAGTTGTGTTTACACAGAAAACGATATGCATAATACATGCTTCAAATGTATTTAAAATATATTTTTATGCTACACAATAACTTTTTAATACAGTAAGCAAAATAAAGAAAGTTCTGTATTTTTGTCATTTTAAAGTTGGAAACATGTAATGTTTTCCTTAAAAATATTTGTGTCAATGTTAACATCAATAATCTGTGTGACTTATTGTATCAAATTAAGTTCTAATATATTTTATGCAGTATTTGCAAGAAATAACAACAACATTTGCAGACAATAGAGGTCTTTTTAACCCTAACTGTGTTACTTTGTTGTATTTTATATATTTCCGGGGAATTTTACGACTTGAAAAAAGACTTTCAACAATATTTCAACACCATGATAATTCTATGTTTGTCGCTATTCTAGTTTTTGACTACTGATTCTTCATCTGAATTGAACATGATAATGACGTAACTCTGGTCAATGCTGATGTCCATTGCTTATCACCCATGACTATATTACCGTACATAGATCAAAGTTGCATCCCACACCTTATCAATCAAAAGAAATGCCTTGATCGCCCGAACCACAAACAAGAATTCTGTGACCAAAACAAAATTAAGCAATCAGATTTTCTATGGAATTTAAAATTATATAGAATTTATTCTATAGAAAAAAATTCCACAGATATTCTATATAATTTTGTAGAATTCAAAAGAATTCTATAGAACTCCACAAAAGTTTTTCGTAAGGGTATGCATTTGTCCATCTCTGTATCCAGCAGTATCTCACACATGCATGGACCAGTGAAGTTTAAATTTACACATACATTGGACATCATATCAGACTAATACACAATGTGTTTTTGCCACCATGCATCTAATCCAAAATGATTGACTGGCAGTCATCTTCTTTAAACGAATGCATTTCAATATAGCCACATCTCGTATAGTTCTGGACTTAGAATAACTTTTACACATACATCACACATCAGCTCATATATTCTATAAATTGATTTCAGTTACTCACTAACTGATTGATTTAAAACTTGATCTATACAATGAACATCATTGACCTCACACATTTGCTGCACATCAGTTTGCAATTGTGATTTTGATTCAAAGGCCATGTTTCATTATGTTTGTAAACTAAATAACAATCAAATCCTACCAAAAAAGAGGCATTACTTGAAAAATCTAGCTATTGTGAACAACAATTACCAAATATCATCTACTATACATCATATTTATTGGTCGCAGCCGTATTTATCTGTTTACTCTCTTTCATGGCTTAGCAGTGTATACATGCAGACCAGGAAAACCATGACTATGCCATTTACACATTGCTAAACTGTAATGGTGTCCTACATATCACATATCATTTTATGTTGTTACTTTACAGGTGGAGGAATTACTATTGACAGATCAACCAATATCATCATTTCAAGGTATAGGTATTTTCAGTTATACATTGTTGGCAAATGACAGCTATAATGAGAAATTATCTCTCCTGACTTTAGATTAACTGCTTGATTTGTAAACTATCATATCTGCGTATTCTGAAAATTTACTATTGTATGTTCCCTCAACTTTGTATTCCATGTCTGTCTTTCAGAGATGAGAAGTCTGGCTTTCGTTTGCAACAAATTTATTGTACTGTTTTGTATTTTATTACTTCAGCCACTGCACTGTGTCTGAGTAGTATAATTATTGCTCTACATTTACCAACTAAGTTGACAATAATTACTACTTGTGTATAAATATATTTTCCGTCAATACATTTAAAATGATAGTAGTAAATTTGTTTCATGTTTAAGGTGGAGTTGGACCAGGTGGTTCTGCTGTTGGTGTTGCTGTTGGTGTTGTTGTGGTTCTTTTAGTTGTTGTAGCAATAATAGTTGCAGTATTTATAATAAGAAGGTAAGTGTTTCCGTGACTTAAGCTGTTTTCACTGGCTCCTTGACCGGCGTTCCACAGCAGCCCACACATAGCACCCAGAAATACATTGTACAGTGGTGCAAGTCCAAGCAACATAGAATGCTCTGTGACATATGTAGCTTCGCCCCCGAGAATTGGTGGGGATATATGTTGTTATATATTGAATGATTTAAATCATTACTATTTATAGTCCTCCCATACACTAAAAAGTTATGTACAGTAGTATGACAATAATTATACATTATATAAAGAAATCTCTAATGGTAACAGAAGAGATACTTCTGAGTTTGTTGGAAGTAAACTTAAAATGTGAACAAATCTGTCAGGCAAAATTTGTTATTTGTCTAATATTGCAGAATTATTCCAACACAGTCATTGAATAATTCATTTTGCTTTTTAGATATAAGGCGTCTGGGAAACCAGAAACGTAGTACTGAATATGAAACACCTAACAGCAGTATGCCTTTTAAGAATGCTTATGCAAATTTAGAAGAATCCAGCATGAATTCAGGTAAGTTGCTTTTAATTCAGTTTAGAATCCTGAATATTGTGAATTTTCTATGCATAATCTAAATTCACCATTGATATTGTCACTCAATTTGCATGTCTGTAAATGATTTGAATACAGTGGTTTTAAATATGGTGTTTGGTTTCCAATGTGTGAAGGGGGCACATATTAAGCTCATTAAAAGTTATACTTAATCAATTGTGATATAATGTATTAGCGTATAAGTAGCTTGGTGCATGGTAATTTTATACTCATGATGTTGTTACATTGTACTTGAAATGTTTTTGATACTCTGAGCTCATTTTGCAGAACCAATCGAAACACTATTTAAAACCACTAAATTCCGTATCTACTTGAGTACTGAAACTATTTAACTTATGATATGAAAGCATATGCAATGACAATCCTATAGATGTCGCATGGCTAATAGCATCACAGAATTCCATGGATGATTATTAGTGTCCATGGAACTGTTTCTTTGTGGAAACACTAAGTAAGGAATGACTAGTTCAGTTTCATTTCTAATTTCACTCACTTGCATTAGCATGTCTAGAAATTTGATGATTTCTTGAGTATATTTGGATCTTTAGCACATGTCACATAGTTTGCATACCCTTGTCTTTTATTTACCTTTGTTAAACAATATATTATAAGGAAGATTGCAGGCATTTAATCTAATAAATATGGCGCAAAATAAACACTTTAGTGTCACACAATTATTCATTTTAACACATCGTCATTTGTTTGGGGGAAAACAATTAATAATATCCTTATGAAGCCATGTCAAAGCATGATTTCATAAAAAATGAATAGTGATCCCCAGAATATCCTAGTTAACGACAACTACCATAAGTTCCTATCACTCCTTTATTTTATTTATTTTTTCATTAAACTGCATATAACGGGAAAAAGAAAACAATTATAGGCTTGAGTACAATGACAAATTTACATACATGTATACTGGGTAAAATAAAAATTGAATGACAATTTAACCTAAAAAAATGAAAAATAAAACAATACAAAACTTTAGAACACTACTGTCTAAAATATGTAGCTAAACGACACTTAAAAAGACTGAAAATCCTAACTGTTGAACAATTCATTAAAAAAACAGCACACGAGACGGCTTGTTGAATGAGATGGTACATGAAATTGTCATGAAAACTACAATTATAATTTGAATGAAGAGATTTATGTAAAAATGTGAATTTAGAATTTTTCTACAGAAGTTAAAAAGAGGTGTTTTATGTGTTTCCCTTTAAGCACAAGAATTTGATATTGAACCTTACTTGAACCTTTTCAATTTTATTATTTAGAAAACTCTGAGAAAGGAACCACACCCAAGGTTGTTTGCAACAATCTTATAAGGGATACACTTTAAGAATATTTATTATGTACTGTAAAACCATTTATTTTCACTGACATTTAATTTCACTATTTTGATGTTTTGAGTATATTCACTGTGTTTTTATAATTTCATGGATTTATCAAGGAAATGAGTTTTATTGTTACTTTACATATTCACTTGGATTTAATTTAGTGGTTTTTGCAAAAATAAATAAAATTAAAACCCAGTGAATACATTTACAGTACTTCATAAATAGGTGATTTTCTGTTCAACTGCGAGATCTCGCGAGATGCATGAAAGACCCGCGTCGCCACAAAAATTGAATGATTTGATTTTGAACTTGAATTACTTCAGTTCGTAACTCACATTGACCGGCCGATCTTCGACAGAGGAATATTGCTTTTGAATACCCTCACTTAATCGAAATTGTCTATCATCAAATGTGTACAGCACATTATTAAGCAGGGAAATGCTCCCAAAATATTGTTTGCGTTTGTCGAATCCCACGCGATGTTTGATGCCATTACGACACTATGACCTTTGTTTGTCCTGTTTTTACGTTCGATTTCACACATAACTCATGATTCTCGCAGTGAACGGAAAATGGTCTATTGTTAAATGTTGTTGACAATTTTTTCCACATAGACACTGTCACAGATAAAGAAACTGGTGAATCTCAATATATGAATATAACTGAAGCAAAGAAGGCTTCTGATGTGGTGAAACCTGACAAACCTATAAAGCCAACAAAAGTGCCAACTTCTGAACCTGCAGCCAAGCCAAGGAGTCTCCCTCCAAAGCCAAAACCTAAAGCCAAGCCAATACATAACTCGCAATACACAATTCAAGTTAAAGATTTGGCTGATTATGTTATTAAGAAACGAGAAGAAAATGATTTTGTTTCACAATTTAAGGTATGTTACTTATAGTTTTAATAGATGCTTAATATGTATGTGCTTACATAGTATGTTTTATAATTGGATCAATGCTTATTAGTATTATCATTTTTGCTGTATGGGGCAATATGTCTGTATCAAGGTTTGTGATTTTCATTTTATTTTAAAATGCTGAAATAGTTTATCAATGCAATAAATAAAAATTTAAATGTTATATTATTAGTAAAATTTTACACATTTTGAGGTAGATGTACATGTACATAGTTTGTATTGTGAAATATAGGAACAGCTACTGGAAACGGCTTTGTATGAGATTTTTATTTTTTTATTTCCAGTTGTTGCCTCAAAGCGCTAATACAAATATACCCAATGAAGCTGCTAACATTCCAGAGAACAAATCAAAGAACAGATTTCGCAATGTTCTTTCATGTGAGTTTGTATAATTATTACATGAAAATATTACTGATATCGTATTATTTTAACCAGTGTTCTTCATATATATCATATTTTGTGGTGTTGCCAAAACAAAAAAAAACAAAAAATCACAAAACTATATATGGGTGATGTGGTAAAAAAGTCATTCGCCCCATACATTTCGTATAATTTTTTTTAATGACTGGAGAATTGATATTTGGTATAATTAAACCAACCTTTCACAAACTTACTCAACTATATAGTATATAAATTCATTCTTTGTTTTAAAATGATCTGTCAAGTATTATAAGCATATGATTTTTTTAGATTTCTTATAGTGCTGCTCGTGCAGCATATTGTAGTTAGTTAACTTTGTATCTTTAAACTTTTACTGTTTTATGACGATTTGGTTCCTTATATAGATGACCATTCCAGAGTGGTATTAGATGTGATTAATGATGATCGCAATTCAGATTATATCAATGCTAACTATATTGATGTGAGTACTTACATTTGAATTTATTAGTTTTGTTTAAATTCAACATTAACATTGTGTGACACCACAGCACTGATTGTATAATATACGTGACTGAGCATGTTCTTTCATTTTACAGGGTTACCAGAAGAATAACGCATACATTGCTACCCAAGGTAAGTCCTCTCTTCATGAACTGTATTAAAGTTATTAGTGTACACTCCATCACTATGTGTTAATGCTATGTTGAACTATTACAGTTGATACTATAATATTACATCTATGTAATATTAGACATTTAAACAAAGTTATACAACACTAACATGCATATAATTATTTTAGGACCCACTGATGTAACTATTAAAGACTTTTGGAGAATGGTGCTGAAAGAAAATGTTGGCACAATTCTTATGACCACCAACCTTTCTGAAGGTGGGAAGGTATGTACAGATTAAGTTTATAGCAAAATTTGAGATTTACAGCTTGATTGCATATTATCGAACATATAATATTACAGTATTAGGCAGTGGCTGCGGCCCCAGGGGGGGGGGGGGCAGAGAGATCGGTCGTCCCCTCTTCCATTCAAAATCAAGCTGTAACCCTTCGTATCAGCAAAATTTGCCCCCAAAATGCAGGAAATAGCGTTTCAGAGCGTTTACATTTCAAAATTTTTAAGGGGGAGCATGCCCCCAGACCCCCCAATAAGGTCGCACCTTTGGTGCAAGGTTGGTGAGCAGATCTGGTCCCCTCATGCAAAATTTCGTGCCGCCGCCTCTATTAGGCAAATTGTCAAAGTCTTTGATTTGCATATGTTCATCTACTCACTGGAGGTCCACATTTATTACATCCTATTTGGGGACAGTCAGTGTATGTAATGAAGTGCATGTCTCTTCAGTGGAGAGACGCTTCGATGTGATCGAATGTGTGAATTTGTTTCCTGTTTATATATTTTTAATATGCCTGTAATTATATTAGTTTCATCTAGATGTTTGTTACTGCTGGTGGTCATGAACTTGTCCCTAAGGACAATCATAACGGGATAGGTCATACTGTATCATGAATGCTTTATATGTGTGACATCAGAATTTTATCTTGCCAATGTCCATGTTGCTGTTGTATGTCTGCATTAATTACACTCTATACTTTCCCAAGTTGTTATTTTTTGCAATGCCTGAATCGCACGGTTTCATGCACTAAAGCCAGCAATTCATAACGGGCCAACGAACCCGTGCGTGATCGTGTAAGGAAAAGTTGTATTTCACTGCAGTTAAATTGAGTCATTTGATTGGGCGCGCCAATGAGCTGGCACCACCAATCACTGTTGCTGCGTCATAAATGTGAATGGCGGGGGTCATCGCAGATGAAAACAATGGTGGCATGTAGACTTTGAACTGATTAACCAGGAGTCAAGAACAGAAGGTCAATATTCATTGATACGTTTCCAAAATTTCATATTCCAATGTTGAAAATTGTGTGTTGCCCATACAGTGAATGAAGATGATGGAATGTCTAAATATTTGTGCAAACCGTGTTTTACCAAATAATCATGAGTTCTGATTGGGTAATGCAAATGAGCCCAAGTGAATCTTATAATTGTTTGAGGGCGTGCGACATACAGTAAATTGTGGTGAAATTTGCCAAGGGCTAATGTTGAGGCTTCTGCCGAATAAATGGTCCTTGGCTGGCGGAGATGTTATTTTTGGGACCAGTTAGTGTAGTATACACTATATTTACAATACTGTACATGCTTACAGCGACTTTGCCTTTGTTGTCTGTTCGTGTCACATGTCTTGTGTATTTATATGTAATATGCCTGTGATTAAATTCTTGCAGCATTGATAATTTCACTGGGATCCTGAAGACACTGAATCACAGTCCTTTTCATAACATTTTTGTTCTCATAACGAAATACCAAAAAATCACTGATCATTTATCATTACTCGAACATGCTGCACTGTTGAAATCTAGGTGAAGCTAACATCACAGTCATCCATTTCAAGCTCACATTCACATACAGGTATTGTATGCTCATATTCATTCATTCATTCATTATACAAATCCTACAGGTGGTTTTGATTTTTGAGGCAAACAATTCATTATATTTATGTTTTTTGAAATGTCATTTAGATTATGCACATATGCTTACAATGAAACAAATAATCTTCATTCGCAATGTTTTGTGTGTTTTCTTCTGTATTAGGTAAAGTGTGTCCAGTATTGGCCACAAAATGGCAGCAAGAAATATGGCTCCATATGTGTGACACTTGTGAAATCTGAGCAATTTCCTGACTACTTTCTAAGAACAATCAATGTGAGACAAGTACGTATATGCTGACACAGTAATTTAGCTGAATATTTTTTTTCTCAATTTTTGGGTGACACCAATTTGACAGTTCATACCATGTTGTGTTATATGTCTATAGTTAGCATACCTTTCTTATGTGCAGGAGAACTCTGACTATGAACATGAAGTAAAACAGTTTCATTTCACTGTCTGGCCTGATATGGGTGTACCGATATATGCTACTGGTGTACTGAGTGCATTACAACATATTAATTCAGTTCATGATGCCAAGAGTGGACACATGGTAGTACATTGCAGGTAAGTGATATATACTGAGTTTAAAAGTTGCTCTATGAATTATACACTAATTATTCCTGGGCTATTATAGAGTTGCAGATATTGTTGGTTTAATATGTAGCCTATTGATTTATTCAACTATATACGGTATTGTTTTCTCTTTGTCTACTGATAGAAGAGAGTGCTTTACTTTATATGCTTATTACACTGTACTTATGATTATTTGTTTGGTTAATGTTGAGTGCATTTGTTAATAATTAGTCTAATATGTCTAGCTACTACAGTGTGCTCCATTTTACTGATGTGGCATTGTGTTATACAATGTATGTCTGCTGTGAAATGTTTAATTTGTCTAATTTCTACTATATCATGGTTTTCATCATTTCCAGTATATAGAGTGATTTTATTGATATAGAGCACATATTTTCTTTATTTATAATGTCATCTATGATGTTTTTACTTTATTCTACTATACATGTGTTTCTATTGTAATGTGCTTTTCTAGGTATGTTTTTGTTTAATATATACCGGTAATTAGTTCCCATCCCGATATGTCTGTCTGTCTGCATCTGTATTTCTGCATTTGTGATTTGGACATGGCATACCTGTCAATGTTCAAACTCCACACATGCATCAAACATTTTTTGAATACAATTAAATAATTAAAGGAAGCAGTTTGGTCTGATAAATATACCGTAACTGTAATATATAAATAATAGTAGGTAATCAATATAACCAGACATTATAGGCAATAGCCTTCTGAAGAAGAACCATTACTTGAAATGTGTGGTTATATTGAATAACTGCCCAAACTACATAATACCATTGTCTTTGCATTATGCACATATTTGTTTTTGTATTCAATTTAAGATGGCCAAAAACGTGATCAGCTTAGTTCTAAAAATATATCAAAATCTGGCATATCTGTATTTCATAAACAAGTTTTTTGTTATGCATGGACAGATTTTCTTTAAACTTTGTGCAAACATTGAATATAGCACATGAATTTGCAGGTTAGATTATGCTGTGGCCATTTTGTTATAACAATTGCAGTTCTATATCCATGTCTCTAACATCATGTTTTTGACCCATGTGCTTTATGCATTTATTTTGAAATGCATGGAAATCAGAAATATCATAAATGTATTTTAGGCAACAATAAACAAATTTTGTTCGTACATTGGTACATTTTACAGATTAGATTCAAAGTGGCTGACTGGTGGACATTTTGTTCCATAACTCTGACGTGCCTTGACCACTCATGCGTAACTTCACACATATGTTAAACACATATACACATGCAATTTGTTTCAGGATTTGATTTAACATGAACGAATTGCATCCATTTTAGTGCTAAAATGCAACAAAATCAAGCATTTCTGCCATTCCAAGACCAAATATTTGTCATGCATGGACAGATTTTATTTAAAACTTGGTATATGCATTTTGTTTACAAATCGCATTCAAATGGATAACTGGCAGCCATGTTTATTAAATAATTTAGCTCTGGATCCATACATGTGTATCTGAGGCATACATTGAATGATTGCAATCAATTTTACAAATATGTGTGTACTAACAACGTCATACACATTTACAGGCATTCATGTTTTGTTTTGAAATAATTTGTTTCAGTTTTGTATACTATTAATTATGATTTATTTTTTAATTTCTCCAAAATCTGGTAAATTTAACAACTACAAAATATTAAATGATGTATTTGCTTATGACTTTCATCTTTATCTGCAGTGCTGGTATTGGTCGAACCGGATCATTTATATCCATTGATTCTATGCTGAAAATGGCCAATGCTGAGGGATGTATTGATGTCTTCAACTTTGTGAAAAGAGGAAGAGAAAACAGAATGAACTTTGTTCAAACAGCAGTAAGTTTTCTCAATGTGTGTAATAGTGATCATAATTACTGTCACAATGTTTCACTATCTGTCGCTACAATTACCATGTTGTCAATATATCTTAAGCATTGAAAGCGAAAGTGTCGTCACCTGTGCACGTAAGGAAATTGAGTCCCAAGCGAGGATATCAACACACTAAAAACGCAAAGGCTCATGGGTGGACGCTTGTTTGTAAATAATGACACGCTATGGCCATCTGACGCATGCGCAGGTGACGACTCCTCCACTTTAACATATGATATGTTTATAACATATGACTAACTGTGCAAAAAAATTGATTTTGGATGAAAAATTGCATAATATAATTTTGGCAATATTACCAGTGTTACATTGTATATTGTGGTCTACGTAATCTAACTTTCAGTCTCAATTCTATTTAAATTAGCAAACCACTAGCTGGTACTAGGATACAGTGGTTTTGAATATTATGTTTTGATTCCCATATGTGAAATGAGTAGAATACATGTATAAGCTCATTTTATGTGTATGTGATACAAGTATCAACTGTAATATGATGTATTAGTGTTTGGCACAGCGTGGTGCAAGGCAATTTTATATTCGTAATGTTGTGTTCTTGAAATGTATAACACTCAGTAATTTTGCATTCACAATGAAGTTCAGACTTTTATGGATACCTATATTTACATATACTGCTTGCAAAGCTTACAATTACAAATTATACTAAAAAGCATTAAATATAAAACTTATTTTAACAGCATAATTCTCTGACACTATTCTTTTTAATGATTCCTTTCTCTTCTTGCAAATAATGCAGTAATTAATATTCTGCTTTACTTACTGCTTTGTATCATTACTGACTTGAGTGGACAGTCGCTGCTATATGGACCTTAGTAATGCCTACAATCATCTAATTGAGATCACAACAGGTATTTCGCTTTATATATGCTAACTATTGACTGTATGGCTAGTTGTCATGTGTGTAAATTCATACAAGGTACAGCTCATATTCTACATGTTGGTATAGGCTTTGAGTTACTAATTCATATTTCAGTATATGTGCTCATAAACCGATGGCTCTAATTACTTGCATCTTAGGACTCTTCATTGTTAGTGACTTGTTGTGATGCAGGTACTAGCTTAAGTTCTATTTATTAAAAGGATGACATTCATACTATGACAATGGTGTTCTTGTAATTAAGGTAGCGGGACTATTATTTGCATACTTGTTTTCATCTTCTAATTGTGACTAAATTACTACAAATAGACCCGGGAAAGTATATATTTTTAGAATCGCTGATTTCAAGCTTTTCACAAGTGTATTTTGCATGCCCGTATCTGCATTCTACGACGCGTTACTCAATCAAAGGTGAAAAATTACTTTTTCTGTAAAAAAAATAATTACGCATTTATGCTGGCGATAAGAAGTATTTATTTCACTTTTCCTAGTTGTTCAATAGTCTGGTAAATTGAATGTGTCTGGTTAGTTTTATTCAAGCAACGCGTTTTAAAAAATAGTGTCCTGAATTTCAATTACTGTTTTAGTCGCATTGCCCCCAACTCAAACCACAACTCGTTGGTAAATAATCGATGAAATAGTTTGTCTGGACACATTCAAGTTCCTCTCATTGTCACCTTAAAGCTATGCAAATTTGGTGTTAATCCGACGACAATAAGTATATGGTATTTTTTGTTAAAGACCTTGTATTTTGAAAAACATAAACTCCTAGAAAACGTCCATGAAGTAACAGCAAAGATTTTCAAGCTTGTTTATCGGCACAATCAATTTGTTTTCCCATCAAGGTCTGTTTTACCATGTGTAGGGACATCCAAATGTGTAAGGCTATTGGAAACCAAAAAAATAAAGGAATGGGATAGCTATAATTGGATAAATTCGGCATATGAAAACACCAAAATCAATGATTTTTTTTTCAGTGGCTGTGTGACCTTGTGTCTGACACATTCATATGCAAATGACTAATCTGTGAAACAAACAGGAGCGGAGACAAACCACTCAAATGTTTGGAAACAATCATTGTGTGTCAGATAGCTACTGATAACACATCCTAACATTGCTTTGTCTTGAGTTTATCTTTGAAACTTATAGGCACACAGATTAAACCTGTGTTGTTGATTTTGGAAAACACTACTGAGGCTGCCTTGCTTCCCTTCAGAAAATCTACATTTTAACCAACTTACATGACATTCTATGTTATATTGACTTCATCATATGAAAGTTTATGGTGCATTTCATCAATTAATAAATAAATGTGAAAATCTTAATTTTCAACACAAATAATAGTCTCGCTACCTTAATGCAACCAGTATATGATTGATGATTTGTCTGGTATTTTTCATGTCAAAGACCATGTTTATATAAACTGTCCTTGTCTTGAGTGTGTGTTATAAATGTATGTTAACTTTGCATCTTGTTCGAAAATGTCCATCATATATATTATTTATATATATATATTTTACATTTCTTGTATGTTTTACTTATTGATCTAATTTTCTAATTCTTTACTTTGGTTTGTTACTTTTTTAGCTAGCTGTTGTTTATTTAAACAACATTCTAAACAACATTCTTTATTGTATTATTTCCAAGATCCTAATAATGATATGAAATCAATGAAGTTATTTACTTACTTACTATTATTATACATCTATCACCGTAACGTTATAAGTTACTGCGTGCCGAGATTTTGCAGTATTTTACGGGGTATTTTTATTCTACCATATTAGGAAATGCGAATTCCAAATATGGAATGATTGCGGGGCATAAGCATTCTCTAATAATAAAAACAATCATGGCTGCCACCAGGGTTTGACCGGATTCAACACAAAGAAGTTCGCTGATTCTGTTCTAAATATTTTGGATTTCAGCATTCCATTGGTGTATCCTTGGAAGGAAAAGATGTATAATATTAAGGTTATTACGAGAATACCTCAAAGTATGCACTCAAACAGTATGCCGCACATCGACCTCTGCTGCATGTCGGTCCATGCTCCAGCTGTACTGTCTTTGGCATACTTTGAGGTATTCTCATAATAACCACATAGTATTTTATAGTAATGCTAAGGCCACACTGATTTAATTTTATGGATGACATCCTCTGAAAACCCCAAAACTAATGCGAGAGGGCGAAAAAAAAAAATTCAGCCAAAAAAAAATGCTGCTAAAACCACAGGATTATGGAGCTATTATTACGAATTTAACCACAGTGTATCTTTAAAAAAACAACAAGTCTTTATTTGTAGGAGGCACATATCGATGTACACATTTCGTACTGTATTACTGTCACAGGTATCATCACCTTTGATTTTGAAAAGGCAAGAGGATAAGGCAGATGTTAGCTTTTCCAAAGGCATACACATCAACTCAATAATAAAGAAAAAACTTCCTGTGTTGTATTGAAAAAAATAAATAATTGAAAATGAACAATAAGTTTGTCAACAGCAACCTGGAAATCAACTTCTTTGACATTCAAATTACAGCTTTTAAAGTGACACTTCAGATAGACTAAGTGTAGACACAAATGCTCTAGAACTACTTCAACTATGTAACAAATTATAAAAGGCTCGATATTGAAAAAAAAACACCAACGTCACCCCGTAAGGGGACTTCAGCCAAGGAGCTTCTGCTGCTTTCGTTGCAGTTTTGTCGACTTCAATGCGGACAAAGCAACCGAACTGATGTGTCGTCTGACCGACTTTTAGGCCACCATACACCTCCACTCCTCTCCCATTTCTCTCATCATTGCAGAAGAAACGCGGGACAGCAACTCTGGACAATATGTTCTCAAAGTTTTCTGGGTGAAACTCGCTTGCCGCTACCGACCTCTCGTATAGCTGTGTAAACATCTCCCTGGCCAACGTCAATTGCGTACCAGTCTACAACAATCCCTCCGTTTCACCTCTGAACTTTTATGCTCACGTATTTTGGTGGTGTGGTCGCCATGTTGGATCATTTATGGCAAAATTTGCATGTTTTGAGGCAATCTCTTTCCCATAGGTCTTTGCGCTTTACGTAACGCGCATCTAACTGTGCGGAGTTTGGTTTTGAGGTAGTCCAAAACGAGTTTTACGACAAGTCGGCGCTTTGCGACAATATGAGTCGGCAAGTTCCGAACAGAAAACCCATCTGTGGGGACTCGTCGTCGGAGATTTTTTTTTTTTTTTTTTTTTTAAGAACAGGTGAAAACTAATGCACGCATGAATGTCATCCATAAAATTAAATCGATGTAGCCTAATTCAATGTTATCATAGAGGGATTATGCACAGTCATTTGACCATTGCATCTGTCATTCACTTCCATTTCCTTCAAACTACTACTGTCTCAGATTCACATGCATTTATTCTGACTGAACTTGAATCCTGTTTCTCCAATCCCAAGGATTGCATCAGTACATCATGGGAGACATAATTTGAATGGCCCACCCATTGTTTACAATGTATACATTGGCTGCATTGAAAGATTCAATGATTACCTCTTTAATTTGAATAAACCATTAAAACATATGCATCAACTTTTATGGAAAATTACTCTTCAATTTGGCTCAACTAATAAACAAACATAAAAATTGTATTGTACAAATACTCATTATTGTATACAACTGAAAAATAGCACTCAGACCATATTCATCATCATGGAGTGTGATTTGTGTACTGACATTTGGCCACCATCTTTCCTTTTATTAACGTTGTGCTGAAATATTTCCTAGACTGTTATAGTCATGCATAATTGCTATAAATGAGGATTCCCAAACTTTGTGCAAGTAGTTTACCTTATTAGGAAATGTGAATTCCAAATAAGGAATGATTGTATTATTCAAAACAAATAGTATATATTGCAAGTATATATATTTTCACCACATTTCAAAAATCAGGGTTCCATATATTCCAGTTGCATTAGAAAGTTATTATGAGAATTACCTCTGCAACACGTCCATCCAGTAACTATACATGTACTAATACTTGTTTTAACTATATATATATAAAATCATACACTATTATGTCTAATAATATTATTATTAGCCTGTATAAAAGGGAGGCTGTGATTGGCTGTTACTTACGCGAGATTTGAACGGGACTTACATAGGCGTTGGATCAGATGTAGGTAGGGCGGAATTAAAAAAAATCACAAAATCATAATCAAAGTAAAATAATGAGATAAAATTAAAATAAGTTTATAGCCAAAATAATTAAAGCCCGTACACAACATCAGATTTTAATCAGATTGCTGTGATACAAGCTAGCACAGTATTTTTGTCATTTACATTTCCCAAGTGAGCCAGCACAGTATTTTTATTACTGACACTAGTAGTAGCTAGTGATACCAAGTGATACAAGAGGACTAGTACAGTGTGTTTTTTATTAATTCTTCCCAAGTGAATTAAAAACAATTTTTTTTTGTATAGTTAATCGCCATCGTATTCGTTTAATGACTCCAATATACGAGGATGAATTCTCAACTGACTATATCAATGCAAGTTTTGTTAGTGTAAGTATTCATCAGTTAATTGTTATTCATTTCCAAATACAATTCATACATACAAGTGGGCAATTATTTATACTGAAAATTATTTATACTGGAAATTCTGAGTGATTTAACTCAAATTATTTCATTTATTTATTGCATTAATATTGACAGGCATATACGGTGAAAGATGCATTCCTGGTAACCCAGATGCCATTACCAAATACTATCATAGATCTGTGGAGAATGGTGTATGATTACAAATCAACATCTATTGTTATGCTCAATGATATGACTCACAATGATAAGGTATGTATTCATGGTGACTCAGATGCCATTACCAAATACTATCATAGATCTGTGGAGAATGATTTATGATTAAAAATCAACATTTATTGTTATGCTCAATGATATGGATCACAATGATAAGGTATGTATTCATGGTGACCCAGATGCCATTACCAAATACTATCATAGATCTGTGGAGAATGATTTATGATTACAAATCAACATTTATTGTTATGCTCAATGAAATAGATCACAATGATAAGGTATGTATTCATGGTGACCCAGATGCCATTACCAAATACTATCATAGATCTGTGGAGAATGATTTATGATTACAAATCAACATTTATTGTTATGCTCAATGAAATGGATCACAATGATAAGGTATGTATTCATGGTGACCCAGATGCCATTACCAAATACTATCATAGATCTGTGGAGAATGGTTTATGATTACAAATCAACATATATTGTTATGCTCAATGATATGGATCACAATGCTAAGGTATGTGTTTATGGTAACTCAGATGCCATTACCAAATACTACCATAGATCTGTGGAGAATAGTTTATGATTACAAATCAACATCTATTGTTATGCTCAATGATACGGTATGTATTCATGGTAACTCAGATGCCATTACCAAATACTATCATACATCTGTGGAGAATAGTTTATGATTACAAATCAACATTTATTGTTATGCTCAATGATATGACTCACAATGATAAGGTATGTATTCATGGTAACTCTGATGTAATTACCAAATACTACCATAGATCTGTGGAGAATAGTTTATGATTAAAAAATCAACATCTATTGTCATGTTGTTTGTTTTTTTCCGAAGAATTTAGCATACAGTTTTCGTTTCGTTTATTATTTTATCATTTTCAGACCATTGGACAATATTGGCCTGATGAGGGCTCTATGCAGTATGGACCATTTCGAGTGGAGACTGTGAAAACAGAGAAAATGACAAATATAACAACTAGAACCATACATCTGACAAATGTGAGTAACTTAGTTTGTTGGGAATTGTTTCAATACATCCACTGAATCGGTTCAGTGATATTTGACGATTGACAATAAACTTCTGAACTGGATATCTTGTGAATATCATAGCTGTTGTATTTATTACAGTACAAATGTCAGACATGTCAAAGGCTTCAAACATACTTTTGCTGACAATACAACAACAATACTCACATAGTTCCTATTTCAAACCTTTCTATATGGATTCTTCTGATAAGAATCTTGTAAGATGAAAAATCTAGATTTTTTGAATTACCACAAATCCTTACCCAACAGGCTTTGCGATTTAGTTTTGTCCTAACAATGGTTATTTCATGGTCACTTTCAAATATATTGTTCAAAAATAACTTGAAATAGTCCTAAAAATTACAGTCATTAATATTTGTAAGAAACCTATTCATTTTTCATGAAAAAAATAATTATTTTTCTCATTTGTTTTGCCATCTTAAACACAAATTATAACCAGTTTGTTGGAATAACAGAATATAAGTGTAGATTATAGAATACATTTTAAATGCCAGAACTTATGTGCAACTATGTATTGTTAGAGTGTGGAGTAAATCGGAATAATCACAACTGTTAATCATATGACACAAAGACCAAAAAAAAAGATAAAAATTTATTCTGTCTAGCTCATTTGCATACAAAGGTTTTGATAAAAATCTTGTAAGACTATTTTACATATTACTTAAGATTCTTATAAGGAGATCTCATAAAAGAAATCAAAAGTCAAATAATATATGTTTTTACTTGAAGAGAAATGGTATTTTGTGAGTGTCTCAAGTATTTGTTGCATTTAGATCTAAATCCTGAGAAAGTGTGTTTGCAACTACTCAGTCTTAAATAACACTAATTGCTGTATAATTTATTTAAAAAAGGAAAACATTACATAACTGTCTTGGTCCTGTTAATACTTATTATTTGCAGGCAAAAGGAGTAGTGACAACAATTCAGCAGTTTCAGGTGACATGTTGGCCAGCTGGTCAGGATTTCCCAACAAGTAAATCTGTCATTGTTGATCTGATGTCAAAGGTTGAAAGATGGCAACAACAGAGTGGTAATGGACCAGTGACTGTTCACTGCATGTAAGTATTTCAGGGATCATCTCAAATAATTTTTAGGGATATAGGACTAATGATAACAACAGACTGGAAATGGACCAGTGACTGTTCACTTCATGTAATTATTTCAGGGATCATCTCAAATTATTTTTAGTGAGGCAGGACTGATGGCAACAACAGATTGGTAATGAACCAGTGACTGTTCACTGCTTGTACGTATTTCAGGGATCATCTCAAATTATTTTTAGTGAGGCAGGACTGATGGCAACAACAGACTGGAAATGGACCAGTGACTGTTCATTGCATGTAAGTATTTCAGGGATCATCTCAAATTATTTTTAGTGAGGCAGAACTGATGACAACACCAGACTGGAAATAGACTTGTGACTGTTCACTGGAAGTAAGTATTTCAGAGATAATCTCAAATTATGTTTAGGGAAGCAAGTCTAGTCACAACAAAAGAAATGTACAATAACTTACGCCTCTAATTACAATCCACTTTCTGTGTCATAATATCTCAATAGTAATGGTATTGGTCGTAGTGGTGTATATTGTGCATCAGTGTCTACTTGTGATAGAATCAAAGTGGACCAGATGGTTGATGTCTTCCAAGCTGTGAAAACACTCAGAACTAATCGACCGTACATGGTAGAAAGTATGGTAAGTCATAATAATAATAAAAGTATTTGTTACTGTATAAAATAAGAAATCGTTATTGCATTTTCATCTATCAATGATATAAAAGGACTAAGTGCGTTGAGGAATTGTGGCCATATTATAAAGCAACTCTGACAAGGAAAGAAATAATATACCTAATGGATGTAAACATAAACAAATAGGGTATCATGTGATGATGCAAAAGGTTAACTTATGCACCAACTATGAATTCTTGAACAAAAATCACAATAATAAACACCATAATGACCCACTAAAATGCTAGAAGTTCTGTCACTGATGTCAATTGTAAAATGATGGCAACAACAGACTAGAAGTACACTCAGACTTGAATTCCTGACAGTCTGTGATAAACACAATATGTAACCAATCATAGGTTTTATTGTTATGTTATGTAAATCCCTAACCCTAGTTATTTGTCTTTTTTAGGCTCAGTATAAATATTGCCATGACGTCATCGTGGATTACTTTGGTTCATTTGACACTTATTCCAACTTCCAGTAAATAACAGTTTAGGATAAAAGTCTCATGTGTTTAAGTCCAGTGATGATAATTATAATATTACTATTATATAGAGGTCTTTTGTTCTCAAGTTGAACTGAAAGTTATACAAAATAACTCGCATAATTCAGGGATTGTGTTAAGTTTTTTTAAGTTTTTTTTTATCTCAGGCCTCGTAATATAAAAATTTACTAGTTGGTGTGCTTGCATATCTAATACATGCAGTCAACTACTTAATTCCAGTAAATTTAAGTGCAATCATTGGATAACTTTATTTCAGTAAATATAAGTGCAATGATTGGATAACTTTATTTCAGTAAATGTAAGTGCAATGATTGGACAGCTTCGACACTATTTGTATGTATATGTGTGATGTATATATGAAAATTTTAATGAAATGTTACGTTAATATGGTAGTAATTATTTTATAAACAGAATATAATTGAAAATTTACCTCTCTCTATTGTAGACCCAGAGGAAAGTGTGGTATTGTTATCATCATTGTTGTACCGTAAAATCTGTATTAGTAGTCGCACCCCTAATAGAAGTCGCACCCCTAATATAAGTCGCACCCATTTTTTTTGAATAATTGAGAACCAAAAATTCACCATTTCTCTTATGTGTAGATGCTCTAATAGAAGCCGCATCTCCTCTGTTGCATTGTACGATTTTAATAAAAGCCGTGGCTTCTAATACAGATTTTACAGAAGTACTTGTTATTTTTTTGTCTTATTGATAATAATCCACACAATTCAAAATTGTCATTAGTTGCGTTCACGCACAGCTCCTTAGCACAGGCTAAGGGGTCAAATTCCTTAGCCCGTGCTAAGAAAACGTGCGTGAACGCTTAGCACGGGCTAAGGAATGCTAAGTACGGGTTAAATCTGATCCGAATTTAAGACGCGGTCTAGACCCTTAGCACGGGCTAACGAAGTCTGCACGAACGCTTAGCCCAGGGCTAAGCGCCCTATACGGCGACCTTTGGGTGTGAAAAATATGCACATGATCAAATACGTCCAACTTTCTCATTCCAACAGTTAACAGAACTGAAGTTTTCAAGGAATGTTGCATTGTCCCATGTTCGAATAACGACTCTATTCCACCAGTCATTACTCCGCGCTCGCTTCCACACTGATCGGGTCGCTGTAGTAGAGCGTGCTGCAGCTCCAATTGTAGACAAAATAAATTTGGTTCGCTGTCTACGACAGGCATTAATAAAACTCTGTATTCTGTTACGCCGTTGTATACTGTTTCTGTGCATTCAAATAAGTTGGATCCGTCTTCTCTTGCGTTCCTGTGCACGTCGCTTCACCAAAGGTCACCGACTAATGGCGCCCCTTAGCCCGTGCTAACGACTGGCCCTCCCTGTGCGTGGACGCAATTGGGTCTAGCCGAAATGCAAATATGCTAGATAAGCCTTTATCAGCTTAAATCTTAGCCCATACTTTGTGTAACGTGAACACAAGTATTGTCATATTCAGTAACTCAATAAAAAATAGTTGATAATGTTACTAAGTTATTATGTACTAGAGACACTTTACTTACTGTAATTGGTTAAAGCAATAATTTTACCTTTGATGTTTTTTTTTTAATTCATGCATTTTCAAAACTATACATTTGAATTAATTGCTACTTACCTATACAGATTGTAATTCTGTGTTATATCATAGTCTGTATAATCTTAAATACTGTAAAATACTTATTTTTGCTTGGAATTAATTTTCGCTGAAGGAATGATTCGGTGAAAATACATTACTAGCGAATATACATGTCTTACCCCATTCATGGTGAAAAAATGTAATACAGCGAAAATGTACAGAAAATATAGTTATCGTAATCCTCCGTCATATCGTGAGCAGCTATTTTGATTCACCTGGACATCCCTGTATCCTAGTTACCTTGGGCATGCGCATTTGCAATTTTCTTATGCGAGAGCGAAATTGAAACAGGATCTTGGTATCATGTCACTGTAGTTGCAAACCGCAAGTAATGTACCTCTGATTCCATACACAACACCCAAAAAGTCTTTACAGCAAAAATTAAATCCAGCTAAAATAAAGTACTTTACAGTACTCATATTCAGAGTCAGCTACACAGTGCAGTCAATACTTATATGACTAATTTCTTATTTTAACAATGTTGGCTAAAATTGTATTAAACTGGTATAATTGTTTCTTTATTCTGTTCTTTGCACCATGTTGACAACAAAATAAGATTGTAATTTGCCTGTAAACAGCTGTAAATGGATAAACACAAGATGTGTTGTTCAGTGAGCATGCCATAAGTGATGGTGTAATTTCAACACCATGTGATGTACTAGTGTACATCTTTTAGAATGAGATGCAAATTGACTTAGCATGCATATATTTTGTTATCCTTATGTCAGTGATAATATTTGCATTGGTTGGGTTCAAGAGTTCAAACAGATATGAGGGTGTTCGCCAGATTAAACCATATTGTTGTTAGTAAAATGTATGTGTAATTACGCGACATGCTTGAAGTATCTCATTGACCACCTGCTTAGCTCAGTTGGTAGAGTGGCTTTTCTACAGCTTGGCGGATCAGAAGAAAGTGGTTTGAAAAAAAATTACTTTTATAAAAGTTGAGCTCTCAGTCACATTCATGAGAGAACAACTGCCTAATTAACCAGTAAAAGTGGACAGTTTACAACAAAGAAACTAATCAATTTGCAAGTAAACCTGGATAGTTCCAACAAAGAATCGAAACAGACCAGTTCTAGATAAAAGTGACACTTACCGGATAAAGAAGGCATGGTTACAACAATAGTGATGAACCAAAGACTGGTACAACAATTATAAACTACACTGTAATTGGATGAATGACACTATTGGCTTGAACACATATTGTTAGTTTTCATAACCACAAAGAGGTTTTGCATGCATACATGTAATTTGGATTTATAAACATGTTAGCTCCAATGTAACTGAAGATGACCAAGTAGAGCTATTCATATAATAATAAATAACTTTTTTGAAAACTACCTACTCAATTGTTTTTATAATTTGTGCCTTGGTTGACCTGTGTCAGAGTTGTACATTTTGCTATTACATCGTCTCTATTTTTGCAATGGTATTATCGAGTTCTTTACTACTAGTCTGGCAGCATTGTTACTTGCTATGTAGCGAGACATCATGGGTAGACTTTTTTAAGGTCTGTTCAATTTGTAACAACAACATGAAATAACAAACATTGCTTGTATCACATGTCTCCTGAATTGGTGGTTTTAGTTTAGCCAAGGTTATTTAAAGAATATATGTGCAGATTACAAATCATGGGGGTCAGATTGGTATAATAATAGGAAACACAGACAGGTAGCCATGTGCGACATAACTCGATCCATGTGAGATATGTAGTATATAATAATAATAATCTTTATTGAAACCGTATCCCAGAGTGGGATCTTAGTTGAAAATACAATAAAGTAACAAAAAAGGAAAAAAAATGTAACAAGAAGACAATCACAGACATTTGAATGTGAAAAAAAGATTTATATATGGTGAACAATTTGTTTCAAATTGCTTTAAAAAGTTCAAATGTCGGTTGCTGGTGGCGCTGTGTTAAAATAAATTGTTTTGAATTTTGAACAGTAAAGAGGTAGTAATTAATGACGTCTTGTCTTCGTATTTTCAGGAATTTAGCTTTTAATTTCAAGACATCGGTACTACCTTTATGGTACTGTTGACCTAATTTTGTTTGCAGACTGATAATGCCCTTCTGTGTAGTTTTATTTTAATCACGATTGTTTGTTTTGTTATGAGTTAAAAGCTTGTTTGTAAATGCCGTAGACGGCAGTATCGTCTGCACGTGCAACTAGTTTGTCATTCACCTTGAAACAGAGAATTCGACACTTGTCAAGAGCGCCCTCATTCGACGATTCTTACAAAGGTATTATTAGTGGCCTGGATTTGGATTTGTTACCGCCATTACCGGAGTTCTTCGAGCGATATTAATAATTATAAATTAAATTGAAACACCACAAAACATGTAGGTAAATGTATAGTGACAAAACAACAATGTTCGCAAAGCCACACTTCCCTTCGCCAAGATTACATTACGTGTAGGTATTTAGTTCAGTCCTATTAACTGTTGATTTAATTAATAAATAAATACATATGTAAGATGCTATCTTGTTTCGATCTTAAACTGTCGTCGTAAAAACCCGCCTACAGTAGATTTGTCAAGTTACGGTGTAGCTCTCACTAGCTATTATAGTATACAGTTTAACTTTAAACCTGAAATCAACTGAGTAAAGTCGACATATTCAAACCAAGTCCACTATCAAATTACCCAATAATTTGCAAATATTCGTACTTTTCATGGTTAGGATGCGTTCAGGGTTTATCCCTGTATGGCAATAGCCATCACAAACAATGGCATGGCGCTGATTAGATGGAATAGTATATAAAGTAATAAATAAAGACGCCTAAATAGAAGTAACTATAGATTGGAATGGATTGAAAGTTTCAAAAGTATAATATAATAATAGTTTATTATGCAACTGTAATCTGCTGTGGATACAGTAAGGTAAACATAGTGTAAAATAAAGCAAATAAAAATAACTACAAATTTAAAAGGTCTAATAACTACAAAAAAAAATCAGAAAGTTATAAAAATGAAGTAGATAAATCAAAGTAAAGGTGATCCCTACCCAGGGGTTTATACAGGCGGTGCTTTGTAAATGGTATTTTTAAGATATATAGAGACAGAACAATGTTATTTTTCATAATTATTAAGAACATTACGTCTTTGTTCTTTTCAGTGTAGGTAATTTTGCGGTTTTTCTGGAGGATTTTTCTTTCATTTTTAAAATGTGAGCAGCTCAAAAAAAAAAGATGTTTTTCATCTTCAATATTGCCTTGATCACATTTTTTACAGACTCTTTCTGCTGCTGGTAGTTTTGGTTTTCTTCTTCTCCCCAGTTCAGTTTCCAAAATGTGATCACTAAGCCTCATTTTTGTCTCTACTACTAGTGGGTGAGTTTAGCTGCTCCCTTCAAGACTGTTTGTATTGGTCTTTTAATTTCACGCTTATGGTGTTTGATAACTGGCTAATATTATCTACATTGTGCTGTTCTTTTGCTTCCTCCAGTTCCTCGTGACCAATAATATTTTCAACATGTTTCATCCACTTTGAATTAATTGCTTTGTTTTCATTTAATGCACATTTTAGAATATTATTGTTAGCAACCATGCTAAGTCTATACCGATATTTAAGTTTTGCTAGAGTTATTTTTATTTTAATTGGAAATCTTCCTAACTCTGCTCTTACACCAATAGTTGGTGTTAGTTTAATACGCAATATGGTTAGTGCGCCCTCGCCGATGGATTAACCAGAACGCAAACTGCGTATCGCCATGGATTCATAATTTCAATCAGAATATTATAATTTATTTGAGATTAATATGATCGACCGCCGTCGCTTCTATAATACCGATACGTTCACCATGTTTGACAAAACATGTAGTTGGATTGTACTGTGTCTGCCGTTACTGTGTGCATTGCGTAGGTTGATGAAGGAGTAGGCACACACTCGCACACTAAGGGACGGCTCAGTCGTTATGGCCCAGTCAACTAGAAACAATTTCACGAGTTTCACACAAAATAATGACGCCTCTCCGGAATCTAGTCAAAATATGGATAATCAGGAAATGACATGATCATTAGATGACCTCAAACAAATACTATCTAGGATATAAACAACTATAAAATAAAGAGTAGTATTTTACTGGTGCTTGGTATTAATCACAATTTCTAAATTCCGTCCATAATTAAATATTGTATCACTCATGTCAAGTCAAAACAGTGAAGAAAAGATTATATCAATTGCAATAAAATCCCATTGGTACGGATTTTTACTAAGTCAGTTACAATATAACAAGTGTGGTCGCAGCTAACACGTTTGACACAGCAATTTGTATTTTAGGAAAGTTATACCGTGTGTAACTGGTTATTTTAAAGTCCGAAGAAAAACAATGGGATACCAGAAACAATAGTTGATTATTTAATGAACCTCAGTTGTAAGCATTTTGACCAATTTCCAATTCAAATATTTGTAAAACAGAAGAAGGTTCAACTCTAACGGAGATCACAGTGTCGTCATTTCCATGGAAACACATTTTAGGTAACCCTCATTTTATTTGCTCTTTGTCATTTACATGATACTACGTCTGTCCATATATGTAATGAGTCGGTTTTTTCAGTCTGTCGTTTACTTGTGAATAAACTCTTCAAGATAAATCAAACATTTAGTTTCAAAGCGGAACAAGGGAAAGACTGTGAGAATGACAGGAAACGTGAACTATATACTGTTATCATTTCATTTTGTCGTTTGTAATAACCGATCGGTTCATACTTTCAGTCTAAGAAAATATGACAATTTAGTGAAAATTGAAACAATTTCCCTGGTGGTCACGTGACATAAACACCAGTGGCTGGAGTCGGGAGATGACCTCGTGATAACACCCCAGTCAATATGACGTATTGCGGTTACTATTATTTCAGGTGAAGGCCGCGCCCTAATATCAGTCAACTTGTATTGTGCAGTGGGCAGATCTAGTTGACTAATTTTGAAGTCAAAACAGATTCAAACGTGACAAATATGCTAAATGTATAAGAGTCCTCAGCACAAAGTCGAGTTTCACAAATGCTAACCTTGCAAGCAAGTCAAAAATCTAACTGCCAAAAATGCCAAACGTGTAGTACAACGTGGCGAAATATAAAAATGGGTTTACAACAAAGTCGACGTAGGTGGAGTTTTAGAATTGAAATTCTATGAGCATTGGTACAATCTCTAGATATGAGCGATTTAAAAATGCACCACTTCCATCATCACTGAGTACGATTTGAATACTGAAATCTGGCCACCATCTTTCATTTTATATACCTGGAGCATAAATAATAGAAAATATTGTTTATAAACTATAAACGATAAATTATGATGCAATATGGAATTAAATGGAGGAAAAGAACGGAAATATAAATACATACATGTATCTGTAGTTATTGCGCCCCTACCGGCGGACTCACTCGCAACATGAATCTGACGGCGAGGGCGCAGTATTATAGCCGACCTTGTCACACAATGGCAAGAGTCCAAGATTCACCATGGTATATATAGTCGCTGCTGTGATTCCATGACTCGATATGTTGCGACCGACAACTTTGATAAATTCAATTCATGCGGTGCAATACAAGCAGTTTTCAGACAAATACTAACTGTGTCTTTAGTCATTTCTGTTACACTGCAGACTGTCAGTGACGCTTGTCCGCAAATGCGGAAGGCAAGACGAGAAGTGATGACGTATCACAAAACATCGCTATACATGTGATACGATTTCACATTGGATACAAGTTCATGCAAATGTAAACGATTATTAAAGCAAATAATGCTTTTTTGTGACAGCGATGATATTACGGGAACATTCATTCGGTAGTGGCGCTACGATGGTTGCTAAGGTTCTAATAATTTGGCCACGACTGCTCTACGTTATATATTGTTCTTTCTTTCCTTATTTGAAGATTTATTTGATTAAACTATGAAATTTTATATACAGCGGTTACGGATCCGACTAGTTCTAATGAACACTATATCTGTAATCTGTAAAAAGTATTCTGAGTAGATTCATCATTTATTTACCGGTATATATATTTACTCTTGATCCATCCATCCAGTTTTCATTTACACTACGATTATTAGAACCGTAATCGTGTGTACGCGTTGTCACTTTGGCATCTTCTAGGTTTAGCAATTCTTGGGTATAGGGTTCATTTGCCAAAATTTGAGTGGACAGATTTTGGGTCTCTAACAAGCAAGGTTTTGAAAAACATGTAAACACATGGAAATTTCACTCATTTTCATTGCCAGATACTATAACATATTTAAATTTATTAAAGAACGCTTAAAACCCCTCGGAAGGAATTAAAATGGTTACATAACATAAGTACATGTACATCCTATTTGCGTTCTTAAATTAATACAAAATGTAAAAAATATAAACTGATAAATATACCTCCTAGTAGTAGTAAAAACACTCAAAGTCTTTCTATTCACAGAGTGATTGTGATTTACTTATGTTTAGAATATTGCATCAGGCATTTAAGATGTTTGCAACACTGGCAGACAATGAAAAATCATTTCACGATTATATACCCATTATTTTCTTTTTCGTTTTCACTCACTTGTATTCCATTTGCCAAAAACACACCCCTTTCGCTGAATTCTGGAAATATACCTCTAATATACGTATACGTATAGAACAGCTTGGTGATATCCCATTCTAACTGATATTTCATGGGAGGATGTATACCAACTGTTTTAGTGAGAAAACAATAACCACACACTCCGATCAGTAAACACACGTGTACTGCATTCACGCACTTACCGGTATGTGCTAAATACTAGGACATGTAATGCATATTGTTTTTGGAAACAGGTACATGGCCCTTTCCCTATTATGAAATTCGTGCAAAATTGTTGACAGAACTCGCACATAAATATCTATGTAGATGGTTTGTGGTAGATTAAATAAAGCGGATGAATAATGGCACCAGTAAAAGCTAGTCCATACAGATTTCAAAAAGTCACGGCACGGTTTCCGTGGTTTCGGTCTCGGTTTCTGTTCTCTAATGAAAAAAAACATAGAAAAAATACCACACGCTGAAACTTATAGGAGATAAGAGTGTGAACAAGGATTTACGAAAACGTTTTATCAACTATGTTTTGTTACAGCCCGGAAGAGATTTATTATGTATTTATTATTACCTGAATATTTTATTAGTTTCTGTAAACTGGGAATTGGCGACTTTTTCGTTGAGCTTGACCACCGGACGGTGGCTTGACAGACGAGGCTGAGTGTATTATTACCAAACGCTTCAGCGTGGTATTAAGAATTTGTTTTCAGGGTTGGGTGATACCAAGGTTGAAAATGGGTGCACATATGGGTGTAATTCCTGGAATTGCAATAGAGAGGGTTCAGGCCGAAATACAATATATAGTGTTTCCATGTTTCGTCTGATATTTCTGTGGTATTCTGCTGCTGTAAATAATAGACCGGCAGCCCAGAGCATTTTGATCAAACGAACGAGGTACCAATATCTGAACACATGAGCATTCGTGGTGTAACCTAACATATGCAAATATGGATGTCTGCCGGGGACCACCTGCTGCGTGTGGCCCCTGGGGGGCCTCTAAGAGGGGCCAAAAATGCACTCGATTAAACATTAGAGGTACCACCCCAAACCAATTTGAAATGAACAAGTACATCATACAGAGTATAAAATGGCTCCTGCCAGACAAATTTTCTGCTGCATTAGGCCCGACAGACGCCCAAAAAGGACCCCTCCAAGATTTGGGCTAGATCAAACATTGGAGGTACCACATGAAACCAATTTCAAAAGAATGAGTACATCCCACAGAGCTCAGAATGGTCCCTGCAAGACAAATT
Source organism: Saccoglossus kowalevskii (assembly GCF_978046115.1). Lineage (NCBI taxonomy): Eukaryota > Metazoa > Hemichordata > Enteropneusta > Harrimaniidae > Saccoglossus > Saccoglossus kowalevskii. The sequence goes on along the minus strand of NC_140649.1, from coordinate 23,606,852 downwards.
ATTTGCTGCATAGAGCCTGCCAGACAGTCTCCAAATGTGGCCCCTATGCCTACTATCTTACTGCTGATTGAGTAAATATGGAAAATACCACTATATCCCCCAATGGGATCTCAAAATTTGGTCCACATCACACATTAGAGGTACCATGTAAAACCAACTATTGTATCTGTGTCTGAAATGTTACTGCAGCACAAATTGGTCTCTGCATACACGTAATCCCCCCTCCCCCCATTGGGTATCTCAAAATTGACTTGCGTTTAAACACGTGATGTACAGCTTTTTAACAATAACAATGTATTGCCTTACATATAAATACACACCTAACAAGATAAAATAAAATAATTTGAACTGTAAGAATAAATAAATAAATAAATAAATAAATAAATAAATAAATAAATAAATAAATAAATAAATAAATAAATAAATAAATAAATAAATAAATAAATAAATGGCTTAGCTAAGGAAAATCTGGTCAACACACATCTGTTAGTACACAGAAAACTTAAACTTTTGTCTATGAATATAATCCTTAAAGTTTGTTGGATGCTCAGATTTCTGTTTCACTTTCTGAGTCATCACTCCAAGGTAGTTCAGAACTTGAATCATCATACTCTGTCGCTACATCTTGTTGGTCACTCTGACGATCTTCCACATTGTCATCCATTCGTTCAACAGCCTTGAAAAGACCGTGTGGGATGGCAGGTCCTGAGAACCAGTCAGGGGCATAATATCAATTCTTGTCCTTCCACCCATACTTAAGAGGGTCCAAACCATGTCCTGGATGTGGTGAGTCAGCATTTCCCCACAGAATGCTAATGAAGTGGGCCCGTTGTAATTTGTTGTGCACAGTCTTTGCACAGGGTGGCAGGAGAGCGCAGTCAACCTTCTTCACATTGGTCATTGAGGCTTCCTGAAATAAGATGTAGGTATGGATTAAAATCAATTTACAGATGAGGGATTTAATTATTGGTTAATAACTGCAGATGAGTTGTCGTTGACAAAGTGTTATTAAATACAAGAAAACCAATGGTATGCTATTATTAACCTAATTTAGATGTTGAGGCTCAATGATCTAAAATATCGCTACTATGCAGTTATAAAGTACTTTCCCGTGAACGAAATATGAATCAACCCAAAGCTACAGGCATGCATGGCAAGACATTGTGTGCACCACGGTGAGTGCAATTAGACATTTTAGTACACATTTTTATGTTCTGATTGGCTATTAGATCTTGATAGTTTATGAATATCCATCATCACTCCTACTTGTTCATGTATAATGTCCCCATCTATCAAATTGGTGTTGGAAGAGGTTACATCTCCAAAACATGTTTTGATTAGCACATCTGAATAAGTGTATGTGGTTATGTTGATTGACCCCACCCAGCCAACAATATAAAATAGCCGCTATCCCAAAGATACTAGTTACCTGATTCTTGTTTCCAGTCATCTGAAGCAGTTTTGCGTATCTTGCCTCATTGACATCCTTGACATCACCCTTCATTCCATACAAAGAACAAATGAACTCTTCTGCTTTACACTGGTCTGGTGCATCTTCAGAAGACAGCTTGCTGAAAAATTGGGTGAGCGTTCCTGTAGTGTTTTTCTGAAGAACTTCTAGTGGCTTCACTTTACCCTTTCTGTAGAATGATGCGGTGAAGTCGCAGCCTGTAAATGCGTGAAGACCTGGCAATGCTGCAGCTAGTCCATTCTGCATTGACTCTGAGGGCAGTGGCAATACTGCTGACATCAATATGTCGACGGTTATTTCCTGATCCACTTTCCATAATAATATGGTGTATGATGTTTTCCTGTGACTTTCCAGGTGCCTTCCTAGAATTCCAATTAGAATAACAATGACATCAGTATCGGAGGCTCTGACCACTACATTTCCAGTAGCATTCACTGCATGGAAGGCGAGGAGAGTGTCAGCTTCCTCATGACTTCCTTGGAGATGGACTGGATGCCCAACTGTCATCTTGAAATCAAGCACATTGAAAGCAAAACTGACACAGTTGCCACCATGTGAGACTATTAGAGTCTTCTCGGCTAAGATTGGTCCATACTGGTCTTTTTGCCATTCTTTGAGAAGAAACATAGCCAACTGATCTTTGAAAATCCCATTTTGTAATAACTTCTGACAGCTCTGTCTGGGTGCTTGCTCTGGACCAGTAATGACGAAGTTGCGACCATCTGCTCCACGTAGTTTCCTCTCACTCTCTTTCAGGGACATGGGCCGATAAGTATCAAACAATACATGAATCTCATTTCTGTGGCTGGAACAAACATATGCTAGAATATTCCTGGCAAGGTGTCCATATGATGTGATGTTCCCAATGGCAGATAAGAAGGAGTGGATCAATAGTCCACCATCCACCAATGTCACATTGATTGGTGGTAGTGGTGTTTCTGTGAAACCGCCCTGTAGCTCCTCTAGTTTCCTGAGCAACTTGCTCTTGTCTGTCTTAAGACCTGATCCATCCGAGTGTGTGATAGACAGTGGGTACTCTGTAATTGGAAAGGTCATGATGTGTCTGAGGTTGAAGTTCATCTTCTCTGAAATGATGACAAGTATGTGAATGAAGACATCTCTCAGACTCTCAGCTGGAGATTTTCCTTTGGCAATAGGACACCTCTTCTTCACGTTTTCCTGTGTAAAATTTGACACTTTTTGTCTTTTGATGGGCTGCAGGAATCTTTGCTCATCTGCAGCACATTCCTCTTGAAACTTCACACGAAGTGTATGGCCAGCAACCAGGCTTCCAATCAAATACTCTTGTGTTTCCTTAGATGCTGCTTTGCCTGTAGCTATGTTCAGGAGGCAAGCTGACGTTGATGCTGGTGAAGAGAAAGGGTCACACGATTCTGTGATTGCATTGATCAAGGCATCCCTATGGCGACTGTCCTTCTCAATTCTGCTGGTCCGTAACTGAGTTGCAGGCTGCTCCACTGCCTCTAGTCCTGCCATACTTCGCAGCTCTGTCACAGACATGCCCCGATGAGTTGATGTGATGCACCATCTTCTAATTGCATTATGTGAATAATGGAACCCTACAATTCCTCTCATGGGTGATGCCGCAACTCTCTATTTATGGTCTGTTTCAGCGTCAAGTCAATTGCTGATCTGGCAAAATGTTTTCCAGTTCGTCTAATGGAGAAAGCCCCTGATTGTAGAACCATTCTACTCTGTGGTGCTGCATTCATGAGCTGATTGAGAAAGAGCACACCCCAACGAGCATAGTTGGGCCTATTTAAACCAAAGAAGATGTCAATTATAGCTGGCAGTGTGGTGATGTAGTCATCAACATTGTTCATGCGGAGTGCACGCATGAGGTCTCTGTGAACTCGATTAATCATGAAGACATACATGCTCCAGTATTGGGCAGTTGGGCCAAGTTTTCCATTCATCATGTCCTTGAAGAACAAGTCATACTGCTCCATATGGTCTTGGAAAAGTGGATGTGCATGGAGGAACTGTTCCTGGGCATTGACATCTTGGGGAACATTTGCAAGCAGATCCTTGACAGCATCCTGTCTTTCCTCTGTAAGAGTTGACTTGAAGCTGTCATAAATCTTGTGCTCCATGGCAAGAGCCAGGATATCATGGATCCGGACACACCTATTGTAGTATTTACCATGAATGAAACCCATCAGTGACCCTTCAGCCAATATCCCAGATTCTGTCAACAGGTGTTGTACACCACTCTCATTGATGAATATACCAATGGCGCCATAGAAGGCTAACTCCAAGTGGAAGTTTCCAAGCATAATGAGGAGTTTGTCAAATAGAGGTGCATCCAGTGATTGGATAGAGTATGCTTTCAGAGCTACAGCCAGGTCATATGTGACAATGCCATAGTTTTGGCCAGTCTTCATAGCCACATTCATTGTCTTCTCATGGTTTTACGGACAACCTCATTTCTGGTTGGTGAGGCAGATATTGGATCCATATACCAGATTCTTTGTTGTGGCAATTTATCTGTGGTGTATTTTGAATAGAAGCCAGGAAATAGTGGTAAAGGCTTTGCAACTTCAGACTGGAGCAACCAGTAAAAATCAATGACACGTAGAGTTGGTACTTTCTCTGGTTCCTGATTTTCATTTAGTAGTGACAAATTAAATCTAGCTTTCTTAAGCTGTTTGTAGTAAGGTACAATTTCACGTTCTTTCCCATTGAACTGTCGTCTGCTTCTCCCATCGCGGATGCCAGTAACAATCGGCTCATCATTAACCAGCTTGTTTGTGCTTGTAGCATCTTGCATGTTTTGGTAGCAGATCCCAACTGTAGCATGCAGGGTGCCCTTTCCATCAATGGTATCCATATTAACGTCATAGTTATCCCATGCAAGTTCTGTGCCTTGGTTAAGATTCAATTCCATACCATCGGGAGTATCTCAATCATTTTCTTCAACCGAATATGCAAATTCAGTCTCTAACGCCTTGACCTCATCATAACTCAGGGAGTTTCCAAGACGATTCAGGATACGTAAGATCAACTTGGAACCAGTCAAAGTTCCAAGTCCCAGTCCAAGTATGGTGTGTTTCCAAGGTCGCACAGCATCTGATGTCATGGCTTTAACTTTTCTATCCACTGCATCTCTGTTATCATTGCCAAACGGTTCACAGAGGCCACAAAGGAGAGTTTTGTAAAACAGCAACATTTCTTCAGGTAGTTCAGGTGAGCATGCCTTGAGTGCTGCTACAGATGTTGGAGTCGGTGTTTTCCATTTGGGCATCGCCTGTATCACAGCTCGAAGATAAAGTGCTGCAGTTCGTATCACATGGAGGTGCTTTTCAACATCATTATGGAGGCTTGCTCTAGCATCACTTTCAGACATACAGGAACTATACACAAAATTACCCTTCCGATGGTCATAGATAGATATAGAGATTTTCTCTCCAAATTTGTCCTCTATCTTTTTTATCAAAGCCTGCACTGTATAACTTTCAATATTTTCTTTTGTTCCTCCCACACTCAGAAATTCGGTCCAGTAAAATTCGAGAATTGAGGTGGAAAGCATTGCTCTACCATTTTCAATTACCTCCATCTCGATGAGATCTGATATTGCTCCAAAGGTCGTTGCATGTAGACGTCTATTTGATGGGTCTACAGTCTTTGGTACAGCCTCGACTTCTTTGAAGAATTCACGACGGCAAGATTTGTGGTATTGGGCCTCTTTTGCTATAAGGTCAACTCCACTCATAACTAAAGCTTTTACTCGTTTATTTCTGCTTCTTGGAGCAGCTGCAATTATAGCATCACACCCATCTTTGGTAAGACAATCTGACAATGGTTCAACCTTCCTATTGACGGTCTTCCGCTGTACAGGACAAAATATACAAGAGCCCCTCAATAAACCCTTTGCATCTGATGGTGGCATTGAACTTCTGCATCGAGTCACTTTTTTGGTGAAGGATGGTCACTTTGTGAAGCTGTTGATGGCCTTTTCACAGCAGTGAAATGTCTGTAGCATTTCGAATGGTACCTTGCATTGTCAATTTCTTGCTTCAGATTGACTTCTGTAGTTATATCTCTGTAGCGATCTGACTTTAATAAAAGTCTAAATTCTGCTGTTGTTTTGAATGTACCCATGTTTTGTCCACAAATACTTTCAGTGGGTCACTTCCCGTTGACTTGCAAATGATGCACACTGGATCAGCTGCTTCCTAGGTGTTTGCTGCCTGAAATAAAACAAAGATATGTGTAACATAGATGCATCAGTTTTGGTTGCTGAATTTCAATTGGATGATACAGTTAGGTGCCAGCTGGATAACTGATTAATCATGACGGATACACCAACAATATTTACTTTATGATCATCATGGTTGGTAAGGCTGGCAAGATCAATTCCATTGGTATTAGTTGCTCCTGGGGATAGCAACACATTCAGATGTCCTGTTAGGTAAATTTTAACTGAAGTGAATAAATCAAAGCATACCTGTTTAGATGTTTTTGGCAAATGAATGTTGTCAGTGGTGTTCTCACAATCCATTGCAACCATGTCTGTAGCCTGAAAAGGAATGACATAACTTTAGTATGCCTCAAGTAAATTGTACACATACAAAACAGTTTTAATATTGATTAAGTTTAAAAAGAGGTTGGTGGATACCTCATCAAAAGCTTTTCAGTACTTATCATAGTCACATAGTCACGGCATCAATTGCACGCATATCACTTGGTCCTAGGTTTAGCAAGCTATGATATTATTATATGTATATGTGATTGAACTGAATAAACATTTGAAAAAAATATAAGTGCATACCTGATTAGCTTCAGAATTATGAATGTTGTCACTTGGGTTGTCACCATCCATTGTGGACGTGTATGTTGTCTGAAAATTAATTTTTTTGGTAAATTTTAACTGGTAACAATTGTGAATACTTTATCAGAAGCTCCATGTTTATTATACCCTGTATGTGATCAAATTGCATGCATATTGGTACTTTGGGAATAACAAGTTACATATATCTAGTAGTTTTTGTGGTTGAAGTGAATAAACCAAAATGATATGCAAAATGTATTGAATGTCAATAAGGATGTCAGCACCCATTTCGGGTATCTATTTTCTAAAATTTATTTAATATTTATTGGTTTACCCAGTATGTAACGGCTACATTAGGCAAGAGTTACATGCATGCCTACACCAGTGTTTTTGAGCGAGGAATTGCAATCATCAGGACGATAGCTACTTTTGTTTGCCAGGGTTGGGATGGGTGATAAAATGTTATGACAATATATACATATGGAATACACAGGTTCGAGTGCTTTCTTCTATTTATATTATTTTGTGACATTAAATAAAGACAAAATGTACACTACACTATGGGAGGTTTAGGTCCAATACATTTTTTTTAATTAACTCACTTCTGGATGCACCAAACATTGATAGCGTACTAGCCTGTCGTGCACGCTTGCTCTCAGCTCAACTGCTGTAAATGCTGAAAGGGACTTTTCAAATCTTACACTACGAATTCACGTTGTTAGAAACGCTGTGAGAATCCTGTGGATGTCTGGAAAATCACAGGAAGCCTGTGTTGAACCAGCATACTTACCTTTCAGATCGTTTCTATTTAAACTTGCTGCTGTCTGGTGACCTCAGTGCTCATTGATGACTTCAGTGCGCATGCTCATAGTAGCTTTTCTGATTGGCTGACGCGTTCAGTAAGCACGGTTCACATTACGATGTCATTCACAATCATTTATGTGATTTTTATACCCTATTGGGGAACTCTAGTTGGATTTAAGCAGCAGAAAATTTGACAGGCATGGGGTTCTTTGTACTCTATGGGATGTGTCATAATATTAAAAAATATTTTCAAGTGGTACTTTCAATAATTACTCTTGGTCAAATCTAAGATAGTAGGTGTAGGGGTCACATTTGGAGACTGTCTGGCAGGCCCTATGCAGCGGATAATTTGTCTTGCATTGAACATTCTGAGCTCTGTGGTATGTACTCATTCTTTTGAAATTGGTGTCATGTGGTACCTCCAATGTTTGATCTAGCCCAAATCTTGGAGGGGTCCTTTTTGGGCGTCTGTCGGGCCTAATGCAGCAGAAAATTTGTCTGGTAGGAGCCATTTTATACTCTGTATGATGTACTTGTTCATTTCAAATTGGTTTGGGGTGGTACCTCCAATGTTTAATCGAGTGCATTTTTGGCCCCTCTTAGAGGCCCCCAGGGGCCACACGCAGCAGGTGGTCCCCGGCAGACATCCATATTTGCATATGTTAGGTTACACCACGAATGCTCATGTGTTCAGATATTGGTACCTCGTTCGTTTGATCAAAATGCTCTGGGCTGCCGCTCTATAATGCAAGATTTGTTCCGAAATTCAGTGTGTTGTGTGCACTCCAGGGTTATTCGTTTTTTTCTCAAAACACCCCTATTTTTTAATGGCAGAGTCCAATAGTTTCACCCCAACTGGGAAATCTGCATTGTTGCTTGAATGAGAGCTAATTAAACACATTTTCCAGACCGGCGAAAGTGTATGCAACAGCCAATTTTAACAGCCTGTCACGTGATTTTACTCTGAACGTCAACAAGAAAGAGGCTAGTCCATTTTACGCAGGAATAATTGTGGGTAGAATATGTGAGGGATAGTATCAACAGAGATGTGTATACTGAAAAGTAACATCTATCCTTCTTTTGCATTACTTAGCATTTCTGTTTTAGTATACTGGTTTGAAAATGTTGAATTTGCATGATTTGCGATGTTTATTTTAACTGAAACTCCCCTATTGATTGAATGTCGGGTTTGAAGAAGAACGGCACACTACGTGATTCGTTTGAATACAAGGGTGAAGGGTTGACACAAATTTATGTTGAAGTTAAAAGTTTCTCCACAGAATTTTGCATTGGCAAACATGCCATGCTACTGCGGTACTCCACTGACGGGATGACTTTCGTCGACAGCGGTCGTCGCTGAGCCGCACGCTACAACTTCGCTTGTGATGTAACTTGTTAGCCGTGGATTGAATGAATCTTCATTACCGGTTAAAATGTTGTTCATTTGGCGTTGGTAATCTTTATTTGTAACTGGGTAACGTCGCCAGCAGAAACATCCTAACTAAAACCGGGCACCGTATATGAAGTTCGCAAAAAACATTCAGTCTTTAGAAGTCACTTAATTGTATTGCTAGGACGTATTCTGCCGTTAAATGTATTATTTCCATCCGTTTTGCGATAGTATTTTCTAGATTGGAGGCAGTATTTACATTTCATTCAAAGTTGCGTTGAGATTACGTTGATACAGTGTAACAATGTCCGTCGGCGCCGGTGTGCAACGTAGCCAAAATAAAAGTCATAATCATTTAAACACTGCTTTCACAAGACTGGTAGGAGGTAATAAAGTTGGCGCGAAAGTATTCAAAAAAACAGTTTCTGACTGTTGCCATGGTAGCTGTGGGCCAGGATTGTTTTTTCCAATTAGTGACGGTACAACCTGTCTGTCATGTATGAACAAAATTAGCTAAGAGAGGAGTTAGAAGCTGTTGCTGGTGAAAAGTTACCCCAACGTTGGGGTCCATTTTCTCGGTAATGAAAATAGACATAAAAAACAGTAAATTGTTGCCTACACTCAAGCTGAGTAGAATGAGCTATGTCCGTGCTTTTTAATTAAAGAAATGTAAGGTGTAATACATTTGGCGTGAAGGTATTAAAAGAATCAGTTTTTGGATGTTGCCATGGAAACGGTGGTCAGAATTTGTTTTCGGATTTTACAAAAAGTAACTTTGTGCCCACACTCAAGCTAAGTAAAATAAGCTATGTCTGGGGTGTTGTATCCTAAATTTGTAGCAGGAGATACGTTTAGTGAGAAGTTATCAACAAAGCTTGGACGTTCAGTTGTGAGACATGACAAAATAAACGGTGCCAGTGATAGATTTCGAGTATGAAAAAACAAAATAAACGCAATCAAAGGCGCCGACCACGCGCGTTGGAAATAAAGAGAACGCGTTGCGACGAGTAATCTCGCCTGCATCTTTCACTCACGCAAACGCACACACATGCTATTTCCGTATATTGAATACGTTGGCAACGGAAGGGACAAGTTTAAATCATCTTTGTATTAACACAACTTGAAAGCAACAGTTTCACACTGAATATATGTTTATAAATTATCAAACTAAACATTCAATAATAATAATAATAATAACTTTATTGCATCCTTAGAAATACAATGTTTCTATCAGTTAATAGCAATAAAGATTAGTTGTGATAACTACTACTACAAAAAGAAAGTTAGTTGTTAATAGGATAAAGCAAGTGTTACATATCAAATGGCATTTTCATTCCTTGATTGAAATGCGTTATGAATATAATTGCCAATCTTTTTTATTATTACATGAAGCGGACTGCGACGGTTAAGACGAAAAGACAAGGCTAAGACGAAAAACATGTGACAGTACGATTATGTTCGTCTACTACATGCCCCGGGACTACACGTTCAAGTATCCAACTTCCCAATACAATTTTTTTTTAGTATCAGCAATAATTTCTAGTACTGCCTGGATAATTGCGTATTATTAGTTTACATCAGACATAACCCTGTACAGGATTTTTTAACAATGTCTCAAATTTCCGAAAGAATATTCAAATAAGTTGGGATGAATATGAATTGAATGTCCATCTTTTACAAATCAGCTATTAAAACAGTTCACCACCACGATTATGGTGAATTGGCGAGTTATCAACGAAGACGACGGGACGTCTCCAATCATGAGCTGGCTGGTTCGAATTTATCCACTTTTACAGTGATGAATATTGCATTCGAGTTGAGTTACTTGTAATTACAAGCTTGATTTACATTTTTCTTGGGGTGTTTTTTGTCAATGTATTAAATATAAGTGCGTTGGGAAATAGCATAATTATATTGCGTCAGTGAAAGAGGCTGGTGAGACTGTGTCACAACGCGTTCTATTTATTGCCAACGCGCGTGGTCGGCGCCTCTGATTGCGTTTATTTTGTATTTTTATTTTCAAAATGAATCACTGGCTGCGTTTTTTTTGTTACGTCTCGCAACTGAACGTCCAAGCTGACTGTGTATTGGCTGTAAGAGCAATCCCAGTGGAGCGGATCGCCAATACCATGTTCATTTGCATATCAACCGTGAAAATACCGAAAACATTATTGCATGGGTGATATGCAAATTTAATAGTTTTAGTCAAAATAAGTGACTGCCTAGAAGTACCATTATTCTTGTTCAAATTTCATTTCACTTGGCACGTATATCCATGTACCCAAGCGTAAAATATCGTACTTCTAAATATTGTTTATTTCTGCTATGTTTCGAAAAACGCTACTCTTGAAAGGACTAATTTGTTTGCTCCAAGACCTCATTTGCATATGTGGTGTGGAAATACCGATTTTGATTTCAGGGACGAATCAAAATAAACTGCAGTACATATGTAATAATGTGAAATACTTCATTTTCACTGTAAACATTTTTCCGCTAAAATAAATTCCAGTGAAAATGCCATTTCCTACATACCCCATTGAGACTTGACACAGCACAGTGAAAATTGGATTCACACGTGATGCTTGAAAACGAAAATAATTAAGTGAAATTCTATGTGACTTCATGAGAGTTGGAAATGAACAAATTATATGACACCCAACCCTACCATTCCATACACAGTGTAAACTACACCCCCAAAACATCCATTCACCGATGTATTCTATTTGACTTCTCAGGAAAAATTGAAATAAACAAATTATATGACAACGAACTTAATTATAATTTCAGCTTCTAGTTCAGCACTGGTTAAATAAACTATGTCGTCTCTATGCCAACTTGAAGTTATTCATTGCTTACACCATTGACTTCAAAGTCTACGTTTCAATCCGAGGATTAATTGCATTGGAGTGCCAGTCTTTTATTTTTCTATTGTAATGTCAATTTCTTGCGATTACTCGGAACATGAAGCTGTAACCACAGACTGTCTATGTTCTGTAGCTAAATCCTGGTATAAGTACCGGTTAGGCAGTCTTGAACTATGTATTTGAAGCCAGCTGAGAGGTAAATCCAATCCAATAGATTTCTCATTGTTTGGTAACTATTTGCTGCAAATGCAACAAAAATCAATATAAAAATATTACCCACACAGCCTTCTACAGGTTACTTGTCACTTTAAAGTGGTTGCGATGAGGTCACCTGACTGTATGTAAATTAGTCAACTTATCGCGCGGCCATTGACGCAGAAGTTCGGAGGATATGGGGCTCTTGGTGCTACTCGTCGCTGTTTTTCAAATTTCGGTGACAGGTAAGTTCATTTTCGACAATTCTTACACTTTCTTAATTCGTAGTCACAGCCACAGTTTAGTTGTTAGGGAGGTACTTGCCATGTAGACGGTACTGTCAACCACAGGGGCTTGTCGACTGAGCGCGAAAGCCCCTTGGCGAGAACGAAGTTCGAGAAGGGAGGACACTCTCTCACCAGTATGACGTCATAGCTTTACAATTATTCGAATTTAAACAGTAATCAATCATTTACCTTAGAAAAAACAACACAAAAACTGAATACAGTTAAGTGCTAATCTATTCAAACCACCATCACGATCAAATTCGGCAAATTAGCGACAAAATACACGTTTTCCCGAGTCTGAATGACTACCGCTGTATGTCAATTGCCGGCCGCAGCCATCTCAAATGCATGCTTGGTCTTGATTGGCTAATAATGTGGGCGTGTCTAAGACCGCTTATTTCAAAATTCCGTGTACTATGGCTGCCAGCACTATGGAGTCGGTGAATTCTGGCAAGTTTCCATTGGTTTCTTGGTGAGCAAACGGTACATTTTTATGTAGAATTGACACCTTTATTCTTGTTATCAATTTAGTTTTGCCCGTGCCTGCTTGGCCTAAAATAAGAAGGTTGTGGCCCTCATTTACTGCGGTCACAATGTTTTCCTCTACAGTTGCCATGTTGTTTAAAATCAACAGTGAGTTAAGGGGTCTTTCACACACCCACTTTATTAACCAATTAGAAACAACCCAACAATGACAACTGTAATCTGCTGTGGATACAGTTAGGTAAAAATACTGTGGAATACTTTATTTTCGCTGGAATTAATTTTCGCTGAAAAGGCTTTTTGGGCGTTCTTTATGGAATTTATTTTCACTGATTTTTGATTAATTGAATGTGAAATATAGGAAAAAAAGTATATTCACTGGATTTTATTTACACGGAATCATTCCTTCAGCGAAAATAGCGAAAATAAATTCCAAGCAAAAATAAAGTATTCTACAGTAGTGTAAAATAAAATAAAAGAAATGCAACTAAAAATAACTAAAAATTAAAAGTTATAATAACTACAAATAAATAAAATAATGAAATACAGAATATTATTATACATTTGTCACCGTAAATGCCATAAGTTGCAGCGTCCCGTAATTTTGCAGTATTGCACTAGGTATTTTTATTCTACCATATTAGGAAAGGCGAATTCCAAATACGGAACAATTATGCACGTAAGCGTACTCTAATAATAAAAACATGCAAACATGCCTTCCTCCAAAGTTTGACCGAACCCCACACAAAGAAGCTTGCTAAATCTGTTCTAAATGTTTTGGATTTCCACATATCCCCATGATGCATCTCTGGGAGGAAAAGATGTATAATAATAAGGTTATTACGAGGACACTGCAAAGTATGCACTCAGACAGTTGCATCGTCGCATAATTCAATACTCCTGCTGTACTGTCTTTGTGTATACTTAGTAATAACAGTAGTAATGCAGTATCCTCGTAATAACCTCATAATATAAAGAATAATGCTTTCAAAGGTGCATATCTTGGGTGGAGGGAGTCTGCAAATTGTACACATAACACTATAAAATACAGGAAAACAATGCAACCTCAGATAATCTCAACAAACTAGAGCTCACAAAAAAAATGGAAATCAACCTTCACAATTTGTTAAAAATATCAGCATGGAGATTATTCTTTTCTTTGAGATCACTTGCCATGCAGTTTGTATATCCCTAATCACAGTCTCTCTGGACTCTACCCAAATCTAATTACATGTAAAAATTATTGCCAAATCTGGTGAAAATATAACATGACTGGCCATACTTTCGCATCAAAGAAGCAGTACTGTTAATGGGCATTGATATTTCAGTAAGAGCTAGAATTACAAATGTTGTCGTTTTTCAATGTTAAGTTTTACAAGGATGACAGTTTCACAGTGTTTTGAATGTTCGATTCATGGAGATGTAGCAAAGTTTTTAAAACATTAAAAGACAATTGTTAATTTACAAGCACTGTGATGCTGGACTGTTGATTTCAACCACAGTCCCTCTATCCCAGTCTGGAAACTGATAGCGTTATTTTGCCTTGAATCGTGTAGCAGGTAAACAAACCGTTCACACCTGGGTCAAGGGAGTCAAGAAGTCAGACAGATTGTGATACCGTGAGAATATTCATGAATATTCATTAAAATCGGCAAATTTACTGTCATGCAAAGCGATACCTCGTTGTATGACTTCACTTTGACCTCAATATTACACGCAACTACAACGTAAACAAACCATGTAAACAAAATTAGCACTATGAAATTTATTGAACCCTTATACATATCAACCCCAGCCTAATAACTCATAAACATCTAGTTCCTGCCATGTAAATATTAATAATATTAATATTGGGAATTATTTTAATAGTTTTAATAGGGAAAAAACGGTGCAGCGTGGGGGGTTCATAACAATCCATGTCAACTATACAACAACTAATGACTTTATTTGATACACCAGTATATAGCAATGCTTAAATTTTTGCATATAAATATATTTTTGTACCACTGAATAGCGCACATTGTCATTTCAAAATGTCGCCATTTGCATTAACGATCGAAAAGAGCATTAATAAAAAGAGCCAAATTTAACATTAATAAAATGCAATGTGATAAATCAGCCTACCAATTTTTAATGATAGGCTTCGATCATAAAATTTTGTAGAATCTTCGACGTTGACCCCAAATTACCATGATTGGTCTGTTCTGCAGTGCCCTCTATACTTTTCACCACGTTCTTGTGGTGATAAATATGCTAATCAGTAGCAAGGCTAGTAAGCTGCCAACCAATAAGCCAGCCGGTTTTTTGTTCGATCTGTTTTATGCAACTATAATTTTTATGATCACTATCATTCGGAAAACTTCGGATTCTACTGGCATTACCATGCAGCATTTTGAATGGTTAATGGCATTCCTTCTCAAAGGACACATGCCGGTCAACTAATACGTCACAATCATCATGGCGGGTCTGTGTTTTTTACCAAAGCAATAGTGTGATCAAAAATAATCACTCCCGATAAAAATAAGTCAGATTTAATTTTATTTCATATCAAAAAAAAAGAAGTAACATTTTTTGCATGGCATCATGACTGAATAAGAGGAATTATTTGTATAGCCGGTGTATAACATCGCAAAGTAAGTTATGTCCCGTCGTAACTTTGATGATCAATTTGAAGTTTTATTTGTTCGTTCATTACTGTAAATGTAAACGTTTTAGAAGTTGATGGTACGAATAATAAATTACAACAATATGCCAATTAATTACGTGGTCGATTTTTTGGAAGGAGAATGTTTTTACCTTGCCCGTAACATCAAAGATGTAAGGGAAAGGTATATTAAGGGAAAAATTTCTGTCCTGCGTTGTCGTCATTGTCGTCGTCGTTAATAATTGTCATTGTTTGCATAATACACTTTACTAATTCTATTCCAAACCTTATCAAACTTGGTCACCTTATTCATCAGTATATGAATGACAGATGTCCTGTATGAAAATATCATGCAAAAATTAAGAAAATCTGATAAAAAAATTTTGACTGTTTCTACTTGACTGATCACTGATGACTGATACACATTCAAAGGTCACTGATCAGTGGAAATATGCATTGTTATTGTTGTCTGTGTTTAATGAAGCAAATCATTTATCTTGTAATTCCTCAGCTCCTGAGAGCGAGGTTATTTGTAGTTATGTTGGCGATCGCCTCTGTGTCTGCGGAAGTACTATGGGAGATTGCATGATGGGAGTGAAAATTCTTTCGATCAATAAAATAATTTTAAAAAAGTGAAAACTAGAGTGACTGTGAAATAAAGGTGGGTGTTAAATGTCATGGAATCTGGATGAAATAATGAAAGGAAATTGAACTGGTATAAAAGGGAGGTAAATATAGCTAGAATGCAGGATCAAATTCCGGGGGTCAAAATACGTCACAATGCATTCATCATTGCGGCTGCAAAGTGACAAAAACTATGAATGCAGTAAAAGACTTGATTTGCAGTTTGCGTGAATGGCCGGGGAAAAAACATGCAAATTCTGTGCTTCAGTAACAGTATTTGCTGCTTTTTTGTGCAATGAAAATTAATACAAGAAATGCTGCCAAAAGACATTTCCTTCTAGTAAACAAAACGTTTATCTTGTAAATGTTATGGTTCTGTTACAGCAAATCTCAGAAGTATTGGGGCAGCCAATTTGCAAACTCGCTAGCGAATTGGCTAACTGCTTGGCTTTCGAATCTCGCTGGCGCCGATTTGTGGTTGCGTCTACTCGGGGCGAGTCCATATTGTTTAGGTGATATAAAATGCTTTTACGCTGTTTGAATAAAGAGACAAGTTGAGAAACAGTTTCCTACAAAGAAGGAGAAAATAAATTTTCACATCCAATCGCTAATAATATTCGACCTCATTCGTCGTTTTGGGGGTAGCTATCAGGACATCGATTACAAACAGCGAGTTATGAAAACATTGAGTTACAGAAATGACCACGCCCATGTCTTTGAAACCATGCCCACTTTTGTGAAACCACGTCCAAATTGTAACAGGTAATTGTAACAAGTGTGACAGTCGTCGTGTTGCGTCCTGTTCGATATGGGACTCCTAGCGACGTATACAACGCGTGTAAAATACGACCACCACGCTTTCAATTAACAGTTAACAGAACTTCGAGTTACGGGCACCATACATTTCGAACTTTAAATAACAGTTAATCAAACTTCGAGTAACGGGCAACATATATTTGACTCCCGTGTGCGAAGCACAAAAGGGAGTCTTTGCAGTTACCCTGTCTGTCTGTATGTATGTATGTATGTATGTATGTATGTATGTATGTATGTCACTTTTTTTGTTCCACCGTTATCTCAAGAACCACTAATCAAATTTTGGTGAAACTTGGTACATAGATGCTCTGGGATAATGCGCAGAGTTGATTAGGTTTTGGTAAAAATCTATGAATATTAATTACCTAATTTGCATGATAATTAGCTGATTTTTAGCTGTTCCATGACTGTTCCACTGATATATGAAGAACCACTCATTGGATTTTGATGAAACTTGGCACATGGATGCTCTGAACTAATGCGCAGATTTGA
This sequence comes from Saccoglossus kowalevskii, assembly GCF_978046115.1. Lineage (NCBI taxonomy): Eukaryota > Metazoa > Hemichordata > Enteropneusta > Harrimaniidae > Saccoglossus > Saccoglossus kowalevskii. The sequence continues at coordinate 23,589,990 of NC_140649.1, read as the reverse complement.
TTTGTTTTTGGTAAAATTCTATGAATATTAAATACCTAATTTGCATGATAATTAACTGATTTTAAGCTGTTCCATGACTGTTCCACTGATATTTGAAGAACCACTCATTGGATTTTGATGAAACTTGGCACATGGATGCTCTGATCTAATGCGCAGATTTCATTAGTTTTGGGTAAAAATCTGTTTATATTAATTACCTAATTTGCATAATGATTAATCAATTTTTGGCTTTTTCACTGATATCTCAAGTACTAATCATAACATTTCAATAAAACTTGGTACATAGATGTCATATGAGACTGCACAGATAGTTTTTAGGGTAATATCAGTACATATTAATTACCTAATTTGCATAATTAATTAATTTTCAGCTATTGATATTTCAAGTAGTAATGAACACATTTCAATGAAACATGGTACATAGTTACTTGAGGACTGTGCAGAGACCTAATTAGTTTTTGGAGAAATATTTGTGCATATTAATCACCTTATTAGCATAATTAGTTAATTTTCAGCCCTTCACCTGATATCTCAAGTACTAATCATCACATTTCAATGAGACTTGCGACATAGATCTTCTAGGACTATGCAGAGACTTGATTAATTTTAGGATAAATTATTGTGCATATTAACTACTAATTTGCTTAATTAGTTAATTTGTCCTAAGAACCACTCATTGAATTTTAATGAAACTTTTAAAGAGTGCTCATCACATTTCAATGAACCTACATGTGTAGGACTATACACCATACCGTTAAAGTCCTATTATAAACCGCGGTTTATATTACAATGTATCAATTTAAAAATTGGGATCAAAAGCTCAAGTTCGGGGTGCGGTTTCTATTACGTACATATTGCAATCACTAAATGGGCGTGGTCATTTTTTGTCCACAACACATGCACAAAACAAACAATACACCGTACAATCTCTTGAATAGGCGTCGGGGAAGAGTTAAAGGCCTTGTTTTGGTTCTAAAATAGGCGTTACGAAATGTTGTAAAATTACAGTCAATCAAAAAAAAATTCAACATGATACAAAAAATACTCTGTTTTTTTAATGTAATATGCATTTATTTTTTTGATTTTCTTGGTAACGAAAAGTATATTCTAACAGAAGTTTCAAATAAAAACACGAATGCACTGCTTAGTGGCAAATGATCACATAACGGTAGCTCGATCCGGCCATGCTGCGGGTCACAAGTGAATAACTTACTTGTTTCGAAGTGTTGATATTCGTGATTATTATTTAGTAGTGATTACAATAACGCACGAAAAATAAATTCGTTGAATTGTTATAAAATGCAAGTAAAATTCAACTTAGTTTCCCCGTAAACGAATGATTTCAGTCACATGTAAACAGCCGATATGATATCCGCCATGTTTTTGAATGCTCACGTGACGTATTATTGACAGGATAGGTCAAGTCGCTAATTAACCAATCAAAAGGCTGGATGGTGCCCACGTGTCTAAATTACATAGCTCATTTAAATATGTTAATGACAGTTCAGCGACCTCATGGTGAACGCAACAACGGAAGAGATTTACCGATAATGTAGTGCGATCTTTTGCCTTTGATTTCCATGGGAAAACGGCATGATATTTGCGGCAGACAAAGGAGGTGGATTGCAAAGATATTTTTAATATATACTGGGGCATCAGAAACACTGCTGTCAAGAAAACAATATCCACAGGTGGTGCAGAGACCTGCATTGGAAGTAGAAAAGATGCTAAATGCCAGTATTATTGAACCAAGTTGTAGTTCCTAGACCTTAGACGATATTATTATGTACGGCAGAGATGTATATGAGAAGTTAGTGTTTGGAAAAAGTATTGAACAGATTGCTGATAGCCAGGTCAAGACTCAAGCCAAAGAAATATGACCTGTGCAGAACCAGTGTAATGTATTCGGGTCATATAGTGTCAAAAGATGGTGTAGCGACTGATCCAGACAAAGAGAGAGAACCATAAAGGAGTGGTCAACGCCAAAAAGTGTGAAGGATGTAAGAAGTTTCTTGGGGATGGCGTCTTACTACTGCCGGTATGTACAAGGATTTGCCAAAATAGCAGTACCTTTGCACAGATTACCGGAGAAAAATGAAGTGTTTAATTGGGATACAGAATGTGAGATTGCTTTCCAGGTATTAAAGGAGTGTCTGATGTCCGCCCCGGTACTAGCGTATCCACAGGAAACAGGAGAATATGTGCTGGATACAGACGCAAGTGAAACAGGTATTGGTGCTGTCTTATCACAGGTCCAGGATGAAAAGGAAAGGGTGATAAGGTATGGCAGCAGGTCGCTGAGTAAAGCGGAAAGGAATTATTGCGTCACAAGGAAGGAATTACTGGTATTGGTGAATTTCGTGAGATACTACAGGCAGTACTTGTACGGTAGGAAATTCACCATCAGGACTGATCATGCAGCTCTAAGGTGGTTGTTGAGTTTTAAGTGTCCAGGAGGAAAACTCGCCAGGTGGATCAAAGTCCTTGGGGAATCCGAGTATAAGGTTATAGGCCAGGGAAAATCCACGGGAAAACTGACAGGTTATAAGGAGACCATGCGGGAAATGTGGTTGGCAGGGGGAACATAGCGCTGTGATTTCCAGGGCCGGAGAGTATAGCAGTTCATTGCAGGATACTCCCACTTGCATGAGGGACACAGAAAAGGTGAATATGGGAAAAGGAATAGTGGACACCAGGATGGTGGAAACGGAAATAGAGACCCAGGTATGGGCTGTCAGAATTCAACCTAAGGTGAGCAGTGATCAGATAAAGGAAGCCCAGATGGCTGATGCGGGAATAGGTCCAGTAAAGAGGGCGAAGGAATCAGACCAAAATGGAAAGAGATGTCACGGTTGGCGCCCGCCGTGAGAGTTACTTGGGGAAGCTGGAAGCAACTCGGAATAAAGAAAGGTCGAGAGTATGCGACGGTTGTGATGAAGACATTAGAAGAGATCGGATGAAAGTGACAATTATGAACCAGTCAAAGTGCATTTTTGTGGAATCAGATGAGGAAGACATGAAATAGAACTGAACTATAAACTGTGAGTGAATAACCCTGTATGGGAAATTTGCACTGCCGTGAAAAATGTATTTACCTTTATTTGGGTGGCATATATATATTTCCATTTGGATTTAGTGTAACTAGAAATTTAAAAGTAGAAAACCCGCACTTGTGCGTGAAGAATAAACTACTCCATATTTAATTATTTTTGACGTATTCATGAAAACTAGTTTTTATTTTATTTGTGGCCAGAAAGATCTCAAACCACATTCCTACTGCTGGGCTGCAGACCAGCATTGGGAGTTTGGGGAGAGAGGTTAAATTGACAAACAAAATGGCAGTCAAAAGTCAACTTGAGCTGTGACTTGTGTCCTTGATTTTGTGTACTATTTCAATTGAGAGGATAGACTTCAGATACTAATTACCACCCCAAAGTATAACCAATTTCAATTTTCCAAGATAATTTATGTCTGTGAAAAAATGCTATGAAATCAACCCCGGTGTGTTGAACTCAGGGGGGAATAATGTGACATAAATTGTAAGTTAAAAGTACAGAGCCCTGGCTGTGTGAATGAAAAGCGTACATGTTTGTATAATTTGCAACAACCCATTGCACATGTTTATTTTTAAGACTGCTGTGCTGATACAGTCACTGGATTGTGTTGTCAGCAGAAATTGAGATACATACATCCTGTCTCTCCCTGTGGCATAATGGTATGTCTCAGACAGTGACATGGTGATTGTGAAATACCTTGGAATGTGCTGAGCCCAGTGTTGTTGGCAATGAAAATAGATATGACATCATTGACCCGAGTCTCCTACTATAAATTGGTAGAGCTTGGATTAAGAGTGGTTTATTCCACTACCAAAATTGGCATCCTCTGTACACTGATTTGTCGGCTATTTCGAGATAACCAATCATTTCGTTATATACATTTTATTATTTGCATGGCCATAAATTAACTAGGGTATTTAAGTTGAGACATAAGGGAAAATCTTTAGTCAGGAAGGTGACCTGACTTGATCCTGTAACATCTTGTGATGCTGATTCCTGACTCCAGTGAGCTGTACCCTATACAGGGGTACATATGCAGACGTGCTGTACAGTAATCCCTGCTGATCAACAGGAACCACTGAAGCTCACTGCCTGAACTACTTCCGTTGTACCAGTAGCAGCAGATAGCAGTGCAGTTGCCGATACTCCCTGGACACAGAGCACGAGTTTAAATTGTAGTGCAGCTGCTTCGCCAGTGTGCCAGATACGAAGGAACGCAACATTGCACATTGCTGTCCAATGGAGAGTGGAGTGTTCCCTGCAGCATCGATCAAGTCTCTAATTTATTTTATTTTACAGTGTATCCCCCTCCCCTTGCTGGTTCCAGTGACCAGCATCCCTGTTATTTGTTCATTAAAGTACAGGAAACCGTATATATTGTGTTGTGTTGATTTATTATAATCGTTACTGGTATATTTCTTTCTCTGCACAGTCTCAGTTGTGGTGATATACATTCACCAAACGATCCCCACCCCGTGACAGCGGACGAGCTGAGAGGGAGGAGACTTATTAGATAAGCACGCTACCAAAGACAAAGACTATTAGACCGGTATTAAAGACAAACTCCCCGATCCTGAATACGGTGTAGCCCCATAAAGGCCCCCCCCCCGCATTTAACGTCACAATATGTTAATAAATCATTGTTAAATACTTGCTGATTACCGAACTGTGCGGTATGTCGGCGAAATAACCATTTAAAACTAAACATTTCTATAAGGCATGCTGTGTACCCTTACATCGATCGACCATTGAGATTCACGCTTTTCAACCAACCAACCAATGGGAATCGTGCTCTTCGCAGAATGACACTGCGATCCTGTCGCAGAGTGCAATAATCGACATTCGGCGAGTCGCACAATTGCGCCGCAGAGTTAGTTTTTAGACCCCCATACATACTTCTATTTTTTAATATTTTTTTTATCTTAAGTGGAATCTACAAAATAAGTTTCCAACATTTGAAAGTAGGCAAGCGTTTTCTAATTGATTATTTTGGTAAATGAAATTTGTAGTAAAGCCAGTAAAACAAGTTTTGAAGCAGCACAATGTTGCATCGAAATATAGCAAAGCATACTTCTACATTATATGAAATAAATGACAAGGTTATGATAAAGCTGCAAGCTAAAACAAAGCTGACAGGAAAAAAAAATAAACCTTGGTTGACACTAACATGTATAAAGTGGAAATGCTAATATAAAGAAGAAAGTATATCAGTGGTTCTCTCTATCTGACCCAACCAGCACATGCTAAAGAGAGAGACAGGTGATAAGCAGGTCATCTCAAAATTGATTAATTCTTGTAACCATAATGAGTTTATAGCATACCGGTTACACTCGACGAACCAAAGGCTTCTTGGCAAGGTGGTTCAGATTATTGTTCCCAGGAAATTTACTCAGCTCGCAAAACCATTGGTGACATCCACTAGAAAACTGCATCCATGGTGATTTCTTAACAAAGGAACCTTGTGCCATACCTCCCATTCCTAAGACAAAATCCACCCGTTTCATATCACAACTACTTGGAGTAGATTTGTCTTCAAGTATCAGCAAACACACCAATTTTCATGTCACAACTACTACGTGGTGATTTTGTCTATCCACAATACAAGCAACAAAAGACATTAATTATAATACCAAATATTGCACAAAATATTTCAAATATCAGTTTCTTGGATAGTGCTTCGGCTAAAATAATCTGCTCCTACATTTTGGGAGCTTTTAATCGCCACGATTCTATACCTGAATGACTGTAGCTATAAAGCCCACCTGGCCAGTCTTCCATTTGCCATTCTAGCATGATTCAAGTAAATCAACGGCTGGTGATCAGTTTCAATAACAAATTCTCCACCATACAAGTATTGCTGGAATTTACGTAGACCCCAAATTAGTGCTAGACATTCCTTCTCAATGACTGAATATTTAGCTTCTTGTACAGAAAGCTTTCTACTCGCAAAAGCTACAGGAAAATGATGGTCATCGTGAATTTGCATTAAAACCGCGCCCAGACCGGTATCAGAAGCGTCACTACGTAAAATAAATGGTATGTTGAAATCTGGAAGTTTCAAAATGTGTGGATTACTGAGGGCGCTTTTTAGCGCTTCAAATGCTTTTTGATGTGGTTTTTCCCAATTAACCTTCTTTAGTTGGCCTTTCCTGGTTTGGTCATGTAAGGCTGTGGCAATTGCCGCAAAATTCGGAACAAACTTTCGATAATAACTCGCAACACCAATGAACGAGTGAACCTGCGTGATTGTATGTGGCCGCTCTGTATGAGTAATGCCTTAATTTTCCCAGGCATTGTTTGAAGCGTACCTTGACCCACCCGATGACCTACGAACTCTAATTCCCTGAACCCCATGTAGCATTTACTCGGTTTAGCAGTCAAACCTGCTGCTTGAAGTCTAGCCAAAACGTCTGAAAATGTGCGCAGGTGATTTACCCATGACTCTGTATAGATGAGAATGTCACCCACCAAGTTTACCACCCTTCCTTCCATACCACAGAGGACTATTCGCATTATTCTTGAAAATGTGGAAGGACTATTGACCAATCTAAAGGGCATATATCTATATTGGTACAGGCCCAATGGAGTTAAAAAAAGCAGTTTTTGCTTTTCACTCGGCAGTAAAGGGTATTAGCCAAAACCCTTTGGTTAAATCCAATTTTGTGAAATACCGTCCGCCAGTTAATTGTGCGAATAATTCTTCCGGGTTGGGCATCGGTTCAGTATCAAACACGGTAATTTGGTTCAATTTTCGAAAATCTGTGCAGAACCTGATTGTGCCATCCTTTTTTATTAATACTATGGGGGGAGGCATATGGCGAATCTGAAGATTCTATAACCCCCATATTCTGACATAGTTTTAACTTCTTTAATGATTGATTCTCGAGTGGAAAAAGGAGTTGGGTAAGACTTCAGTCTTACCGGCTGCTCAGATACCAGTTTAATATCATGACTTCCTACCATTGACCTGTTTCAACCTCCCCTCTTTTTCAACTCAATAGTCTACCGACCCCACACAATAATATATGGTCCCTGCCATTGCATTTTTAATTTGTCATTAGATAGGCAAAAGTAAAATTACGTGATCCCCCTCTTCAAACTTTCTATACCTGGCTTTCTTATCAAAGTGATGTTTGTATTTACACTGGGATTTCAACAATTCCTTTCGTGCCATTTCGCATGTGTCCTCTAACCTTTCCCTTAAATCCAGTACATACTGATAAGTGGATTTAATTCCGGGTTTTACAGTTTCCGATGTCCACACCTCCCTCAATATGGCCATAGGGCCTCTCACGGTCCAACCATATAAAAGTTCAAATGGGGAAAATCCAAGACTTTCTTGGGGAGCCTCCCGATATGCAAATAATAATGGGCTGATATACCTATCCCAATAAAACTGCGTTAGTATTTTATCTACAGTTTTACGAGTGCCAAGGTGACCTGCCAAGACGGAATCGTGACCTAATCTCATTATTTGTAAACGAAATTCTGAAGGTACTACCAACTGAGTAAACTCTCGACCTAATTCTATCTTAGGGGACTATATTTCCTATAGATTAACCCATTTTTTGATTATGAAATAGGCTACATTGTTTTACCTGTGGTTTTCTGCTTACCAGACTCAGCCAAGTTACGAACAGATTTTAAATTAGGATCCCCGTCTTGTGCTGCTTTAAGCACCATTACTGTAACTTTGTTCGTATCATCTTTAAATTCGGGAACAGTCATTGGATGGGTCAGTCATTTCTTCGACACAATTTGGGCTCTAGTTTCTACTGTCTGTACTAACTCGATCCTATCTTGAACCGTATTTCCAGTGGGGTTTATGCTACTATCAATACTATCCCCATCTTTAGTGGGGGTGGCTACGTTACCATCCCTATCTCTAGTCGGGGTGATTATACCCTCACCTCTACACTGGGCTAGTTCGCCTTCACCTCTGCTCTGGGTGGTTACCCGCTCACCTCTACGCTGGGCAAGTTCACCTCCACCTCTGCTCTGGGTGGTTACACCCTCACCTCAACGCTGGGCAAGTTCAACTCCACGTCTGCTCTCGGTGGTTACACTCTCACCTCTACACTGGGCGAGTTCACCTCCACCTCTGCTCTGGGTGGTTATACCCTCACCTCTACACTGGGCAAGTTCACCTCCACCTCTGCTCTGGGTGGTTACACCTTCACCTCTATGCTGGGCAAGTTCACCTCCACCTCTGCTCTGGGTGGTTACACTCACCTCTACACTGGGCAAGTTCATCTCCACCTCTGCTCTGGGTGGTATCAGGATCACCAGGCTCTCTGGCCCCGGGAATATTTCTAATTATCAAGTCAAAAACTGGCGCCTTCATGCATACAGCTTTCACTTGGCCTACATAATAGGGCGTTTCAATATCTAATGCTGCTACAGCAGCTTTTCTGTACGACCCATCCATTAATATGCAAGTACGTACCTCACCTGTAAGTTGGCTGGGTTTAACTAAATCAATTTTAATCACAACCCCGCTACAACCCGAGTCTCGAAGGACTCTAACGACCTTGTCGTTAACCACGCCCTCAACGACCGGCATTTCCGGTTCTACACTACTTAGGTGATTAACACTAGACATGCTAATTACCGGGACTATGCGCCCACACTTCAGTTCGGACTTCCAATTTGTTATTTTGTTCATGGATACATGGTTCTTTCGTCAAACAAATACATGTAGCCACTGTCTGTTTTTCCGAAACGGGCAAAGGCTGAGTTTCAGATATTTCTAACATGGAAGCCGTATTAAGTATGGGTTGGCCAGAGGTTTGCCACATCTGTGACACAACCTTTGCTTATTATTCCTACCTACTGTTCTTACCGCCTGTGGGGTACCACCTGACTGAGGAAGATTCTTAGGCACATTCTGTTTGGGAGGGGGGGGGGTTATACGATTTATTTGACACGTACTGTCTAGCTTCTCTATGTTTATCGGCCAATTCGACCACTTCGTGTATGTTTTTAAGAGAGTGTTTACGCAGAAACACTGCTAAATCCGAATTGCAAGTAGTATGGTATTGTTCACGCAAAATTAAATCTAAAAACCCCTCAACTGTATTATCAACCCCTGACAACTCAACCCAACGTTTTAAATAGTTCTTCAAACGCACCACAAACTGCTTGGCAGATTCTAACTTGCCGGGTCTTTCTTGTCTGAATTTCTTTCGAAAGCCCTCCTCAGTCAAATCATAAGCCAATAAAAGAGTTTGTTTAATAATTTGCCACTTCTGGGCATCCTCTTTTGGCAAAGTATTATAAATTGTCAACGCTTTACCAGTGAGTAGGGCACAGAAATGAACTCCCCAACCCCCTTTTGGCCATTGATTTACAGTTGCAAATATTTTAAACCAATTTATAAAGGCATCCATATCTTCCCAATCTTTATACTCTGGTAACCTAGGGTATTTAGTGTTAACAGTGGTTTCAAGCTTGGGTTTCACATTCCCTCCTGGGTTAACCTGCATATTGTGTTATCGCTCCCTTTCCCTCTCCTCCATTGCTAATTTTTCAAGTTCAATTTGATGTTCACATGCCAATTTCTTTTCAGCCTGGGTTGCTTTCATGTCGAGTTCTCTTTGTGCCTTCTCCTCTGCCAACTTTTCTAACCTTTCTTCCCGCTCCATAGCCTGTGTTGCACTTATTCTGTCCCTAACATATTTAACGATCTCAGGTTCATCATGATAACCTAACTCTTTTGCTATTTTCCTCAACTTCCTAACTTCCACCAATTCTAATTCATGGTCTATGTTCGAGCAAAACTGGGAATAATACCTGTGGGACAAAGACCAACACCTCCAAGGCCAGAAATAAACAGGATATTTGGACTAGGAGTCAACTAATTCGTAAAAAATTGAACTAACCTAAACTGCATATTAGGGTTAGGAACCAACAGAGCCGCCGTACCGTTAGTCACTGCTCGTGTAGTGCCAATTCGTGATACTCAATACGAAAAGTGGTCAATCTCAATATTTTAAGTATGTTTTCCAAATATTGTTGATAGACTGCACATTTACCGCTTTTTGATGCCAATCTATCCCACCGCTGCCACCAAATGTCACAAGGCTTGTTTTCAGTTAATAATGGTAGCCAAATGAGGACCAAAAAGACCTTGCCTTGTGTTGTGGGTTCTTTACCCATTATTGGGGTGACCAAGTTTGGAAATGTACACGAATTCGACACACACGCTCGCAATGACAACACGAAGATGCATTAATTTCAACTCAATATTTAATAACACAACTATAAATAAAAGGGAAATAATACAAGGCGGGCATATACGGATCAACTGATATATACACAGGGCTTCAAGCTCCAGTCACAATTGACAAGAGACTGGAGTATGTAGAGCCAAAATTAAGAAAAATATGTAAAATTTAACAAAACTATTTGGCAAAAGTATGAAACCCAACAAAGCATTGAACAAAATAACACTACGACTCTAAATTAATTCTGAAATAATTAGGCATACCATGTCGACAGTACAGTTCATGTGGAAGCGTTGAGATGGACAGAGATGGACACGCCCTATTCCAGCTGGCAACGGAGCATTGAACCGGTTACACTCGACGAACCAAAGGCTTCTTGGCAAGGTGGTTTAGATTATTGTTCCCAGGAAATTTACTCAGCTCGCAAAACCATTGGTGACATCCACTAGAAAACTGCATCCATGGCGATTTCTTAACAAAGGATAAAAGAGCCGTGCCTTCCGACGTACGAATGATGTGCCCACTCAGCAACTGCGTGGCAGGAAAGACGTTGACAATAGATTTTTTCATTCATTAAATACCATGCATGAATTAGCATAACAGACAATTAGCATGTACATCCTTTTCAGTAAGCAATTAGTTGGTTCATTGACATTGATGGCGTTCTTATTACTCCACTTAAAATTAGCAGACGTACGTGCATTTCACCTTGAGTGGGGAATCGACATCCCACATACTCAACACAATTCGTTGCTGGGATTATTCTGCCCAGGTTATATTTTTCATTGCAAATTTGCATGCTTCATGGAATTAATTTTATAATAATTACATTACTATGATCCGAAATTACATATGTATTTTGGAACCTTGTGACAATAATACTGTGCTAATTTTACATGTTAAGAAACAACATTAATAAATAAACACAACTAGGACATGTGTATGGCTTCTGCTGGGACCATCACTGCAGAAACACTGGCAGTGTCTGATGTACAGAGATGGACGTTGCTAGCAATGTCCTTCATATTTGCAGTTGACCATCCCTCAGCACCAGACACTGCAACTGCGACAGTGACGCCAACAAAACAAATGGGTAGACACAACCCAAATTTCTTTAACTTTTATCACCCCCCCCCCCCCGAGCTGATGCTGTGGATACATGACATAGACAAATTCTGATCTTTGCAAGTTATCAATTCCAGACCCCCCTCCAAGAAATAATATATATATATATAATATAATAATAATAAATAATATATATATAATATATATATATATATATATATTGAATACAACAGCATTGTTCAAAGATACTAAGGATTTTAAGCTGCAAGTTCTTTCAGTTCTTTGCGAATTCCTTTGCTACGATGTGTCTTGGCATTCTTTACTTTGAATTCCTCAACTATTTTTCGTGCAGCAGAATGGCCTCTGATATTTACTAATATCTTCACGCACATAATTATGTATTTGAGCGAGGCGTCATCTTGTAAATTGGTTGACAGGTCTGACAAGTATGTTAATGCCACTCTATCAGCAAGGATTGACTGTGTGACAAATTCATGGATAGTTTTATTCTCTGCAATGGATGCAGAATGGAGTCTAATAAAATGTTCCACTCTGTGAATAAACAAATATGTTTTGTCACAGACAGAAAATATTCCACCTTGTAGACAAAGTCTGAATCATGGGAGTGTATGCTGGCCCACGTCTGCGCAACTGTTTGGATAGTGCCATTGGAATGTAGCCACAGGCATAACGCAATACATTCTCTTCAACTTGTGTCATTTGGATAGAGCTGCTCTTGCTGTCACTCAGTTCAACTCGTTCTTGTTGCAGGAGTAGAGCTTCAAAAAACACTCTTGCAATACTCATCATTACAAAAGATGAAACTGTGGCACCTGCCTTTGCCAGTCATGTTGCCATGTGCTGTTTTAATTCTGATGACAGTCTCACTTGATGAAATTTTGCAAATATTGCTTCCCTTCTACTGTGACGTAGATGTTTACTGTCCCCAGCTGTTATTGCAGGCCACAAAATTTGGAGAATGGAAGACGTTTCCTCTTTAATCTGTCCTTTTAACAGTTTTGTGACAGCCAGCTTTGTTTCTTTAACCTCGGATAACATCTTGCTGTTCAGAATGTCTTTCTCACCATTGTTTTCCAATGCATTAGTAAACAGTTGTTCGCAGTTTTTCAAAGCATCTTCAATTGTAAATTTTGACTTTATTTCTACAAAAAAGCGAAAATGGTTGTAATTACTAAGCTGCAAAATCATCTGACCTGTTGAGTACTTCTGGATGTACATGAACACACAACATTCCATCATTACATATTTAAGGCATTCCACATCCAAGCTGCATGTTGCATTATAAATATTATCGGTAATAATAAATCTAAGCAAAAACAATAAATTACATATAAAAAAGTTTAGTTGATGAAGTCATCAGTTATGTCATTGTCCCCATGTGTTTTTTTTATTACTGCTTTCCTAAGCTTGTTCCAGTTGATGGACAGGAATGCTAATATAATAAAAACCAAGTGGATATTCTGTAATCCTGCAGGTATTTATTTTTTAATTAATCCAACTGAAGAATTTATGACCAGTTTGTTAATGTACAACATTCAGATTTACACATGAAGTAGTAGCAATGACATAAACTATTTTGGTTTGTACTAACTTTTGTAAGAGAAACACTTATGTCTAGATTAAAGTGTTGCTGTGAGATTGGACTGTGGATTTTGATCATTTGTGTGAGTTATATAACCAAATCTGACCTTAACTATTATTATGTTCATTCATGTTATTATTTAGATCTATTATTGGCATTGTAGTATAGGAATAATATCTTTCTATTGTCTTATATAACAAGTATTTTTAAACTATTAAAAAAAATCAATGTCTAGACAACCCAAAAACGTTTTGGTTTAGTGAAAAAGAGTTACCTATTGCCTTTGTTAAAGTTTCAAACAACAAAACAATGAGTGATTGAAAACACTTACCCATGGCTTTTATTTCCTGTCTAGTAGTATGCCTACATGTTGCACTTGGTTCTCCAATACGTCCTGGTTCTGAAATTAATTAATTTGAACATTAATAAAATGAGTTCGTTTAAAACAGAAAATTACGACCCCCCTCAATAATTCCATGTATCTTTTTACCTCCGTGCATGAATTTAGACAAAGTTATTGTGTACACTTCACACGAGAGAAACTTGACATACAACGTTAGAAAACACTTCCTTACCTGTAAGTTTATGGACACCGATTAGACGGTTCTTGCATCCTTGTTTTGTTTTGAATTGCTTAAGACACGGATTACAAATTAACATTTTTCTTTTGGTACTGTCTTGCTCGTCGACGGCGATTGCAATATACTGCTCAAGGTACTTGTAGTAACGCCGAACCAATTTTGACGCATTTTTCTTCTAAATCTGTCCCGTCGTCGTCAATGTAGACATTTACGTCGCCTCCTTCGAACACGTTTGCAAACTCGGAAGCCATCTTGTAAACAAAATTACCCAATTAGCATACTATCGCTCAACTCGCGCACTCAGATAACGCGGAATACGAGACATTTTCACGATGTTTACCAAGATGATAAGGATTAACTCGGGATTACAGTTCATCTATATTAAGCGGATTAACCAAGTACCAAGATACGTTAGATGAAAAGAAATACCGCAGTTGCGTGTCTCTCTCTTTCTATGTCTTTGATTTGACACGCATAGTTGTCTGTCATGCTCATTAAAATGTTCAGATGCTTATACGATTGTTGTTTTAGCGGATAACGAGTCCAGAGTAGTTTTTTTAAGTTTGATCATGGGAGTATAAAGTTGTGTACTTTTAAATGTATTGTAATAATGTTCACTACTGGAGATATACAGGTAAAACTTATATTTAGAAAACATATGTTTAGGAAAACTCTCCCAGCAATTATCAAATAGATAACAAATAGATAATAATGTAATTAATTAAAATATAATATCACATGTGTTGGTTAAATTATGTAATGAACTATGGTATCTATAGAAAGAAAAGATTTACAGATTTGGTATCTCGATATGCATAATATTAAACGTTGAGTAAATATCTAACCAACAGTATGAAGATACCATTTTACGAAAATACTGACATTTTGACCGTGGCTGTGAAATTTTGAGCCATGTCTCATATCACAATGACAGTTTAGCTTTATATTTGGGTTAATACAGATGTTCTTCTTAAGGCTAACATGTTAGGCGAGGCAGTGTAAATGACAATGGTTATATAGTCATTGTTTGGTAGTACAGATAATTGTTATACATAACGTATATGTAGACGTCGCCTTTAACTTTCTTTAGTGATCAAGAACATTATTTCTCCTGATAGTTTCCCTAGTTCCCCGGGAATAATCAATTGGTTGTATAAAATGTACATTTACATACGTGATTAACCATGTTTATACGGTAACTATAACCTGTGATTGTAGTAACATTGTTATTTCAGTTCAGGTGCATTTAATTTAGCAGATTTCACACAAGAGAGTAAATTATGTTAAATACAAATCTGCAATAAGAAAGTTTCTTTGTATGAAATTGGATCTATGACGTCATGTTATCAAATTTCGAAGAAATATTAAAATTGTATTGTAATTACATAGCTCATCTCATTACTTCTCCATAGACAAAACTCACTACAGTTTTGTAAAAATCATTATAGATTATTATTATATCATAATTTATATGTTAGATAAAACAATAATCTTGACGTGAACTTCACCTGGGCAAACCGAGCCAACGACCTTATATTGAGCATATGTGTCGTATATGTCAAATTTGATGTTTTATTCAATTAATCTCGAACTCATATAAACTTTCTGCTAAGTCTATAAACAAACAAAAACGCTTTTTCTTATTATAGTTTTAATTATTACGTCATAATTACGTCATATACTCATGAAATATTAATATCATATTACCTTTTTCAATGTAGCTAAACATAAAATAGATAAAATAATGAATGTGCCTATCCAGCTTGTATACCAAGTTTGATCGTTTGATCCCCAGTGTCACGATCTCATCTGAATTTCACGCAAGACTAGTCTAATGTAAACCATGAATGACAAAGATGTTAATGTGACCTTTTCAATAATAATATGAGTAATCATAAGTAAATATATTATTACTACTCATAATAAGAATATGGATACAGATATAAATATGAGTCAATGTAATACTGATGATAATACAGTTATAAGTCATCAGTCATAAAAAAAACTCAGAGGCGTTCAAATTCAGCCAAATTCGTGCTAATGTTGAGTACTGCCACCAACTATTAAATGTGTACACTCGGATTCATAATGATGTATATGATTTAAGTGTCCCAAGATAAAAGTGATTGTAAATATCAGTTAAATCTAATCTATGTACTAGTAGTATGACGAGCAATGTTGCTATCATGTTCATCAATCCGTGATATGTTGAAGTATAAATGGCTTTTGACTGATAATGCTACTAAATTAATTTTCCCATTCACCAAGTATTATAAATCTGAATTTAAGAATCATGTCAATAAATACATCAGCAAATAATAATAGGGTGTATATTCAGTTATTTGTTCAGTGCACCCTTTCACAAGTCAATAATGTTTTCATCACTACACGTGCAACTATTACATCACTGTCTTCTCCTAAAGATAATAATTATGTTAATTCTTGCATTCATTCCAGAGATTTATTGGCGTGTGAGATGTTACCCAAAGGAAACAATTTACAATGTGTCAATTCCCTTTTAGCGACTCGTTATAGACTAGCACACTTAAAATAGCAAATCTTGCTATTCACACTGCGACCACAATAAGTCAATTGACTGTGCTTGCTACTCAGTGATTGGTGTTTGCAACATCCGCATGTTCCATGGTAAACAACTCTGACAAACATCATGCCATGTCAAATATTTAGTATTTTAATTTGTAGAATTCCTGACCAGCACAAAATCCTGCATCACACGTCCCTGATGAAGGTGAAACTCCTCTAACGTCAACACAACCACCAGTACCACCAAATATATGTTCCGATCTTACACCATCAACATCTTGCATTGACACTCATTTAGCACCTCAGTCACCAGATGTAGTCTCTTCATCATTCAACATTGACACCTGCTACTGACACAGCACCAACGTCTTTGATTACAATACACCAAAGGAGGTAACTTCCAGGACTATGAAAGACATGGATTTTAAAAACTTTATTCAGTTGCGGTAACTGTGTCTGGTTGTAGTCCAAGCTTTGTATAGAACAGGTATGAGTTAATACTAAGCCTTGCGATATTTTCATCTTGTTAACTGTATGCAGAGTCATACCCTTTAGCACCTGGTCATTATTAGTGATGATATGCTTGGGTAGTGTGATATTGTCTGTTTAGGAAAATATGCTATTCTCACTCGCATATATAACACACTTAATATCACCTAATAGTGATGCAGGCGATTTTCTTTCACAAGTTGATAGTCCACCAGATTTCAGGGCACAATCGATTTTGGTCGAACACCTCTAAAGCGATCCGTGTACGGATTCGCGTCTTTTGTGTACAGTAGGCAAATTCACTTTATAAGTACAGACAAATAACTCAAATATATAATATCGTTTCAAAATATTTAATACGATATTATGATAATTATAATAAACCTATTCTAGTATAACATTAATTACAACAAACTATGTTACTGAATCGATCCTTTATTTGCATTAAAGGATTCTGATCTCCTTATATATAAATAGAAAATGAAGTACAGCTACTGATGTGTGATACTTAAATGGTAAATGTATTCAGTACCAGATGGCACTGATACATATTTTGTCGAGTTTAAATACTCCCCGTAGAGGGCGCATAATGGTTGAGTGCCACAAATGCGGCAATCCCTGAAGATGTCGGTAGAATACAGATACAAAAAGCGGGGATATATAGCATATCTCATAGGTGACTCTACAATATCAGATAAAAATACAAAATGACATATAGAACATGTATACAGGTACACCGCTGCCGACCCAGTTACATATTCAAATTGTGCACTTGTGTGTTACCAGCGGTATTGTTTAGCTACTCACGCCACACAAGTGAAATATCGTCGTGGTTTTCAACTCTATTTACATAATCGTCCCGATAGTCGCAGTAATCAAGTTTGCCGAACCTGTCGGCAAAGAGTGGTTCATCGTACGTGCTGACAACATCAGAGTGAAATCAGTGAAATTATGGCTGGATTGGCATTAACTGAGGGTTTCTGGTGTTTTATTCTATACAACGTGAATGGCTCTCGACCAATCAGCTTGGCTTATTGGAATATGAGAGATGAGAACATCATTGCACTGCTTTATTGCATTGGACGACCGTTGTGTACAGAATAAAATGTAGTATGTCACTAAGAAAATAATGTTTTGTATGAAATGCAATAACTGTGGCAAACAAATATAAAGTACGGTGTCTTGATTCTATTTATCATTATTTTCATTCAAGTGCATTTGCTGTCAATATCTTTTCACATACTACTGGGTAAGGGTCAATGTGCACTACATCTGTAATCAAACAAAAAATACCACGGATTACCTTCCTAATCGTTCCAGTATACGTCATGCAACATGACACGCACTGCATTCATTGAGAAACACGTTTACCGCATATGTTCAAAAAGTAAAGAAGTTTTATTATCTACAGACACAACATGACCTACTTACTCTACATACCTGTGTCAAAACAGAAAAAAACACTCGTTTAATGTGTAATACTACTTGTGTAATACTACTTGACATAGTTGTGTTACAAATAATAATTTCGCCGTGGTAATTTTACGCGGAGTCATGCCCCGTAGCACCTGGTCATCGTTAGTGATGATATATGCATATGTGTTGTCCGATTTTCAGCCATTACAATACTAGTTCGTGTAAAATAGTCTGTTTAGGAAAATATGTTTTTACTCACATATGTGACACACTAAGAAGACAGATTTAGCTCGGTATTGACAGTCATACGTACAGACAAGTGACTCGTAGATATGACTCGTTTCAATATAATTAATACTACATAAAATAATAAGGTATTTATTCCAGTACGTAGGTAATATGACATCAATTACAACACATTATGTTACGAGATCGATCCTTTATTTATATTAGAGTATTTATTCCTACAGAAATGTAAAATCGAGTACAGCTACCAATGTGAGATACGGTATTGATAAATGTATTTAAGACCAGATGCCGCTGATACATATTATTCAAGTTTAAATACTATACGTAGAGAGCACCTTTGAAAATGTAAACAAACAAAAAGAATATTGTGTTTATAATAAAATATGCAATGCAATGTTTACACATTCTATCATTATTTGATGGTTCATTAATATTCTGTCGTAATGTGAATAGTTCGTCTGCTACGTTATGTGTATGATCAAAAGTGGAGCTCATAATAGCATAAAATGGCGATCATCAATCCAGTTTTCCTTTGAATAGAACATTTAATATTTGACATTGACATTTCGTGCGATGCTCACTGTGTGGCTCAGTTCTATTTTCGGGTAACAAATCTGCCATATTTTTGTAAATATTTAACTCTCGGCCATCATTACGCTCCTAGAAACGCGCAACACAGACACAACACTCGGTGTAAGACCAACCTTAGTACAATAATAATATTTAAGATGATGATTCCATTCCATACGTGTGTTAATTCAATATAGCTCAACCTCGTATACATTTTTTATTAGTTCATATATTACCTAAAAAATGTTGGTCAAATATCTAAAACCGAATTATTGTTTCTCACTTCGAAACAATTTCCAATTAAATCTAAAAACTACTGTGACTGTGACATATAACAACAACTGCTTAAAGGGTTTTCAAAAAGATTGGCTCTGTATTTATTTATTTATTTATTTATTTACTTACTTACTTACTTACTTACTTACTTACTTACTTACTTACTTACTTACTTACTTACTTATTTACTTATTTACTTATTTACTTATTTACTTATTTACTTATTTACTTACTTATTTATTTATTTATTTATTTATTTGGGTTCTTGACATAACCATGTTCATACGTAATGTGGGAACCTTGCTAACTGTAACAGATGTGTTAAACGAAGCTTAATATCGCTTATACAATGTAAATTCAATAGCGATTGCCATTCGAACAAATCAAATAATTAAAAACGGCACCGTAAGCTAAAACATGGGAATAAGAAGTTTTCTCTAATAATGGAACTATTTGTATGTAGTCAACAAATTTTCTTGACAAAATTTTATATATTGAAATACAAATACGAATATCGCCCAGATAAATATATAGTCACGTCATATGTGGCATAATTCCTCTCACATCCACTGTTGTTTGCATTAAGATATTTCTTTTAGATGAAGCAGGGCGACAAAGATGATAGCGCCATCAACGTTACCACGTGAAGTTCTTAAAACAATTTTACTTATATGAAAGGTGAATGTGTTAGGTTTAACGTGACATTGGAAGTTCAAGTTTTTTTTTTACAAACACATCTCGTATTGTGCTTATACCACACACAATTTCGAACTCACGCAACGGAAAAGCTCCAATACTAGTATAAGCGGACGCGCCCCTCAGCACGCCACAGCCGCGGATCCCAAACAGCGCTTTAATGAGCGCGCCCTCACATGGACTAGATGAAGATTGTAAAGCCAAATCTATAACGTCACAGACAGCGACCTACATAAAAACCAGGTATCCAAGGTCAGTATGACCTACTCAGTTAGGGCAGTTAAACCAGCGAGCACAGATGACTCAGTCTTAGTTTGAAAGGCGAAGATGGTCAAAGATCTGAATATTGGATGATAACATAATTTTACTGGATACCGATATAATCGACGGATTACAACAGAATAATACCAACGTAGTTAATGTTTTATTCTGAACTGAGGTAGACCCTTGATATGCTAATAATCTCATTGTATACAGAACACACACTCCATTCAAGTGGCAGTAGCAGATACTGCATAGCACACACTCAAGCGTTTCTCTTTATTGTTAAACACAATGACAGAATACTCAGTGACCCACCAACACAAACTGCTGGACTAGACACAGGATGCTATCCTCGGTACAGGAAATAAGCTAAAACAGAGTTTCATTATACATTAAATGTTTGGCGCTAATCGTGTCTAAAGTAGAATTCAGTTTAAGTGTAATAAATGAGGTAAACTCGTTCTCCTCTTTCATTGTTACTGTATAGTTAGTTACGCTCCAATGTATTGTACTGAATACGCACTGAGATACTACATCTATATTTAGATCAACTACCCAGTATGCATTGCGGTAATTTACTGACACATGACTTCTTGCCGATAAGAACCTGATTGAATAAGTGCATTAGAAATGAAGTTGTTACTATTTCTTGCCCTTGTTATTCAGACTTCACAAACAGGTAGGTTACTGAATACATGTTTTATACTGAATAGTGAATAATATGAAAGGAATAATAGTAATGACGTCCTGTTTTCAGTTTTAAACAGAATTTACTTCCGCGTTAAAAAAAAAAAATGTTTGAGAGAGCAAGCTCACGATCGTTTACCACATGTCTATTATACTGACTAACAAAGCGTTCATTACAACTGTTTGTTGCGGTTAGACTTACACTGTAGAGAAAAATCAAACCTTCTTTACGGTACTCTCCTAATAACACCAATTACTTAGTAGTGATTTGCAAATTGAGGTGTTCTTTTTAAGTGTAGTAGTATAAAAAGTGTAAAATCAGCGTAGCAATAGTTAAAGGAAGAGCCCCTATATTAGGACTTTTATTCGACTGAATCTTTCTTCAAAAACCATTAACTATAATCAACAAGTAATCCGGTTAGTTGTTCTGAAATTACAAACACATATGTACTAGCATAACTCTCATATCTGATATTATGTAAGTAATACAGAGAATAAATCATATTGCCAAACTTTTCCGATAACAAACGAACTCGTCGGTGTCGTTTGCCAGCAGGAACCGTTTGGTCAATTACTGTCTTCGAGTCAACCTAGCTCTGTCATATTGTGAAACGTCTTGTTGTTTTCAAGTGCTACTTCAATTCAGGCAAAATTCGAAATAATAGGATTCATAGATGGAATTCAGAAATGGGACGATTTGTGTTTGGAGCATAACCACGGTATAATACGATCAATACGTGAGAGTCATTGCACCACAAATAAACTAGGAGGGGTATTGTCTTAACGAATGATCAAATTTTGTGATAACAAATTCAAACTCAGGGTTTTACATACATTTCATCACAATAAAAAAAAAATTGAGTAAATGTGTAATTCCAATTTTAAAATAATAGATTTATATAAAATGAATAAATAAATTATAATAACAATAATAGTAGCAATAATATTTTTTACAAACACCTGCATTGCATTTATATACCTTCAAGTTTCTGGTTGTGTTACAAGTCTAACACTTTGAGTTATATTTAATTGACGTCAACCAGGTGGATATACCAGCAATTTTGACAGAGACGATGTATGAAAGTGATAAACATTCAAAGCGCTGTCTGTTGTTACAAAAGCATATTACCAACGTTGTTAACATAACATTCTAGTGTACATAAATATGCTAATGATCTCATTGTGTTTAGGCAATACAAACCATTCATGTCCACTATTGTCCACTATCCGTATTGGATATTGACATAATGAAAGGTTACAAAAGGATATTATCAACGTAGTTAACATTATATTCTGAAATGAAATAAACTTCGATATGCTAATAATCACATTTAGTATAGACAAGACACTCCATTCATTTCCACTACTCATACTGGATATTGACATAATTGAAAGTTGAAAATGACGATATGATAATGAGTGTTGTTTTCAGTTTTCAACAACGGACTTTCGCTTTCGAAAACTAGTTTCTAGTTCAGTTGACTCGTCTGGATGATTTGCTTAGCTACAATCGTCACATAGGAATACATACCATGAAATATTATCACGTTGCCATTGAAAAGTAGGCAGAGCTGATTTCGAGAGACTAAGAGTGGTAGTCTACGTAATAACAATATTAAGTGGTCTGATCTCATTATAAAAAATACATTTAATTCGGTCCGTTATAATTCATTTTGTAAGTGAATTTATAGATATATGGTTAAATGCGCTGTACGGCAATGTATAATTATTGTTACATTAGCCATAACTCTCACCTGATTTACAGACTGGATCAGATGATTTTATTTTTCTCTGAAAATGTACTCTGAAAATATAACGAGACTAATATGACAAGAAAACAACTCATTGTAACGAGATAAATAGCAAGTTATGAGGATAAATTGAAACCGTTCTAATAAAATAAACTTATAAGATACAAATACACTAATTATGATGAAAACGTTGTATACCGCGAAACTAAATCCTTGGAATTTTTTTATTTTAGTGAGTATATATATCTCGCGTTATCGCTTATCTATTCATTTAAATGAATTGAAACCCATTTGTTACTGACGCTCAACTATATATAAGAGACCCTCTTCAATGTCAGAAATACTGAATAAATTTAGTAATGTAATTTGTTTTGAGTCTTTTGTTGGGAATATATGAACATTTGAATATTTGTAGGAATAAATGAATCTGATATTCCAGGGCTACGAATTTGGTATCGATATCATGTGTATCCCACACATGTGTTATCCGTTGCTAAGTTTCTACAGACTGAAAACTGTTACAACGGTAATTTATGAGCGTGCATTCAAGTCCTGGTTCATTTGCATAAAAGAACGCCGTTGATGAACATTGATTACAATTACGCTATTGTGATTGAGAGGAATAGATAGTTTTAGAGGCGTCACTAGTTGTATTGCTAACCTAACCACTTCTTTGACTCAATTCAAACCGTGACCTTTTCCCAACCCGAAGTAAATCTCCACTAGACATGTGTGAAACAAATTGTGGTGAGAAATTTGACATAAACTAAATTGAAAAACACGCATTTTAATTGACATTTGAGACAGCAGGAATATTTGAATTAATATAATTCTTGATAACAATTCAGGAAATATTATGTATAACATTGTTAAAGCCAATGAGTGTCTGTTATGTGTCATTCCAAATAATATCTGAACTATGCAACCCTGCAGGTGTGCTGCAATAAATCAGTTATGGCAGATTCAAATACACTATAGTGATCACACATTTTCCCGTTCCAAATTAATAACACTTAAACGACAACACTCACACATGTCTACCGGCTTATTGTCTAACTTAATTATACGATCTTAAACATTTTCCAATTATGTCAATTATAATAATCAATCTCCCTTCATGCTAATATACTGCACATGTGCAAACGTTTTGTATGTTTTCAAATTTGAACCATACTAACAGTGTCTATGTTTAAACAATTCTCAAACAATTACATTTACAAAACTATACGTTGTTATATATACAGCCAGTTTACCTAGAAGACGGTGATTTTATCAAGCATTTTGATATATTGCTTGTTCAAGGTTTATCACGTATTCTATATTTAATACTTAATGACTGTTTTTTTTTTGTTCTGTCATCAGTTGCCTATAAGGATATCACCTTATTTAATGCTAAAGCATTACCAAGTAAGACTGCGAGTATTGTCATTAGTGGATACTCAGCTGGTAGTGATAGGACAACATCATTTATATTTGGTAGAGTAATAGATACTGGTACAGGGGATGAACTACCAAGTGACGTGTATTATGTAGATCAGAATGGTTATGCAAGAAGGATGATCATCCCAGCAGGCTCTGACCTACCTGGTGTATACTACTGTGATCATTCAGGTTTCAGGTTACAAACCGTTTTAGTGGCATCACAAGGTGAGCATATGTTATTATTATTGTTTGTAAGCAATAATAATAATAAATAATATATTCTATATACTCTTACTTACATATAATCTTGATACTAAATATTTAAAATAAATTAGTATATAATTTAAATGATATTGACGCCAAGCTGTAACAACATCTTCTAATACACGTATAGTAATCTTATAAGTTCCTGATGACAGAAAAGATGTGATCGTTATTTCATGTCGACGTTATTCGTGCTAAGAAATGAATATGTGTGGGGATTTTGATTCGCTTAGCAGATAATTCTTACAATGGCGAAACACCATGCTCGATACAAAGAAACACACATCTGTTTCTTACGAACGCAGGAGTTTTATTTCTGTACCAGCCAGCAAAAGTCATGCCCCGCTTTTAACATAACAATGTCTTACATTCCGCCAAATAAAATCCTAAGATATGGGAAAGTAAACATGTGATCGACCAGTGGTTGGAGCCATTTGTACGGCCACGTGATTACCAGGGGTATGTCTCAAAGCATTGTGGGGTTGCCTCTACGAAACACAGTTTTTATACTGTGTGGTTCTGAAATAAATATTTATAATACCTATTTTAATTTTGCAAGTTATTGTGTCTAATTAATCCTGCAACTTCATGTGAACCAAATGTTTGTACGTGACGTGACTATTGTAATAAATATATTATATATTATATATCTTATATTCTTTCGCCTCTGCTATGGATGGTGTTGTCTGTAGCAATATTGCGTCCGTATTATGTGTATATATAGCATGTATTATATTAGTAACTGACAGGCCAATTATATTTTGAAATCTTCTTTAGATCGGCAATTAGGTGGTCTGTCTTGAAATAAATACGGTGCTATCTGATTTAAGTAGAGTCACATGTGTAATGTAAGTTTGGGCGGTTCTTCTTTTTATAAAGCTTTATAAACCGAACATCCAATTTTGTAATTTAAATACCATGAAGGACAGGTTAATAACGTATGATACAGTTAGAAAACTTGTTGTCTACAATTATCTATGGTTTCGGGTATGTGTACGGCAACCGAGGTGGCTCACGTTATGACTTTAAAAAAAAATTAATATTGATTTTTATTTTTATTTTAATAACCATTTTCATTTTACTTTTTCAAATTCATTTTGGTTTTTAAATCGAATTTCATTTTCAATTCCAAACCCATTTCGTTTTAAAGTAAAATTTCATTTTCTTTGAACGTTTCATTATTTGTACACAATTCAATAGTCTTATTGATCATTAATTCGATTTTTTACAATCCTGAAGTCCAATTATGTCAAAGCTACAGTTCATTGTGTTCTTACAATAGGTCCAAGTTTTGCGTGTCAAAATCTACGACTGGAGCTTTTTTTTCCCCACTGTAGATCTTGTGAAATTTTCACATTACTGAATGTCCGCTGCTTTACACTTTTGACTTATTGTTTCTCATTCTCCGATCTCTCAGATTGTAACAATAAGTTCAATTCTCTAATTTTAGTGATTAATGTTTTTATGTTATGTTTTTTAAATAGTGCTACAACGAATCTTTGGCTTCTGAATCATTTAGATCGATTGTTTTCTTATTCAAGTTAAGCATTAAGTACCTTGGATGAACCAGATATTTTCAATCCAACTCTCCTGTAAATCAGATCTTCCGAAGAGTGTGTATTACAATTAGTGGATCTACATTGTATATGCTGCTAGTAGTGAATATTCGTTTAATCCTGCTTTTTTCATTTATCGTTATTTTGGATGGACCTCTATCAGATTTCATCAAAATAAAGCAGTTTCTCTGTTCCAGAACTGAATCGCAATATTTATTCGAACTTTGTACTAAAGTTTAATATAAGTTTCGAGACAATGCAGTTGCGGAAATTTCAAATTTCACGTGAACCCGACCCTGTTTGCAATGACACGTGAATCAACTAAGTGTTAGTACAAGTTACTACATAGTTAAATCAACAGCAACAAACTAGTAAATCAGTGCTGGGGACAGGGTTTTTTTTTCGTAGTAGCAACACATTGACCGATATATTCCACATGCTATCGTGCGTCAAGGGAAAAGAATAATATTCGGTCTGTTCATGTGTACATTCTGTCAGCCAGCATACAACTAGTCAGTTTTATTCATTTCGCGGGCCATTCAAACTGTTTACGTCAATTTTGTTGTTCTCGGATTTGACTCGCTGGCCCGGGGGTCACAATATTTAGTTCACCAACAAAACCAACAGCTGCCGTTGGGTGACATGCTTATAACGTTTTATTGTACCATATATTTGTATTGTTTATAAATATGTTTATACAGGAATCACCCGACATGTATACACTGATTGCACCGTCATCGGTATGCAATGACAACCGTGATTCACTTTTATC
Organism: Saccoglossus kowalevskii; assembly: GCF_978046115.1. Taxonomy (NCBI): domain Eukaryota; kingdom Metazoa; phylum Hemichordata; class Enteropneusta; family Harrimaniidae; genus Saccoglossus; species Saccoglossus kowalevskii. The sequence continues at coordinate 23,563,503 of NC_140649.1, read as the reverse complement.
CAATGTACACCCGGCATGAAATTTATCAATAAGGATTTGTTATGAAATGGGTGGCACATGTTTATCAACAGGAGTGACGACTAGCATTACTTCTTAGAGAATTCAACGACAACCTTGTTTATATTATTCATTGGCTACATTATCTGTGACTGAGTCAGTGTGTGATACAAAAATATAGACATCATTACTAACCAATTGTTCTATTGCAATGTATTTACAACATATGTGATACTCCATTTGTATTGGCACATATAATTAGAAAGCCACAATGAACCCCGCACGCAAGTTAGTTTTACGTGTACGCGCAAATGGCATAACTACTCTGTAGAGGCATCATCGCATACATCGATCGATTATATTGGTACACAATGAAATCTGCTGTTGATGTGGCTTCCTTATATAGTTTGAATTTTGGAATTGCGACATTCCTGGATCAAAATTACCACATAGACTAAATCATGATTTACTTCGCTGTACAGGAAAAGATGGGGCTGTAAAATGAGTAGTTAATATTGCACGTACACTGTACATTGATATTAGAATAGTCTTTCAGGAAAGATGCTAACTTATTTATGGATTGTATCTCCCTTTTATTTTTATAGCTGAAATATTCCCAGAGAGTCAAACCAAGACAGTGAGTTGGGGAGATGATGTAACACTGACAATGACCATACAATCAACATCAATAACAGAATCACAATTGAAATGGAAACATAATGGTGTGGATATAGAAGCATGGAATGGACAAAGTAGTATTACTATTACATCAGCTAAACCATCAGATGCTGGAATTTATGAATGTTATACTACTCAACAACAACGACAAGACGGATTAAATGGTTTTATGAGACTAATTGTTAGGCGTAAGTTCACATAGTTTTACATAATTGTTTAAGTCATTTCATTACTCATGGCCCATTTGATCGAAGACTGATAAATATTTGCTATTCTTATTCATACTTTTCATTTAATACATAACTCTACACAACAACGAAACATGATATCATACATGTAAAAATGCATTCATATTTGTTTTGTGATCTGAGTCAATATTGCCAAATGCCAGACGTCTTTTTTGTAAACAATCTGTCATATCCCAATACTACAAGGACAGACATGGTCAACACACGTCTTATGCATGAATGTATTCATGAAATTATTCTCTGACATGACATGGTATTTTTGTTTTGAACTAGCTTTCAAAATTACTAACTAGAGCGGGAAATATAATTTGGGTTATATGAATTCGTGCAACCTGACATGCATGCCCATATGTTATTCATTGTCTGATGTACTAAGTATTGCAGAGGTATATCTTTAGTTTTCTGTTTCATCTACATTAATTCTGCCGTGTCATAACTCTGAAATGCTTGGATAAGTTTTCACGAAAATGGCTAAAAGTGTTTCACAAAAACATACAGTTGAACTTCAAATTTGGTTTTGATCTGTGCGCGTTAAGTATGTTTTGGGATCAAAATATGTAATTTCTGGTCTACAACCAGGGTAAAAATGAAGTTCTTGCCTGTTCTTGCAAAATATCTTTTTACAATCAATCGGAATTTTCACTTCTCATATGACCAAACCTTAATTAATAATTATTATCAATCTGATGGTTCCTATCATGTAGTGTTTAGAGGTCTTTTACAAGTACTTATGAGGATAAATTTATACAAATGCATGCCGACTGTCGTGGAGTCTACCAGCAAAACTTTGTATGCACATGGCATACGAGTGTCTTGATTGTATGCCAAGTGCTGTAATCCTCGGTTAGCAAAGTTGTTATGGTTACTATATCGAATATTCATTACCAAATCCGACATAACTACAACGATGGCTGGTCGATATAACTATGATGTCGCCGGTGAAAACTACAGCAGTATGTCAGGCGTTATTTGCAGCCCAGTTAACCCGTCGGCGAGGGCGCAATAAATATTGCCGACCATGTATGCGTAGGGGTCACCTGCAAATCTCACCATATTATAACAGGGTCCGGTTTTATACTGTCTTCCTTACAAAATTGAGGCACCAGCAATAGGTTATTAAGTGTAATGCATAGCACTGAATACAAAATCAAGAATTGATATAGTAGCGTTGTTTTTGCGGCTCACTATAAAATACTAATATCACAATTATGGGATGTAGTGGTGTGACACAATCAAATTAGCCAGTTAGGAATTTACTATCGGTTAGAGTATAAATAACAACGCTATGTCACGTAATACAAAGAATTTACTCTTTTAAAATGTTGAGTAAGCACCAAATAAAGTACACACTTAATTTACAAGTCTGTTACACATTAAGATCTTCTGATATTTTGTTGTTCAATTACCTTCCCTTTAATTTTTATGACCAACATGTTTTACCTCTTATCCAGCGCTATGGATCTGTGCACTAATGCATGTTTTGTGGTCTTCACCAAATGAAACATACTTCTCATTGTCAAAGGCCACTTAAATCTTGAGCTTTACGGTGCTTACTATGTTCTTGTTACCTGAACTCGGCATAATGTTTAATCTATCATGTTTGCAGAGGAACTACAGTAGTTGCATTCACGCTGGGAGGGCCCACTTAGGATCAACTGGGTCAGCGGCAAAATCATTTTCCCATTCGTCGATCAGTTTTGACTAATTTTAGCAGCTCACCACATTAAATATGCAAAGCCGACAACTTTATGCATTAAATACTACAGCATCTGACCATGTGCCGAGATTTGTAACGTGAACGCCACTAGTGAGTGGTTTTCTGCAAATTAATGCAAAGTGGGAATGTAGTTTCAAGTTTATTTACCTTGTCACACATGATATTCCAATTATTACAGGTTGTCCTAATGGTAAATATGGTGATACATGTCCACTTAACTGTCCTACATGTTATAATGGAGGTATATGTAATGCAGACACTGGAGAATGTATATGTCCACCAGGATTTACCGGAGATGACTGTAATACAGGTGAGACAAATAATGACTCAGAGCTCGTGAATAATTGACCTTTTGTTTGTGCATGCATGTTTACATAAATAGGGTGTGATCTATGGTAAACATGAGTCTTATAAGAATGATAAAGTACATAATTATTGCAATTATTCACACTTGGTTTAAATATGTGACATATAAATGAGTGGACAGAATAAAGACATGTATACTGAAGATAATTGGCACCAGATATACTATTATACTCTCCAAGATCTTTCAATTAGATAAGTGTAGTAAACCTAGTGAATACACGTATAAATAAAAAAGTGTATTTTGTCCATCTTCTCAAATCTGGCTATCATTTGATTTTGCTTATATACATATATTACTGCACTATTAATTGGCAACTTTCATAAAATTATAAAATAAACAAATAGTGGTAGTCATTAGAGTGACCACAAAAAATAGAAGTGCTGTTACAGCAAGACCACTTGTTTATTAGTCGCATCAATTACTTACACTAACAGCCCAACTCCCCCAGGCGGAACTGCTGTGTTTAGCTCGGAACAGTGAATCGAAACTGAGAGTCTACAGGTATTACGCATAATCCCCAGATGTGCCGTGCGCCTACGATTATTCATGCCTTTGAAGTGACAGTAATGGTTTTCTCATGAACGCCGCCACCTTATATCTGTATTTGTCCGTCACTCAGCTTACAACGTTCTCAATCAGCATCGGTGTAGTGTATGTAAGACGGTCCCAGCGTAGAAGCACCACAGATTATTTGATCATAGACAATGTTATTCTCTCAAATGTATTTGATTCAGTATTGCAGTTATTTTGCTTTTGCTTTTATTGAATGTAAATGTACTAGACTCATCACTACGTGTGTGGTGTGCTGTAATAATTAATATGTTCAGTGAGAAATTATGTTGCCCATTTCAGATTCGGCTTGTTTCTCATGCTATAATCATGTTTGTCATTTAGTGGTCAGTCAAGTTATTTCTAGTCCACCACCACATAATTTCATTGCTTCATTTAACGTACATTAATTTAATTTATTAAGGACACCTTTTATAAGGGCACAGCACATAGGCCTCTTGGTGTGATTGGGAACCCTTCTAACTAACCTCTATATTGCAGTTTATCCTTATGTATATTTTTTTATCTGTAGTGCAGTTTATTTTTTGTGAAAAAAAACTCGTTTTCCTGTTACAAACTAAATTTAAGATTCATATGAATATAAAGTACACAATTTTCATCCTATGCAACAAGGCAAAGTATGAATAAATCATTTGCACCATGTAAACCTGTGCACAAATTAAAGTTTGATCATTTAGGGCATTTGTTTATGTGACCACCAAATTTATTTTTAATTTTTGATATCTCGCTGGCATGAGGAGATGACGTAATCATATGTTTATTTTAAAATGTTGATAATAAATACTTTTCATCAGACCAATCAGCGTTCACAGTGTTAACAATCTAAAGTTTCAGTTGAATTCTTAACAAAAAAAGTTTTTCTATTTTAGGTTGTACACGAGGCTATTGGGGAAAGTCATGTGGGCGCAAATGTTCAAGTACAAATACAGGTATAGCTTGTACAGGAAGGATGTTCTGTGTTTCTGATCCGTATGGATGTTCATGTCTTGTATCACATGGAGGATTGGATTGTCTTGAAGGTAAGTTGAATTAATGTATCTTCAAAAATGTCGCAATAGAACGAATTGTTTTTAGAAATCTTCAAGATAATTCAAGATAATTATAGATTATTCAAGACATGGAAACGTCTCTGAATAAGTTCATAAATTTATTGAAAGTTATGGTTAATATGTGTATATTTGTTCTCAAATGTCACATAATATAATTTTAATATCATTTGTAGCATGTAGCATGCCATATTATATTGTATTGTATTCAATCGAGTCTCTCTGGTTACAACCTTATAGGTCACTTGGCGGTAGATGTTATTGTTAATTTTTGACACACAATTCAAATGTGACTGCTTTATTATTCAGTTCAACAAACAATGTTATACGCTTTGATGACAGATCTTATTGTGACCTAATTAAATAGTTGTGACACTTTTGTATGGGAATTTATTATAAGAATAAAATAAACACCGGAAAATATAGTTGAATAAATCGAAGAATAAAACAAAAAATTGTTGAATATTGAATGAATGAACTCTATGGCAAATACAAGTTTTGAAGGAATAGCTAGCTTTTGATGGTAGTTTCCAATAATTAACAGTTTGTCATGGTGCCAATTTTCAATGAAATTTTGATCATACGTTGGCTCATTGTATCCCTGTAACTTCCAGTAATACCAAACCGAGCAATATTGTTCCGACCTGTCATGTAGAACCCTTTCACAGTGTAAGGACTGATTATTGCAATTGAGATGGCCACCCACAGAACTCACACTGGACAGAGGGTTCTTTTACTGCTAGAATAGGTTGGACAAGACAATAGTACTGGAAATAAAATACACATACACAACAATATCGAGTTAAAGTTCCTGGCTTTAATACCTCGCAAAATAATTACACAAAACAAAGCACAGAAAAATACAATAAATAAAGTCACTAAAATAGGGGATTGCTTAGGGAAGTGTGCATTGGTGATAACATACAGTTTCAGGATGTAGAAATAAGCGACAGTCAATGGCTTCTGCAACACAACAACAAAGAAATACAGGAGTCTTGGTTGCAGAAGGAAGCTGTTATTCTGAAGGGCACCACTGAAAGCAGGAGATCACAGAGCAGTTCATACAAGTCTCACAGAATGATGGTTGAAGCATGTATCACTTGATTCACAAAATCGCAATAGCTACACATAAGATACTAAGTTGTAATGATGGACCCCAACTGTCCTGAGTCTGTCTAATTTATATGCATGATTCAGAGACACCACCTGGGTTTCCACATGAGCCAATCAGAATGTGATCTTGCTAGCAGCTGTGTCACGGAGGCAACCCGATACATCATAAACATCTTTTGTTATTCAAATAACACCACACCTGGTAGATTACATTTTTTTTTTCAGAGTTGTAAACACCCTTTGTTATGTAAATAACAAGCACACCTAGTAGATTCCAACTGTCCTTCCATAGTTGAAAACAAGTATGAGCTGTCACTCACCTTTATGACAGTTATCACATAGCAATGTACGCGTTTCTTCCCATGATTCCATGCACACTCTAATTGCAAGGTTTGAGGTAATATGACAAAAACATGAAATAAAGGATGCTGACAAACCCACATTGCCACTCACACACTGTATTTCACATAAGCGACGTTCACGTTTCCTAGAGCAACTTTGCAGCTTTGTAACTCTACACAAAATGAAAATTTATTTCAAATATGAAAATGGATTTTTTCAAAAACATTAATTTAAACAATTGGTTTTTAAAAATAAAAAAATGGATTTTAAAAACAAAAATGGATTTAATCAATTGGTTTTAAAATAAAAACAGATATCCGAAACGAAAGTGGATTTTAAAAATCGAATTTAGAGCCAACCATGTTTATACTGAAATGCCCTGTTATATATTGTTTTTTAATCAAGTTCACGAGTAAACGCCATCTTCCATCACCATTCAGAGCACCATTCACAGTCTGGTTCCTCTATCCACTGCCAGCGAAGTAGGCGAATTGTTCGATAATTAATGGTTATACTAGGCTTTTAATGTCCAAGAATCAATCTTCATGGTGGAAGAGATCGCTGTAACCTTTCACGGCCTAATTCCATCATGCCTATCCTCATGTACTTTTAACTAATAATATGAAAAAATAGTTTGAAGCTCAATCAAGTCCAGTCTTACATATAACATAAGTTAGACTATAACAATTTACAGTATGGTTTCCAGCAAACTGCACTCAAGATTATAGTCTTTCTGAAAAAAATAGTCAAAAAATATATATATATATATAAATCTAAACGTAAGAACCAGTCTTCATTCAATGCCAACTACCACTCGTGTTTTAACCAGTGTACAGTGAATACAATGTTAAACTATCAAATCATTTAAAGTCATTCAACTAGTTATAAGATTATAAGATTCTATTCTTGAATATGTCAATAATTAAAACTTGACATGCGACCTATAACAAACCCCTCAGAACCAAGCACGATACAAGCCAAATATGTTTAAATATATATAGGGTATTTGTCGTAACAAATAAAACGGACCATCAGCAAAGGCATGCATCAACAATCGATATATTAAGACTGCAGTCAAACTGCAGTAATAACGGCTTAACGAAACAGTATACACAGATAGAGAGACTTAAATGTATATACTATATTATACATGTCTCCATACCTGTACTTTCGCTATGTCTGTTGTGTTAAATATATCATTGTCTTACCTCGCATTTAATCAGAAGTTCAATCAGACTAGCACATTAACGCCTATGTTATATATATTTTTTATTTAATTATATATATCCTCGTTCAGGAACTATAACACATCAGATTACTCATTAGACTATTTCTAAAATATTACCTAAAAAGCTTTGTAGAAAATCTAGACACATAAACTGAGCTCAAGCAATCTACAGATTTGACCGGGTTTTGTAATGTACCTGCCAGTTAATTGTTTTGTTGATTTTTTTCCTGATTGTTGTTTAAAGATCCAAAGATCTATTATGTCTAATTAAATGGTTTTACAATATTTGCAGACAATAACACAACTTGGTACACAAATGCTTTAGAGCAATACAAATGCATGATTAGTTTGGGTTAAAAATATATGAATATTAATTACCTAATCACTTACATAATTAGTTGACTTCTGTGATCGAACTTCACATGGTTATGATAGTAATTACTTGTCTTCATTGTACTTTGAATGTATTGTACGGTTCAAATCATGATTCACACCTTACATGTGCCTGATATTTTTCTAACACTTCATTGGCTAATTAATCACACTGACATTATCTTCTTGCATTTTATCAACAATGACAGCTTAATGACGTGATTCCGTTCACTTTTTTACAAGCAAGCAGGGACTCAGTAGCTAACATTCGACCATGCACCTGATCCAGACATGACATTTTAACAAGACATAATAACATAAGAGTAGCCCTCTTGTTTTAAGAATATTACCAGTCAATGACTCAAAACTCGAAATCAATTACCCCATTTAGTGCAGTGGTTTAGCCTGGTATTTGGGACTGAACCCCTCCCCAGAGTATAACAATTCACAACCATGTTTTTTCATTGCATTGGGGTCTCTGGGGTGGGAAATAGATGGTTGTGAAAAAATGTAGGTCGTTTAACATATATTTAAGGTGCAATTTGCGTAATGGCGTCTTTACGAATTAGGATACATTTGACGAAAGGTTGTGTTATTGTCACATTCTTTAACATATATGCATATATTTAGTATTTTTGTAAAACCTTGTTCTATCAAGATATTGACAACAGTAATGATAATATTTAGCCAGATTTTTTTTTCATTGAAAAAATCTCTTTTTTTATTGATTTTTGCTTCAATTTTAGGTTCAGCATGGCATTAGTTTCAAACAAATCTCGAATTTGGAATATATAATCAGGTCACAATTCCCATAAAACAATCTCTGATTATCTTGGTTGTACTGAAACCCCATTCTGCTATAATTTGTATAAATATATGTGTTGTTTATTTGCGAACAATGGCGCTATACTAAATAAATTACAGTCATTCACGAGTCTCTTTCTATCATATTTATGTATGCATATCAGTATGATTACACGATTACATTAGTTAGTAAAGCTGATTATTTCTAGAGAAACTCTCTTTCTCTAATTAAATGTTTTTCTTAGTCATCATCTGAATTGTATGCATCATCATCAGACTGTTCTGCAAGGTCCTCTTTGACGTCGCTGCAAGAAGTATCTGATTTACAACATGAGCATACTTCTGTGCATAACAGACCAGAAGTAATGCAGTGGCATTTTCTTGCAATGGTACAGTTGTCATCTGTGCAGTAAAGATGAGTGAGATCTCTCACTTCTAATGGTGTTGCTTCTCCCATAAACAGGACTGGCTCAAAATTTCCTTCCCCGTTTTTCTTCCACCCACTACCTTCTGGGTTCCAAATTTCTGGTTGAGCCTGGTGACTTTTTGTCCAGATGGCAACCTGGTATTTGGCATGCATGACATGTTGATTGAATGCGTGTAGGTGGGAAAGATGAAGCTGGCTTGTCTGTTTGAGTGGCAAAATGGTATCTTAGCTCATCTAGAGTAGTGCATTCATGGATTCTCTTCTTTCCTTTGTAAAGGGCAATTACAAACTTACGTGCAGTTGGTAGGCTTTCGTTCAGATTTTGTGATTCTCCAAATGAAGCAAGAGCAGGCATTTTCTTGGCATGCTGGAGAAGTTTACTGTATGCTGCACGTTTGCCAATCCTGAACAGACTTGATACTGTGTCACAACCAGTTAGTGCATGAGCAGCTGGCAATGCTTGAGACACCTCAGGGCCAAGTTTGTCACATATTTCATTTACTGGTATGAAACGTTCTTTGTTTGTATGACCCGCATGCATATAGACCAAAGCAGACAGCTGACACTTACTATAATAGTAGCCCAAAAGAACTAGTACATCTGTATCGTCTGCACGAATAACAATTCTATGATTTGACTCTGATATATCAACAGCATGCAGCAACATTCTTGTGTCTGCTTCCTCCTGTGTACACAACATGTTCTCTGGATCTGTAGGCTGGTTTTTCATGATCATTTTGGCCTGCTTTCCATCTGTGAAACCACCAGCCAGGGTAATGCTCTGGTTTCCTGATAACATTGCAAGGGCTTTTTACTGAGACTCCGTGTCACCTCTGCTGAAGCTACTTGGCCAGTTATAATATTGATGAGCATGGAAGGAACAGTATCCAAATCAAAGGGATTTTGATTCTGATTTAAGATATCAACAACATTTGCTACATCAGACTCATCCTTTGACATCCTGCTTCATCCTAGATCCCCATGGATCCTTTTGTCTGATGTTTGATGGCACATGTTTCTGAAGGCATCGGAAAATTCAGCTGTCACATATCGAGTCAGAAGCCAGCGATTAAGTGCATCTTTTCGCAGGGTGAGTCCAATAATGCCCCCTGACTCTTACCTTCTTTATTAATAGTTTGTTCTAGCGCTTGGTCAGTACTAACAGCATTGAAATTGTAGTATCCAGTGTGCCGAAACACAAATGCACTTTGGCATAAATGTTGATAGGACTCTGGGTGTTTCTGCTCTAGATTTTTCATATCTGTTATGTAGCAAGGGACTTGGCATAGTTAATTCTACCTGCAGCACGGAACCATGGAAGAGCTTCACACATAGCATTCAAATGGAGTTCAAACAAATCATATCTTTCTACCTACAACATATGAAGCAGCACTCTCGCCCCTTTCATGAAGTCATCCCAGTAGGCGAATGTGGTTGACTGTGCTCTGCCTACTGTTGTGAACTTTTTGATAGCATCCATGATTGTTGATAGGTCATCTTCCATTATTTCTTTTACAGAATTCCTAGAAGTTTCATGATTTGTTGAACTAAATACATGTTGTAGGTCTTGGAGCTTCTGTTGTAAAGTGTCATCTACTGGATTGCGATTTGACTTTTCTAACCAGACCTGGAAAGATGCATAGAATACTCTGAATAAAGATTCATAAACAATCTTTACCCCGCGAATTCCACGGGCAACTTGGTTACCTTGCAGCATTTGTCTGGCTGTGGCTTCAGCATATGTGTTAGACTCAGTCCAGAGTGACAGCAATCCCCACTACCATACAGCTTTCCTAAGGAAGCTAACATGGCCATGGATGTGTGCATCCCACCAACTCGGATGGTTACCCGTCCATCCAGTGTTGGCGGTTTCATCCACAAGATTTGCTGGGCTTTACTATAAATTGCCATGTCAGCAGTAATCAGCATGTGTGACTGACCAATCTTCGTTGACATCTTAACTAACTTGTTGCGGATCGTGTATATGGTTGAGAGATCAGATGGTGGTGCTCGGATAAATGGCATATAACGTATTGTTGTTGTTGGCAAGTTTCTGTCAGATAGGGTTGAATTGAAACCTGTCCAAGCAGGGATCATTTGTTGTGCATCATCGGCTTTGTGAAGACGTCCAAAAGCCCACAGTAGGTTTCTTTTCTCGGCATCTGTGTAGCTTACTGCTGTTCTTTGAACATTGATGTCTGATAATTTTTGTACATCTGGAGGTTCAGGGCGCCTTGATGGTTTGTTAATAATGCATCATTCATATTGAAAGCTTGTACAGATGACAGCGACTTCTGTGGTACTCTAGGCACTCGACACTCAGATGGATCAACATCTCTTATATACTATAGCTGCCATGGCATGAGTTGTAGACTTGCCGTCAAGAGTGTCTTCGTTTTGGTCGAAGTTATCAATTGCAGCATCAACAAGTATGGAGTCAGCTTCTTGATGCAACCATCTGGGAATGAATTCTCCTTCATGTTTTTGATCAAGTGCAACAGATGTGAGAAATCGTCCAATTTCATCATATGATACACAGTATCCTAGGGAATGCAGTTCCTCTATGAAAGTTTTGCTTCCAAAGTTGTGGTGAATACGAATACCAAGTGCAAGTGCAATGGGTGTGCGCACCTGCTGACACTGGTTAATCAGAGTATGACAAATAGAAATTATTTTGAGATCATTTTTGTATTGTCCATCATCACAGCAGCTGGAAACAATCTTGAACGCACTTTCTTTTACACACCATATGACAAAATCATACATGATGCTAGGGACATACTCACTACAGTGTTCAACATTGATACCCATACTGGATGTGTACGTGTCCTCGTCCTTAATACCAGCCATGCTCACTCGCAGTATAGAAGCTGCCATATGTAAAACTTGTTTATCATCTAATTGAGTAGGCTGAGTACCCAAATCCTCAATCCGTGTTGCTATTGTCTACATATGACTCCTTCTGTAGAGCATCACCTACTGTCATATTATTTGAACAAACCAAATCAGAGCGTCCAGGCCTTTCAATGAAGACGAGCTTTCCGGCAAAATGATTAACAAGTCGTTGTTTCAGCTTCCACGATGTCAAAGGCTGTCTGGTCAGGCTGTACAAATTTTCTCTGGGCAGCAGAAATGTTCCTTGTACTGATATAGCTTTGATAGCAGGTTCTGTGATATTTTGCAAATCAAGATTTGTCAGCATACGGTGATAAACAACATCATCCTTCCTTTTTTCTGATGCAGTTAACACTTTTTCTCTTGTACTCTTGCCAGTGTCTGTCTGAATTTGTGTCAGACGTTCCTTGTATTGATTACTTTTACCACAAATGAAACAGTCACTTCGTATGTCAAACCCAGAAGTTTCAGTTCTGCTACTTTTCGTAATGATTGTGTCTCAGATGTTGAAGAAGATCCGGACTTGGTTGAGCTTCCAGATGTATTGTCCATCATGTACATATAATTGTTTGATGAACTGGTATATGCTGCTCTACACGACTTGTGGAATGACACTTTCAGACTATTTGATCGAAGTTGATCTTCCACTGGTGATAGAGCTTCAAATACATCATCTCTACGTGCATGTGCATTCTTTAATATTTTTAAAATACCTTCTGGGGTTGGATTTTTCACTATCTTATCTTTGACCTTCAATTTGCTGAGTGCCTTGAAGCAAATTATACATTTGTCTGTATCCAGTCAACGTTTCTTCTCTGGTGGTGCACAATCCATCATGCTTTCGTCAGCTAATGTAGTTAGCAGGAAAAAATTGAAAGGGGCAGGGTTAACTTTGGAAGTTCACAATACCCACTACCACGTGCACTCTGAAAATAAAAAGATGCTTTATGTTAATGCAGACAGATCACTGTCACTGCAATGCACCCATGTAATCATACCGACATCAACAGAAGAGACGAAAGACGACAATGTCATTTGTAGCACTGGAGCTATGGTCATTTAAACCATATTACTTTATTGGACAACACACAAATTATAGAAAAACTAGTTTTCAGTACAATCAGAGATAATCAGTGATTTTTTTCTGGTAAGTGTGACCTGATTATATATTCCAAATCTGAGGTCTTTTTGAAAATTTTACCATGCTGTAACAGAAATTGAAGCAAAAAAAACGTTAAAAAAGTAGTTATTCAGCGAAAAAAATCTAGCTAAATATTATCAATGTTGCTGTCAATATCTTGATAGAACAAGGTTTTACAAACAAAATGACACCAATTATATGCATATATGTTAAAGAATGTGACAATAACACAACTTTTCGTCAAAGTTATCTTAATTCATAAACACGCCATTACGCAAATTGGTAATTGCACCTAAAATATATGTTAAACGACCTAAATTTTTTCACAACCATCCATTTCCCACCCCAGAGACCCCAATGCAATGAAAAAACATGGTTGTGAATTGTTTTACCCTGGGGAGGGGTTACTCTCTTTTCTGAGCCCTTATATCAGAATAGCCACAGCACTAATTTCCACATATACTGCTCTAACCTATTTTCTTCAAATTAGAAAATTTAAGTTATGCCACATATTGGTAAGATAACACCCCAAAAAGGATTCCAAGGGGCCAGGCCTGCGTGAATTCTAGCTCAAGATAAGGACACACAATCTCACATGTTCTTGCACAGGGTGAATTACTACACACCAGCCAGATAGTCGTGATGGTTCCTGGACAATATTGGGTTTGCATATAACCCACAAACATGCATATACTACAAAAATACACGAGTTGAGAAACAAGTATGTAATTTGTGTTCTGCAGAGTGATGACAACCTGCCATTGGAAATCAAAAAATAGCTGGACTGCTGTTACCTCGAGAATCTCACCACGGATTGCCCTGGTGATATAACATGGTAGGACAGAACATCACTAACATCACACACACTGATTTATAGACAGTGTATATCAGGTTTACTGTTATTATTATGATTTATCATGAATCACTGTTTCTCATTAGAGTGGCCTAGCAAAACTGTTGTTGGTGTGGTTCATGGGAGCAAGAAAGTCGGTAGATTTTCTGAGTGCTGCAACCCAGTGTTTGATAGAAACAGATAGTTCAGATGAAATAAACTTGAAACGCATTATTTCGCGATTCAAGTCAGGGGTAGTTTTAACATTTTATTTTTTTGTATTACCAGATTGCCCTTCTGGAACATATGGAGCTGGATGTACACAGACATGTCACTGTACCAATGGATGTAATACAAAAGGGGAATGTATTAGTAGTCCTGGTGTTTGTGATACAGGATGGAGTGGTAATAGGTGTAAAGGTATGACTATGATATCACATTAGATATGCCAGTTTACCAATGGGTGTAATTAAAAAAATGAAAATGTATTAGCAATTCTGGTGATTATGATACAGATTGGAGTGATAATAAGTGTAAAGGTATGACTATGATATCACATCAGATATGTCAGTTTAACAATGGGTGTAATTACAACAGAAGAATGTAGTAGCAGTCCTAGTGATTGCTATACAGAATAGAATGTCATGGGCAGAATAAAGGAAGGAGTCACACAAATAAACTGACTCCACTTTGTATCGTGTCTGTCACATGAGTGTAAATAGTGTGTAAACTGGACTAGGTCTTTGATAGTGACTTGTTAAGAATTAATTTCGAGTCTCTGACTGTGATGCAAAATTGTAGTAATTTCATGATAGAACTAGAGATTTGTCCACATATATTTATATCAATGAAAGGAATTACCATGTTAAAACAATAACATTGTCATTGCCATTGCTTGGGATAGTCTGTTGTCCTGGCGCTGACATAACCTATGATTGTGGCAATGTTGTTCACTACTGTCACTCGGTAGTGCAGTACTGTAATGCAATTCTACAGTAGAATACCCAATTTCAAGTGTTTTACTCGGGATTCGCTGTTGATCGTAATATCCCATGTTTTAAAAACCTTGTCAAATACATTTGTGGGTACATACGAGTGTCTTGTTACAAAGTTTAACTGTTTTGTGCACCAGCACACACATCTCATGTAAAATGTAAAGCATTAGTTATTAGTACTATTGTAATGTAATTCAATGTTTCTTGATTTCAGTACCATCTTCTTGTCCTTCTGGTTTTTATGGCACATTATGTAATTATAATTGTCATTGTAAAAACAATGCAGCATGTGATAAGAACACTGGTTTTTGTATTAATGGAGATTGTGCACCAGAATGGATAAATCTAGATACTATAGATTCTGATTGTCAACAAGGTTTGTATTTCAAATGACTGGTTGGTATAGTGAATTATGTAACTATAATTGTCATTGCGAAAACAATGCAGCATGTGATAAGAACACTGGTGTTTTTCCAAATGGAGATTCTGCACCAGGATGGATAAATCTAGTACATACTATAAATTCTGATTGTCAACAAGGTTTGTATTTCAAATCACTGGTTGGTATGGTAAATTATGTAACTATAATTGTCATTGTAAAAAACAATGCAGTATGTGATAAGAACACTGGTGTTTGTATAAATAGAGGTTGTGGAGCAGGATGGATAAATCTAGATACTATAGATTCTGATTGTCAACAAGGTTTGTATTTCAAATCACTGGTTGGTATGGTAATTATGTAACTATAATTGTCTTTGTAATAACAATCAAGCATGTAATAAGATTACTGGTGTTTGTCCAAATAGAGATTGTGCACCAGGATGGATAAATCTAGATATTATAGATTCATGATTGTCAACAAGGTTTGTATTTCAAATGAGTGGTAAGAATGGTAAATTATGTAACTCTAATTGTCTTTGTAAAAACAATGCAGCATGTGATAAGATTACTGGTGTTTGTCCAAATGGAGATTGTTCACCAGGATGGATAAATCTAGATACTATAGATTCTAGATACAAACAAGTTTTGTATTTCAAATGACTGGTAGGTATGTTAAATTAAGTAACTATAAATGTCTTTGTAAAAAAATTCCATCATGTGATAAGAACACTGGTGTTTGTCCAAATGAAGATTGTGCACCAGGATGGATTATTCTAGATGCTATAGATTCTGATTGTCAACAAGGTTTGTATTTCAAATCACTGGTTGGTATGGTAAATTATGTAACTATAATTGTCTTTATAATAACAATCAAGCATGTGATAAGATTACTGGTGTTTGTCCAAATGGAGATTGTTCACCAGGATGGATAAATCTAGATACTATAGATTCTGATTGTCAACAAGGTTTGTATTTCAAATGACTGGTAGGTATGTTAAATTATGTAACAATAAATGTCATTTGTGAAAAAACAGCATGTGATAAGAACACTGGTGTTTGTATAAATAGAGGTTGTGGAGCAGGATGGATAAATCTAGATACGATAGATTCTGATTGTCAACAAGGTTTGTATTTCAAATCACTGGTTGGTATGGTAATTATGTAACTATAATTGTTTTGTAATAACAATGCAGCATGTGATAAGAACACTGGTGTTTGTCCAAATGGAGAATGTGCACCAGGATGGATAAATCTAGATACTATAGATTCTGATTGTCAACAAGGTTTGTATGCCAAATCACTGGATTATATGGTAAATTTTGTAAATATAATTGTCATTGTGAAAACAATGCTGTATATGATAAGAACACTTGTGTTTGTGTAAATAGAGATTGTTAACCAGGATTGATAAATCTAGATACTATAGATTCTGATTGTCAACAAGGTTTGTATTTTAAGTCACTGGATTCTATGGTAAATTATGTAAATATAATTGTCATTGTGTAAACAATGCAGCATGTGATAAGAACAATGGTGTTTGTCCAAATGGAGATTGTGTACCAGGATGGATAAATCTAGATACTATAGATTCTTATTGTCAACAAGGTTTGTAATTCAAATCACTGGATTCTATGGTAAATTATGTAAATATAATTGTCATTGTGAAAACAATGCAGCATGTGAGAAGAAAACTGGTGTTTGTCCAAATGGAGATTGTGCACCAGGATGGATAAATCTAGATACTATAGATTCTGATTGTCAACAAGGTTTGTATTTCAAATCACTGGATTCTATGATAAATTATGTAAATATAATTGTCATTGTGTAAAGAATGCAGCATATGATAAGAACACTGGTGTTTGTATATATGGAGATTGTGCAACAGGATGGATAAATCTCGATACTATAGATTCTGATTGTCAACAAGGTTTGTATTTTAAGTCACTGGATTCTATGGTAAATTATGTAAATATAATTGTCATTGTGAAAATAATGCAGCATGTGTTAAGGACACTGGTATTTGTCCAAATGGAGATTGTGCAACAGGATGAATAAATCTAGATACTATAGATTATGATTGTCATCAAGGTTTGTATTTCAAATCGGTGGATTCTATGGTAAATTATGTAAATATAATTGTCATTGTGTAAAAAATGCAGCATATCATAAGAACACTGGTGTTTGTGTAAATGGAGATTGTGCACCAGGATGGATGTATCTAGATAATATAGATTCTGATTGTCAACAAGGTTTGTATTTTAAGTCACTGGATTCTATGGTAAATTATGTAAATATAATTGTCATTGTGTAAACAATGCAGCATGTGATAAGAACAATGGTGTTTGTCCAAATGGAGATTGTGTACCAGGATGGATAAATCTAGATACTATAGATTCTTATTGTCAACAAGGTTTGTATTTCAAATCACTGGATTCTATGGTAAATTATGTAAATATAATTGTCATTGTGAAAACAATGCATCATGTGATAAGAAAACTGGTGTTTGTCCAAATGGAGATTGTGCACCAGGATGGATAAATCTAGATACTATAGATTCTGATTGTCAACAAGGTTTGTATTTCTAATCACTGGTTTCCATGGTGAATTATGTATCTCGCATTGTGAAAACATTCTCTCTTCAAATGGTGATAGTGACTGTTATCTTTTTTTTTTCCATAACCCAAGATGGCACTCTCAAATGTACGCGTTTTTTTAACCACAAAGTAAATCCCGGCGAAGTTACCAACTTCTACTGTGAAGTCAGTGGTAATCCTGTTTTTGACTCTAATGACTTAAAGATATGGAAATCTGGTACAAGTAACTATCTGACTCTAACCAATACAGGAAGTAGTAAATATATTATCTTTGGCAATTCTACCAGTGTTGTTGTAGATAGTGGTGATATGTACTCCTGTGGTAATTCAATTGGATTTTTAGGATCGACCAGTGTGCAGTTTTATGGTAATGAAATATTTGAATCCTTCTATAGTGTATAATAATAATTAAATTCTAATAATTATTGTTGAACATAATGTAATATTAAATATCTTGTACAAGTTCAGGTCAATGAAACAATAGTTTTCATTCTGTAATTCATACATATTCACATACACACACATATATATACGGTTACCCGCGGGGATCCATCATACTAAACAACAGGTGTCACTATTACTGATGAAAAATGTATTTATTTTATATTATATATATCTATATATTTATTTTATATTATGGATAGTGATATCACTGGATACAATATATAAATTTATATATTAACAGTCATTCTGCTTTTCATCTCTAAATAGGCCTACCTAGATTTAGTGACACCAACAAGCCAGATATAGATGTAAGTTTTGACAAGCTCACTGTGACCTGGAACAAATGGACTACTGATGATATTGGAGATGGTCCAGTTGAATCTCACAAATTATACTACAGAGAGAGTGATGAGAATGACTGGATATCAGGTCAAGTTATACCAGTCAGTGATTCAAGTCAGATGAGTTATACATCAACCATTAAAGGATTACAGTGGTCTACTCAATATGAAATTACAGTGATTGTTAAAAGACCGGGTCCACTTGGCGAAGGAAGTAAAGACACTACTATTATAGGAACTACACTGTGTGCAAGTATGTAGGATTATATTCTATATTATTGAATTAATTTAGTTATATTCTTATTGAATTTATGTGATTCAAACATCACTATCATACTCCCACATAAAATGTCATACTTCACCTTCACATCCAATATAGTTTGAACAATCTAGCATAAGGTGACGCAAAGCAAGAACTATTTTGTTCTATTCCACTTTGTATATTTTTTGGATGGTAGATTATAAAAGACCTCACAAGTAAAAATGCGTGTATTTGGCGATTAAAGTTATTATTTCCCACTAAATATGTTATTTTACTCTCAAGCATACAATGATAAACATATTATAACATATTTACCGATACATATCAAAAACATAGTGAGCGAGGTTTTTTAAAGAAAGTTGTATATTAATTCATCAGCATTCACATTAAAATAATGCATTGCATCAATATGATTCTGGTGTAATTGTTTCAACCTGCATTCTGATACATAACCAATAACTTCGTCCATCCATTTACACGGACAGTACGTGTCATGCCATTATTTCAATTTATTATCGCAAATTAGAACAATTATTCTCCCGAAGCACGTCCACTTAACTGATTGCCGGGATTGACTGTACGATTTTGTGAACGATCGTGTATGATTGAAAGATTTGAGTAGGAATATTGCAAACCCTAATTCATGAAAACGAATCTAGCAACAATGGTCTTACACTAGTATGCATGTATATAGACGCTTTAAAACCACAAACTATAGTAAGTGAACCAAAATTCCATCATAATCTATACCAACCTCTATATGATTGGTCCTAGATTAATTGCACAAAAAAGGATAAAACATATACTACATTACAAGACTAAAAGGTAGACAAAACATATGTTTCAAATATGTTTAAAAGAGTTACATTCCTCAACACATTAAATTGCAAATGAATTTGTAAAATATTTAGCTTTGCGTTTAAAATTAATTTTAACATTTAAAGTTTCTTCAAAGATTTTATTTTGAACTTTACATACATTTTCGATTATATTACAGCCTCACAAGAACCAACAATTATGAATGTATTTTCACCTGAGTTGAAACAACTCGAAGTTCATGTTCAGGTAAACATTCATTGAACTACTTTATCACTGCAAGTTCTTATAATTCTGAAAAATCAAGGAAATAGATGTTTCCATTATACATTTTCGACAAAACAAAGTTTATTTGTCAAAATGTTGATCAAAACAAAAATTTTCCTTTTTACATATGTTTCCCCTTATAGTACCGGTTTTAACGCAATTGTACCAGTTTGAACGGATTGACTATTGATTGTGCGTCCGTGCGTTTGTTCGTTCGTCCGTCTACAGTCAACCTTAGCTCACTCATGCTTGAACTAATCAAGTTCACAAATAAAATATATCGAACATATTCACATGCTTTTTTCAATGATCTGATTCAAGGTGGACAAACCTACAGTTTGAAATAATGTGTAGAATGTCAAAAATGGGTAGAGTCTGACTTTGGTAAGCCTAAGAAATTCAATTTTACTTATACAGAGCAGCGCAAGACAAGAACATTTTTGACCAGTGTTTTAGCATATCACCGTGTGACGCTATTTAATAGTTATGAATCAGTCCACGTAAAGGCCATCAAGCATTGTTGGTGGATATGAGTTATTCATCGTCAATGACAATGTTTATTCCCGACAAAGATGTAATTGCTCTATAAAAGTTGAAACTACAGTAATAAATTCGCATTTAAAAATTGTGTGAAAAAGAAATTACGTAATTATAATTCACCTTAACATCCCCCAAATACAGCGGCGCGGACATTTTCTATAAGAAGGAAGGAACACATCGTTTGATACTGTAAATTTCCCAATGTTGTCAGTCCTCTCACATGCTTAAAACCTAGTCGAATGCATATTCCCATGAGATAATTTTGTGATAGCGTCATGGTCAAAACGGGTTCGTGTGGTCTTGTCTCTGTCTGTTTGTATATCTGTTCGTTTAGTTTCCAGATTCTCTTCAGATTTGCACTAAAACCGGACACACTTAGACCGAATTTTTCCAACTTTGTGAAAGTTATGAAGGTTGTACATATTGTGTGTATTGTGTATGTCCAGTTTTTGTATATTTTTATTCAAAAGGACCAACTGGCGGCCACTTTTTTTTCAAACTTGCTATAATGTTTAGATACCTGATATTTTTTTTGCATATCTGAAGTTATTTCTCACACATGCTTTGATTGATTACGTTTTAACTTGGTACATTAACAGGTCATAATAGTCACCATAAGTTTTTTTTTTATTTTGGACATGGACAGCTGTCATACTCATATATTGTAGTTTTTGTGTGAGACGCTCTATTTATTATTATTAGACAATTTTAATCTGAAATCCAGTCAAGTTTATGGTTCACCCTCACTTCCGCATTCATGTAACACTTTGATATATGCAATATCATTCTGATAGGAGCGTCGTTTTTTGCATATTTCTCTATTAATGATCTAAAATGGTGTAATTGTCCTTTTGTAATTATGCTAGGGTGTATTTAATTTTTTTTTCATTATATTGTAATTACTTTTTAGTCATACATCATCATCGAGTGATAAATAATATCAAAACATTAACTGTAGCTATATTGATCTAGCATTCATGTTATTACTGAGCATCGTATGTTCAACACTGGGCCAAATGCATTGTTAAAGTGAAGGTGTTAGGTAATTTGCCGGACTAGACACCGTGTGATATCCAGTAGAATTCTGGCATTGTTTTTCAAGTAAACTTTAGTAATAGGAACATTTTGACTTCAGAGTAAACTACACTTCAACATGCACAACCCTTAAAAGAAGTGTCGTCAATGATTTCTCTTGGGCCATTATTAATTAAGAGGAAACACTCAGTGACTAGCCATTGAAGCGTGTAGCATTGTGTTATAAAAATGTTGCCCGATTATTTTCAAGCAATATACTATATGCAAAATGAATTTATCACCAATAGACTAAACGAATTATTTCTGTCTAATATTGTATTTATATTAGTGTATAATATGCCATACTTCGTACTTTTATAGCAATATCAAAGACTTAATAATTACTGGCATAATGCCTGTAGTTTGTACCGAGTGGGAGGCTGGAATTTTAGAAATATTTGCTAATTTGAGTAGCAATAGCCAGCAAGTAAAAAAAAGAGATAGTATCGATCAGAGACAAGCGCCCTCAGGCGACAGTTAAAATGATACAGTGGGATATTAAGTCTAACGTTTTACATATTTAAATCTGTTTAACAATAAGTACAATCACTCTATTCATTGAGTATTAAAAGTATCTCAAGTTTTATAAATGTAATTATAGTACAGTTTAAATGCAGCTTGCCACACACTTATTTTATATGTATTTGTATTGATAGTGTTTACAATTTACAGTGTGTTATTGTTTCAATATTTCAGATTCCTGATAGTAGTGATATAAAGTGTAAAAAAGATGGTGTGGATGGTTACATTGATTACATTGAAGTGAAGTATAGAAAGGCAGGTACAGAGGATGAATATGAGATTGGAAAGATAGAAATTTATCAGGAAACTGTCATGGGTACAAAAGTTATCCCATTTACTGCTGAATCATTACTACCATACACAGAGTATGAAGTCATTGCTCTGCTTAGAAATGCTGATGCTACAAGTCCACCAAGTAATTCAGTGATCGTTATATCACATGAGGATGGTAAGTTGATTTATCATTCACAAGCTGCTGAATACATGTATGTTTTGTCCATGGTTGTCCATTACACTAACTGTTATATAGCTAAACCCATACCAACCAATGGCATAATAAATACCTATAACATAAAATAATGTATTTTGCTATTGCTTCTAAGTCTACAACTGTAACATACAACCAGCTGTATATACAATTACTGTTACAAGGTTAGAACTAGACCCAACCAATGGCATAATAACATCCTGTAATATACTATACTATACTGTATGTGTATGTGTTTGTATTACAGTTTCTTCTAAGCCTAGAAATGTAACACTAAACCAGCAGTGTATACAATTACTGTTACATGGTAAGAACCAGACCCAACCAATGGCATAATAACATCCTATAATATATTATACTATACTGTATGTATTTGTATTACAGTTCCTTCTAGGCCTAGAAATGTAACACTACAACCAGCAGTGTACGCAATTACTGTTACATGGTTAGAACCAGACCCACCCAATGGAATAATAACAGCTTATAAAATAACATATTGGAAAACAGGTGATGAAAGTACAAAAAAAGATATATTGGTAGATAATGGTAGTGCACATGAACTCAATATCTATAATCTGGATTACGAAGTTAACTATACTATAATAGTGAGTTATACCACTCTTTGTCACTTACCCATTGTTCCAAGTAAGATGCTGACATTCAATAACAAAAAATGTAAGTAGGTATACTTTGTTAGCAATTAAACGGAAAGTTTATTTTTGTTTTGCGTTTACTAATATGCTCGTTTGAAAAAATACCCATTTAATAGGAAATGACTGTTTCATGGTTGAAAACATTTTTTAGTAAGCGGACTGTTTTTGTAAACAAGTTTGATTTTGCAATATTCACAAGTGGGATATTTGTTTGAACGAAGATTGACTATGGTAGATTGTGGTGTATATGTAGTCAGTTTTTTTTTCTGTTAACATACTCGTAAAGATTCAGTAAATATCAGTTGTTATTATTATCAATTATATGGCATTATTTAAAAAAATTATAAAAATAATATTTACTCAATTAATAACCTACATAACTGATAGAGGTATGTCTGTTATTCAAAATAATTCATAAGTTAATGATCCAGTTTTACACTAAACTTTGTTTATATGCACTTCTATTGGAGATGTGCTTATTTTAGAGCTACTGTGGTTCAAATGAATATAAGAGGAGGAGGAGGAGATGCAAGCATAGATAGTTGTTAAAAGAGAACACATTTAAGTATAATAATGTTATTCAATTTCATATTACATGTTATCTATTATTGCATAAAATTATGATTATTTTCAGGTGTCTGCATCTACTATTGTTGTGGAAGGTGAATACAGTACCGAAATGAATACAAAAACATCGGAAACAAGTATGTAATGTATCTTAACGGTTTATTTTGACATAGTACATGTCTGTTTATTTGTTGAAAATAATGTACAGAAATTACCATATGTTACAGTTCCTCGTGAACCTGCCATCATTGATGTACAAAGAACAACTGAAAACAGCATCAGATTCACATGGACAGATCCTACCATATTTTGTGGTGATATTTTACAATATAGAGTAAGTAATTAGAATCTGTTCGGTTTATATATTCATCTCTGCAGAAAACTATGTGCATACATACATCTTTCCAGCTACTTACTTCTATTCAGCTACAACTTGTATTCCATGTATGTTCAAAAAACAGAATTTGCAGATCTGTGGACGATTTACAGTTCAGTAGAATTAGGCCCAGTATGATTGGGTTTTATATTTATATTGTTGTGTACCCTTCTACAGATATACTTGTACCAACAGAATAAGATAATCACCATGATAATTACAAAATGACAAAACACTAACTGTAAACAAACTACAGGTATATGACTTCTCCAATGTCTCCCTGGTGTGAGATTTATTCAGCTTGGCTGCGTCATAGTAGTGACTTATAATTCTTCATTATTTTCATTTCATAATAGATAACATATAGATCAACTGCATCTGTGTATTCAACAACCGTGTTGGAATCTAAGGATATACTCGTTGAGGGCGATATTAATACATACACTCTAGGAGAATTACCAAGAGGAACACAGTTTGAAATATCAGTGAGTGCAAGTACATCAAAAGGATTTGGTAAACCTAATTCAATTATCTCTGGAACTACAATTGGTAAGTGTATATTACGTTGTTTGATCAATTCATAAAAAAATATGCAAATCACAATAAAAAACAAATTCTGAACTAAATGCCTTTACTTACACATTACATGCATGATGGTTCAATTGATAGTGCTAGGCATTACATCAAGTTCATTGTGACAATTGCATCCAAGCTCATTTTATAACACCAATTCCATTAATTCCGGAAAACTAGTACAGGTGCTAGTAATTATTTATTTACAGTAACAGTTTGTAAAAAATATTATTATATATGTACTGCAGTTTATTTTGATTTGTCGTTGAAATCAAAATCGGTATTTCCACACCTCATATGCAAATGAGGTCTGAATGCTAACAAAGTAGTCTCTTCAGGAGTACGGTTTTTCGAAACATAGCAGAAATAAACAATATTACGAATTACGATATTTTTCTTTTGGGGTACATTAATATACTTGCCGAGTGAAATGAAATTTGAACAACAGTAATAGTACCTAATAATACCTTTAGGCAGTCACTTATTTTGACTACACTAATTTGCAACCATGCAATATTGTTTTCGGTATTTTCAAAGTAGTTTTGCAAATGAACATGATAATTCCATTGGCTACCGAACTATATTTATTTTGTACAGACATTTTCGTCTGCTATTTTTGTCCGGTTCAAATCGTCAGGAACATTTTTAGCATGTTAGGTGTACATCACATAGAATACTACGATTGGCTGAACTTAATGTATGTTGACTACCTGGAAACTGAGTTTAAGAAACCTTGAAGGGCTCTCGGAAGATCCACCCGCAGTAAAATCAGTCATTACTCTGGAGCCGCCACCATCAACATCGATATACGAGTACCAAGAGGTTTCTGCTGGCGATGTTGCGGCGTTACTCAGTTCAAAATAAAGATTACCAACGCCAAATGAGCAACATTTTAACAGGCAACTAAGACTCAATCAATCCACAACCAACCAACCAGCAAGCAACATCACACACAAAGTTGTAGCGTGCAGCTCAACGACGACCGCTGTCGACGAAAGTCATCCCGTCAGTAGATTACCGCAGTTACATGGCATGTTTGCCAATGCACAATTCTGTGGAGGTACTTTTAACTTCAACAAGAACTGTGTATCATAGTCGTCCAAGCTCTGGTTTTGTCGTGGTTCCAACTAAACGTCAACGAGTTATTTATTCGGACAGTGACTCAGATTAGACATCTGATTATTTTATTTTCTCATTGACAGTGACACGCGTTGCTAGGGCGTAACACTATATTGGAACATATTAAGGTAGAAAGGTTCGTGGGCACTTGGGAGTGAAACATTTTTTTTTTCTTTTTATTATTCAAACAGTCTTGGGTATAGACTGTTAAAATATTGTAGAATTGTGAATAGTGGGACATACATAAAAAAACGATTTTAAAATATAGATAACAGGTGCAAACATTATCTCTTTTGAATGCTCAGCAAGATTTAGCAAGGCTGTACAAAAATAATTAAAAAGAAACACGGTGAAAAAAGAAATGACGGGTTCTCCATATTATGCACTATATTTAACTTTTAACAAAACAATAATACATTTAAATTTGAAACTGTTACAGCCATTTTAATTATGAGCAATTATGACAGTTTTCAAGATGGCATTTTCTTCATAGTAAACAGATGTACCCATAAACCAATTTCGACAGCAAACAGAAGCATGGTTTAGAAGCTATTTTTTTAATCACTTTTGACCAAAAAAGCACATTTGTGTGCATATTTCAAACTACAGTGTCCATAACAAAAAAATACTAACAACATTTTAAAATTCATACAATAAGTTTTCCGAAAATATATAGTTTTGTGGACAAGGGAGGTCATCTTGGTTTCCTAATTAACTAATTAAAATACCTGTAGGTAAACTGCATCTCTACCTTAAGTTCCAGCCCGGTTTGTTGCACGTTCTTTCTCTAATATGAAATAATCAAATATTAAACATATGTAATAATAACGGAACCCAACACCCTCCCCGTGGCTTTCGTTGCGTATGGTAGTTATTTTCACTCGAGATGCGGTGTATCCTGCGGTCGTACTTTCACGAGCGAAGCGAATACACCGCATCTCGCACTCGTGAAAATAACTTAAATACGCAACGAAAGCCACGGGAGGGTGTGGGGCTCCATTATTATCTGTCACTGTAATTCCATAAGTTACAGCGTGCCGTAATTTTTCGGTATTTTACGGAGCATTTTCATCCTACCATATAAGGAGAATTATGTACAGACAGTACAGCGGGAGTATCAACCGGTACGCAGCGGAGGTCGATGCGACGGTCAACTGGCTGAGTGCATACTTTGAGATATTCTCGTAATAAACTTATTATTTTACATCTTTTCCTTCCAAGGATGCATAAAGGAAATGCCGAAATTCAAAATGTATAGAACAGAATCATCGAACTTCTTTGTGTGGAGCCCAGTCAAACCCTGATGGCAGCCATGTTTTTTTTATTAATAATAATAATGATTTAATAATAATAATATCGCATTTTCTATTGTGGTAGAAAGAAAATACCCCGTAAAATATAACTGTAACTTATGGCGTTACTTTGACAGATGTATAATAATTGCATTTATAGGTATTTATGTTTCTGATAATATGGAGGAACCTTACCTGTCAACAGAAACCACTGCAATTATTAGTTTGAGAAAACCGAAGTCAAACACAGACTTAGTTTCTGATACACAACTTATGTAAGTTACAAACATATTTTAATATTATAGATAGTTTTAGTAGTGTATACTACAATTAGCTGAATTTGGGTAATAATCCTCATTTATCATGAAGCTGCCGTTGCTGACTATCAGTGAATCGTACATATCGTATTGGTGTTGGACTGCAAATTAGTTAGCAATGACCACGGATAGTTTAGGGAAATCTCTTGTAGCCGAACTTGTCATTAATTAGTAATGCCAATAAACCTAAATACGCATACATAAGCTGGAATTATTATTCAGAGTTTTGTTATGATATATTAAGGATAGATGGAAGCACAAGTTTAATCTGGGATAGCTGTATATTGTATTTATGGTAATATCTTTAACATGTCATTATCTCTATTTGTGATTCACGAGAGTCGACTATTTCCGTGCTGTATTTGTTTGTGTCTGAATGAAATATAAAATGCGTCCAAAAAGATATTTGCTAATGTGAATATGCTGACAGTTGCTATCCATCATAAGATCTGCAGATATCCCAGTCTGCGATAAAATCATTGAGTGATTGAGGGGAACTGCAAGCAACACTGGGTGAACCACCTAACAAGTGCACGTGTGGCTCAGTGCTTTATTTTTGCAGTGTTAGTTTACTCAAAACCGTACTCATATAGACAAAATTGTGTTCAATTCTCCAGTTGTTTTGCCAAAATTGTGATATTGCATGTAACTAATATATATATATATATATATATATATATATATATATATATATATATATATATATATATATATATATATATATATATATATATATATATATATATATATATATATATATATATATATATATATATATATATATATATATATATATATATGCGTAATTATGTACTGGTACCAAATTTGTTTTTGATACTACTATATTCAAACAATAATGTATTTTGATTGGTTCCCTGGACACTGTGTTAATTACTTGTTCACATCATAAACCAATTAATGAGTCTTGCCAGTAAAAGTTGAATGGTATGTCTGAAATAATTAAGACTTTCATTGCACTACCCAACACAATGGTCAGTGGGCAAACATTGACTTATAATATTTTAATTTACGTTGTGTTGTTTTTAACACCAAAATCCCTCATAAAGAAGAAAGTAAAGTAGTTATAAAAACAATTATAATAATAATTCCCCATATATGCATATGCGCCATTGTGATCTGATTTGTATTGGTTATCAATGATTCCTGCATCTATGCAGTACATTTGTAGAAAAATAGTTGTGTGGAAGAAAATAACAAATGTTCGCTGGATCGTGTATAGTGCTGTCATATCGACCATTTGGCTTTATTAAACTTTGTTGAACGTAGCTTAAAACGATGTATTGAATTTCATCCGCGTTACGCCATTTTATCCTTCAAAACATAGGTAAACCGGCATATTTAAACATGTTATTCAAATTGACTCGTTGTAGGCTATTGATGTCATTGCATTTCAACGTCTTACTCAGGTATACCCGGACTGGTATTGACATTACTCATACCATTCGTGTTACTCGTGCATCCTTTGGTGTGCCTTGGTTTTTGGAATTTTCTTATTTTTAGATACCCCTTTATAGATTTAATTTGGTATAATTGCCTTTGTATTTTCGTTTATTTATTTAGATTTCCATGAATTGCTACTGACCGGCAGCTAAATTTCAAAATATTATCAACAATTTGATATCAGAAATAACTGATTACTGATGCTTGACAGTTTGTTTCGTGATTTCATACGAAATGGCCGACTGGCGGCTATGTATTTTCTTAGGAACCTTAACTAGTAATCTAGACTGATATAGTTTAAAGTATCACCACAACAGGGGATAGTGATATAAAGTATGTTGATTTGTTTGTCACTTCAAATGAAATTGTCTTTAACGCTTCTATACCCGTTTCCTATTCAGGAGTTATATTGTTGTTGTGGAAGAGGAGATACAGAAAAGTAAGCGCAATTTAGCAGATAACCAGTATATCACAGCATCGTTTCCACTGAATGAAATCCCTCATCAATTAGAAGTGGGTGATGGTATGGAATATAATGGTTTTATCAATAAACCATTAACACCTGGACAGAAATATGTCATATATGATGGGTTTGCAGTGTATACTACAGGGGTAAGATTATCAGTATTGCACTTCCATATTTATTACATTAAACACCCCATCAAACGTTCGGGGGATTGTTTAACATCCAATGACCATATCACTAAACCAATGAATAACATTTACTTTGTTTTAATGTCAATGTTATAGTGACTGTTACAGAACAGCTACAAATATAATTAACAACAATAATAATAATAGTAGTTATTTAACAATATGACGTATTATTTTATTGTTACTCCTAATTATATATTGTCTCAACTGATTCAGCTGTTAATAATAGAATCTTTTATTCTAATTTTGCCAATTATTTTTGTGTTCGATCAATGCATCTGACGGTCACATTTATTCATTTGCGATGCAGGTAGATGTGTTTATGTTACATGACATTCAGCTGACTTCGTTTACAGGTAACATTCATTATTCAGAAATGTTATACAGTGCAACCTTTACGTAAACTGGTATTTTCAACCGTGTTAAAGCAAATATTGCCATACCCTGAAAGTACTGTCGATTTTACTTTAGTTAAAGTTGATTTCTGCATTATGTTAGTAAAAATGTAAGTTAGATTGCGCCTGGGCATGATTTCGGTGATATCATAAATTCTGTTTTTAATGTATTCAAATTGTATTGTTTCTAGCTGGCGAGAACACAAACAGAATTATAGAAGGAGATAATACAATACCCATATTTATAGGAGGTTTCGCTGCTGGTGTAGTTGTTACCATTGTCATTGGCGTTTCGTTATTATATATAATACGTCGTTTGAAATTCAACAATAAACACAAGGAAAGGTAATCACATTTCAGTAATCTGTACGCATGAAGTTCATCGAACAGTGACGTGACGTAATGTTATGTTAAACAATGTAAAAAAACAGTTAATATTT
This sequence comes from Saccoglossus kowalevskii, assembly GCF_978046115.1. Taxonomy (NCBI): domain Eukaryota; kingdom Metazoa; phylum Hemichordata; class Enteropneusta; family Harrimaniidae; genus Saccoglossus; species Saccoglossus kowalevskii. The sequence continues at coordinate 23,533,156 of NC_140649.1, read as the reverse complement.
GTTTTCGTAAATTTGCCAAAAGTATATTATGATGGTTTTGCACTAAATAATATATACATGCTTGTTTTGTTTTTGTATTGTTTAGGAACGAGATACACGATGATATTGCTCATGCTAGAAACGAGACAAGAGAAATTAGAGGTAGTGTATTGTATGCCTACATGCCTATGATATTATGTTAAAGTAATAAAGATGTGTGTGCGTTAAATTATTGTGTAACGTTTGGTTCTTGCAATGCAATTACAGATTCCGAGAACATCGATAAAAAAGAGAACGACCATTATCAAGACATTAATTACGAAGAATTGAAAATGAACGAGTACCGGTAACTATACCGTATTATTATACACGTATATTGATTATGTTAATCTATCGATTTGATTGGTTCAAACAGAAAATTTGCATATGCAATTAAAGTATATGAGTCCCGGTAACTATACTGTATTATATTATACCAGTATAATGATGGTTTTGATCCGACGACTTGATTGATTTGGTCCAAAAACAGAATTTGCATATGCAATTAAAGGAATGTTGGCTGATAATGCACAGTTAGGTAAACATGAATTGACTAAATGTTTAATGCGGAAATGCATAAAACCGGAAGTATTTTATATTTAGGGGAAAATAGTGGTTGAATTGTGGGAAAATACTGTAAGAATTACCGAATTAAAAACATCTGACAAATTATATAACCATAATATTGCTCTGTGTTAATAGCGGGATCCATGTTGTGGGCGTCTTGCTTTGAGTGATCGTCGTTCGCCACACAAACCTAAACCATGGTCGGCCAACACCGTGAGGGACGGTACCTAAACGTGTTCTTTGTGTTTGAAATAGATTGCGAACAACCAACATTTGTAAGTTTAACTGGTGACCAAGTAGATGAGATTGAAGGACGAACAAAAAATGCAAAAAAAAAAAAAAAAAAAAAAAACTACCAGACACAAGAATATATGTATACCACCAATAACAACCGGTATCCCGTAGCGGCGTTCTAATTATGTCTGACATAATTGCATCGTTACGGGACAACTCTTTAAAAGGCTTCGGGATAATGTAGAATTTGACGACGATGTATGTTTTGTAATTATCCACTATGTATAAATAAATTAGCGAGAATAATGAAAATAATTTCGAAACCTGCAGATTTTTCCCGAGTCTACATCAACCGCTGTATTGAAGCGACGGCGTGCACAGTCGGCTGATTGGGCTGGAGTTGGGACAAAGCATAACATGTACGTGTCCTGTTACAAAAACGAAGCGAGCATCCGACAGAATTACCCCCAGAACAACGACAAAACTTGTCAGGCATACTGTCACAAAACCTTGGTTATACCAAAGATGTATTCAGGTCAGATGTTGAGTCTGAGATTGCCGTGCCGGTCACCGTACATGATACGCCACCGTACTGATTACTCTGATTTGATCAAAATAGTTTAATAGTTTCGAATATTGATGAAGGACAGACACTAGCAAATTACCTTATCTCAGATGAGTTAAATTTCAAGTTGAATTTGCTTTTTGGTGACAATCCCTGGAATATTAAAAATGAATTGCAGGATATTGTTTTTAAAGAGGTACGACCATTTCTTAAATATCTTTTTTAAACACAGAAATAAAAGTTGTATGAATTAATCAGGAGAATTATTTTCTAATTTAATGTTTATTCATTCTCAGATATGTACAATATTTCTCTTTTCTTTTATCACTTTTGTTTGCTTTTGTTGTCGTTTCAAAGGCTTCATGAATATTATTATTTTTACCGTGTCCCGCCATGTCTCAAATTTCGATCCAACCAAGTACCGCTGAACGTCAAATATCCACAGTTACAAGTAGCATGATGAGTCAGACATTAGGTTTATTTCACAATCGTACTTTAAATTGGCCAATTACACTCAAATTGTTCAAAAACCGTAATGAAAACGGGGAGATCCGTTGTTTGATTGATTCAAAGTGTACACCAACCTGTATTTAAAATGGCGTTGACGTAGTCAGTAAAAGGTTTGTAAGGTCGTCTTTGCTAATTTTTGTGTTTACTCCTATTCACTGTGGGTACGTTTCGCTTTCGCACGGAATGAAAGAAGTTTTTATTTAATTTTAACTATTTTGTGTGTGCATTCAGTGTACAACTACATGCTGTTTATAAATAGTCATGTTCAAGGGTCATAATCATGAGTTTATAGTAGATGCAAATAAACTGTTTTTTTACTAGTTTTATCAAATTGTCAGTATACTGGTATAGTATAATAGCAATAACATCCATCGAAGTAGGGTATAGCACGAGTTTCTTTGAGTTTTATCGATTTGTCACTATACTGCGGCTCGTGCATATATGTCGTAAATTATGGAACATCTCGAGGTATATATTGCTTAAATATACGGTCTGTGACATATTGCAAATAATACATTCAGAATTGAATGTTAATTATATTATACGTGATCACGTGACAAATATACTGTTAAAATTGTTATTTACTTGTCAAAAATACAAAACAGTACATGACAACTTACAAATGCAGTTCAAATGCAATTGTAGTTATGTAATGTATAAAGCTTTTTAATAAATTAATTTCAGATTTCTTTGTTGTTTTAATAGCAATGTCGCCAAGTCTTCAATGCAAACACGAACAGCTAACTCCAAGTCGTTTGGAACTAGAGGTAAACAAATTAAATTATTATAATACAATAAAATACATTGATTCAACTATGCGAAAATTAAATTTTCATGTCGATATACCGATTTAGCTTCATCTGTGTAATTCATGAATTTAATATTGTGATTGCTAGTTGACTATGCTATCATCAACCAATCACCATTTTGGGATCGCAGTTAACAAGAGACCAATTACTTAATACTGAACAGTATGTATGCGTAAAGATGTCTGCATCTACATAATTTGATTACTAAAATTCATCAATAATAATTACATGTAATTATATACATATGCGCAATATTCTAAATGTTTATATCGATGTAATTTGCACCTCAATTCATTATTCCAACCCATAGTTCACCTTAATTCAACTTAATTCGGTGATTGTGACATCGCACTATCAGGTTGTATATTAAAAGATATTATTTGCAACGTCCATGTCCATATGTATATTTACCTTCTCACAGATCCAAATAAAGATCCACAGGGATATTATCAAGACCTTCAGAGTGTACAAGAATCTCAGTATCAGTCGCTCGGCAAAATATGAATCATGAAACATGCATATTAACTATAATATAAGCAGAATATACATGTACATTATGTATTGTATTAACAAGTTACTCCCAACGACGTGGCTTCATTACATATAACATTACGTGGTGGTATTACATATTAGCAAATATATTCTCGTGTGTATAGTAGACAATTTTGATTGTTTCTCTGCTGAATATTGTTTTCGCTCAAATTATTTTCATAAATTCTGGGTAACCTTGATATTCATAAAGCAAGATTCAATATAATTTGTATCATATTGGTATAGGCCTAGACATATCTACCCTGATCTCGTATTAAATTATGAAAACCAAAGATAAGTATAAACGCGCAATGGAATTCTAAACATATAAACACAGAATTGGTGTATACGTAAACACTCCTAATTACTATTTTGAAGCACACAATATCGTTGTGTCAACATGTACATAATCCATTGCATGTATTACACATTCAACTTTATTAAAAAGGCGCATTTATATCATGTTGACATAATATATTATTCATTCAGGATGACATATATATTCACAGAAAGTATACCAATGGATAGGTATATATAATAATAGTACGCAGTTCCAGATATACGTTTGAACCTTCTTGGAAGATGGTATTTATGTAATAACAGTTTATTGTAGTGATAGACTGTGTTTAAAACTTTTAGGCCTATACAAGTACAAGTATTTATCGATAGTGCATAACAAATTGATATTATTTTAAATCATTTTAGAATGACAATACGAATGACATGATCATATTTGAATGAATATGATTATTTTAAAACCAAATAAAAAAGAAAAATAATAAATGATAAAAATCTACTGGTACTATATTTTGTTTGCACGCACCCTTGTTATTTGTGTAGTTGCATTTGATGCAAATGTGTATCTGTATTTTCTTTGTTCAATATTTCTTTCAGTTATCATAAAATCGTGTAATGATACGATATATCTTGTTACATATTGCTACGAAATGACTAGATATTATCCCGCTATGTGTCAATGCTATGAATCTGAGAATTGTCATTTTATGATAGTACCTCCTGGTCAAGTTCGAAGGTGGATTCCATTCACCCCGTGTTAATACATTATTCGCTGTGTAACAGATAATGTGATGTTATACTGTTTCCTCATCCCCTTTAGTGAGGGAAAAAATCGAATGCCAATAGGTCAGCCACTCTCTGGGAATCTAAATCAATGAATATGTTTAATTGTATGATGGCATTGTTTGGTTGATGGCGGATAGAAATATGAATTGACAGACGATGACTAACTTACCCCACGCATTAAAGCAACATTAACTGGTTTATATGTGATCAAAGACCCAAATTTAGTTCTAAAGGAGCACATACCCAACTCCAACACATCAAAGCATAAATATGTGATATAATAACGTGTCCCCCGTGGTTTCTATTCAATTTAGCACCAGACAATATCTTTAACAAAGCAGTCACAGTCTTCGAGAGGGTAATGTTACTGTAAGTGCAGACGAGGCTGTGATTAGCGAATTTCCACGATTTTATTGTCCATATTATACACGCATAATACGTCCTCCCACTAGAGAAGGTGGTCAGCTTGGCAGTGTGCTTGTGAACTATGTAATGACACTTCTAGTCACTGAACTCTTCGCAGTTGCCTGCATGTCACGGGAGTCTTCGCGATCCCATGAGCGCATTACATTTGTACATTGTTTTTAATAATATGTGTAAATAAATTCGTTTAAGTGAGAATATTTTACACTGAGATACTTACGTTTGACATACATATGCATAAGGCATACAGTTAAATATGGATGGGCATGAGTCATGAGTTGGGGAGATGAAGTAAAACTGACAATGACCATACAATCAACATCAATAACAGAATCACAATTGAAATGGAAACATAATGGTGTGGATATAGAAGCATGAAATGGACAAAGTAGTATTACTATTACATCAGCTAAACCATCAGATTCTGGAATTTATGAATGTTATATTACTCAAAAACAACGACAAAGAGAATGAATGGTTTTATGAGATTTATTGTTAGACGTAAGTTCATTTTGTTTCACCTCCCTTGCACAAGTTATGTCAAATTTTTACACAATTGATCGAAGTCTGATATGGGCCTTATATGGTTTTAGTATCTTGTTTGACCTTTCCTATGCTGTTAAGAGTAGGACGCTGTTTCAGGCAAATCGAGCATGAAAAAAAACATGACAGATATCTCTCGCATTTAAATTTTGCATGGTTTCGAATACATTTGCTTATGCTGAGTATTAGGTTTTGCCAAAGCATGGTATCGAACAAATACAAATATGGGAGCCATGCTTGTAACAAATGATGAGCATGGCTAACACACTTTTTTCATATATATTTGTGTTTGATCGAACTATTGTTAAATTAGGATACAACACTTGTGTTGTGTTTATTGTGTTTCTGTTGGAGACGTGCTCCTGAATTTCAAATTATTTTCATATGTGGTGTAGTTGTGACTTCGAATGACGTCATTTTGATCAATTTATATTTTTAGCTTGTGTTTGTGTGTATGTGGCTTATCATCCTGTTTGTCGGAAGTGCCTTGTCTGATCAATTAAAACTTCACAAATCGAATCTCAGTTGTTTATGGGCGGATTGTGTTCACACTTGCTATAAACATCAGACTTTGTGGGATTTTGGACGCAGTTTATTTTGTTTTTAGGTCGGATTCTAAATGACTGCCTGGTGGCTACTTTGTTTCAACAAATATTGTTTCAGAACTATGTCTCGGACATTCCCTGCCCAAACAAACATTTCCGAATTTTAAATATACATTATATTGCATATAAGCTCATGTGTTCCTTCTATTCAAAATTCACCAGTAAGTGGTGGCCATTTTAATGTTAAAAATGCTTCAATATTCCGTAACCAGGTTTAGGTCATGCATTACCTTTCTTTTCTAAGTTGGTACATACGTTAGACAATATGGAACCCAATGCATGTTTGTCTGTTTTTTGGATTAGGTTTTATATGCCCGACTGGTGGTAATTTTGTTTTAGCTCATACAGTTATGAAGCTATATCTCCGACATGTGCTGACATTATATACCATGCGCACGTGCATATTCATTCATCTGGTTATCTGATTCCAAATTGCTGAATTTCGATTATTCTGTTTACAACAATCATCAAAATCAAGCATTTCTGCAATTACAGGTCTGGATGGTATGTAAATTTAATTCGATTGGAGATAGGATCCATATCACTTTGTCAGATCATAATTTATATATTTCTTAAACTTGAGAAGTCACAAGAACTATGTTTTGCAATTACTTGTTAGCAAATATAATTATATTACTAACTACTTTTGTAAACTATCAGCCGAATTGTATTGATATTTGATACATATGTAGCTTTGGTATATTTCGATCACAATTGTAATCCTTGCCAAAAACTTATTTGCCTAACAGTTATACCTCTGGTTCCATCTATGCGTACATCCGCTTTCAAATCGCTGACATGCATAAACAGATTTCATTCTTACTTGAATGGGCTTAATTGTTTTTTCAAAGATGTGATTGTTTATTTTCATAATTGTCACATGCAACGTAATATTACCGTAATTGGTATAGTACATGTGTGATGGTTCAAATACCAAAATGGCAACAGTAACAAAAAGACTTCCCTGGCGGCGATGATAAAATACGAACACGGAGCCAACAGATGAGGATTTAACTGGTACTGGTATTATTATACTCCGCAAACATCAAGTACAATAACGCGGTAAAACTCAACTACTCCAATAATTATATACTTAAACTCCAATACAATTCAACGAGATCTTCGATCCGATCTCAATGCTGAACAACTCCCCTGCATATACCCACACTGTCTATAAATAGACCATTACATCAGCATACATAATGAGTCTGGACTTTACTACAAATTTCTAGAATGTTCCATTACCTTCTATTGCCTTCTACAGTGTTCTATTACCTATTTAACCAGCTTCTAAAAATTCCACCCAGACACAGTACGGTTCTAGAACATTCTCAGTCACACGGAAGTGGTAAACAAGTCGTATGCGACAATAATGCACTTGCTTTTTCTTGAATTTATTATTAATTTGCTGGCAGCTTTTTAAAAGTGCTCATAGAAGTTCCGTTCAAATCTCGTTTAGGCCACAGTCTATCACATGTAGCCTTTCATAATGGTCGACAGAGTGCTCAAAAAGCAGAAAAGGTGGTTAGATACAGTAAATTTTTCATTTGTTGTTAAGGGGTAAATTTTCCTTTCTGTGTAATAAATTTTTACATGTTTGTGCTAAGGAAAATCTCGAGAATTGCATAAGCCCTAAAATTACCGCCTGTTGCTCTATTGCAGTGGTAATTTTATTTTTTATTTTATCTGATGTGTTCTCGATCATACTTTCTAGAACATGAACCATCTTGAGCGTCATTGGTCCGGCAACCAGAATCGGTGGCTTGTCGCCGAAGAAAATACTAGTAAAATAACAGTAATAGTATTAATACAAATTTACATGTAAACTTTCTTCGGTATAAAGCATTTATATACTTTGAATTTATATGATTTGATTATATATTTTCTACTTTCACACGCATCTCAAAATGGTCAACGAGTGAAAAGCGATCACTTCGCGCAGTATTCATGATGGTTGTTGAACAATTTTTTCGACAATTTATGTTCTATTCACGCCAAAAAAAAATCGTGCGAATTTGTATTATCATCATAAAACGTGTTTTATGTCAATATGTCGCTCCACCACCACAGCGAGAAAATTCCAATTTTTCGCTCTAGTGTCATACTCTTGCCTGCCAATAATTCAAAGTTTCTATACATTATATTTCTTCCAACAATGCATGCACAACTCAATAATACTTTCAATTCTTGTCATTACATTGATCACTTTCATTTATTTTTATTTTCATTTAAATTAAATCTGTATCCCTCCTCCTGTATCTTCACCGGCCTGGTTTTGTTTATTCAGCTATCGCCTAATTGATGTTGCACCACACTGGGTTATTATTTCGTGTTTATATCAATACTAATTTTATTACATTATTTATATATTATTATCACATTATTTCGCAATCATTTACTCATTTCGACAATATTATTATTAAATTATTGTGTCATTATTAACTTATTTCAATATTATTTCTACATTTTAATTACATTATGTTGTCATTATTTACTTATTTTGTCTTAGACATTTTTGTTACATTATTTTTTTTCATCAATTGTTTGTTTTGCCTTTATTTGACATTATGACATTATTTGTTGATTTTAACAATATTTGGTGATGTTGTACGCGTGACATTTACTGCGACTGTTATTATGTGGTACGCGTACATTAGTATCTTCGTGTGTTTCGATCCGTTTTGCGTGGTATATAGCCTAAGACAGTTTGGCTAAACCAGTCAGACGGAATCTTGAAACCGTTTTAAGTCTACGTCAGTTCAGATGTATGTGGCTATAATTCAAGTAATACAAAATAAGATGTATATAATGATATAGTAAAAACAATTACACAAAAATAAAAAACCTATAGTAAAAATGAAGTAAAATATATACCCCGTACTACACATCAGATTTTAATTTGATTGGTACAAAGTATTACATGCATACTTTTTTTCCGGTTTGAAGAAAGTGTATTACTAAACATACTGATACATGTCAATTTTAATTTCTGCATTTTAAGCATGGTTATGGGCTCAAAATCTGTTAAAAAATGTTTTTACACGTTCCCTACATTCCTTTGACCTATTTCATTCATTCCATCACCAAGCATATGTAATACGCAATGTATTATATATTGTTATACCATTTTTGGTCACGTGTATCATTGTTCTCGCCAACGATTTATACTTGCAAACAGGGTGAATTTATATGCAAATTGTAAAAAGCAACGCATTCGCAAATATGCAAAGTGTAAACGGTCACACTTTCATTCATATGCAAAGTGTAAATGCTACACTTTGTATCAAAAGTGTAGCGTTTACAATTAACATATCAATAGAAGTGTAACCGTTTACAATTTGCATATCAATCAAAACCTTACCATTTACAATTTGCATTACAAATTAAACAAAGTATCAAAAGTGTAGCGTTTACAATTAACATATCAATAGAAGTGTAACCGTTTACAATTTGCATATCAATCAAAACGTTACCATTTACAATTTGCATTACAAATTAAACAAAGTATATGCTTTTAATCACACAAATCACAATGAGGGTGCAAATCGCACTAATTTAATTATACTTTCTATGGAAAAAAGTACTACTACAATTCAATATTGACACATTTGTTTCCGTCCTGGATCTTAATTTTAATTTGTTTAGAACAACAATCATTTGAAAGACACATTTCTCTGAATTCTGCATGTGATGTTGCAGTCACTGGTTCAGGCGGTGGCTGTTCATATCTTTCAACCTTAGGCTTGTGTACGGAATCGGAATCGTCAATTACGATGGCTGAAGTACTTGCTTTCGGTAGTGGAGGATGGAAAGCATTATCTGAAGAGAGTTACTTGTTCGTTTATATGTTCTCAACTCATCATCCGATCTGTGACCAGTGCGTTCTTTGATTAGTTGCTCATCAAAGCTTTTTTTCATACAACGAAGTCACCACAGTAACCTAAAAGTATGAAAAGAATGATTTGAGAAGTAAATGTACCGACATTTATTTGCATCGCGTTTGAAATACGTTTTCACAATGTACAATATTTCAATCGGCGAAATTCAAACAAATTTGAACCCATCCCAAGATCCCACCCACCCCAGAATCACTTGAGACAAACTTACCTTACCCGAAAGTCCAGTATGATACCCATCTAATCCAGCCAGATCACACATTCTTTTTGGATATTGTCGTAAAGTATTTACTCCAATCTTCTGTTTAGAAAATTTGAGCCCTCCGCTGGACGTCAGTGGACGTCGGTAGAAGGGACCTTTCGGTGGAATACATTGCAAATAACGTTTCATTAACTGAACAACACAACGCGTGTTGGAAGGATCGCCGTATTGGCGCACATTTTTATACGGGATTTTCCGCGAGTAATACAGTCCTCCTTGATTATTTTTACACGGTCTACCATTAAATAAATATACTCAGCTTGATTGTCTGATCCTTGTACGAACTGTTCGGCTGTAAGGTTACTATGTTCGTCGACTGCTCGGAGAGCGAACACTTTACACATTTGTTACACACTTATTAATTATGTTACTAAAATTGCTAACGAATCATGATTAACCTCTCACTTAAACTTGATGTTTTTTTTCAATACTTGAATGGCTAATTAGTCGTACTAGCTTCATCATCTTCCCTTTTATTATAACAGCTGCATGACTTGATTCAAGTCACTAATTTATTCAGTGACTCAGTAACTAACATTTACTCTGCAGCTGATCTCACCATAGCATCTTAAACAAACTAGATGTTAACCAGTATTGGTGCTGAAACCCAGTGGAATATAGTAATAACAAGTTATGTGTCTCGTGAAATAAACCTGAAATGCATAATTTGATAATTTCAAGTCATGGCTAGTTCACTAATGTGTTGAATATATTGAACATATTCAATAATCTGATGTCATCATTTTTTTTGTCACCAGGTTGTCCTCCTGGAACATATGGAGCTGGATGTACACAGACATGTCACTGTACTAATGGATGTAATACTAAAGGGGAATGTATTAGCAGTCCTGGTGATTGTGATACAGGATGGAGTGGTAATAAGTATAATGGTATGACTATGATATCACATCAGATATGTCAGTTTACCAATGGATGAAATTACAACAGGATAATGTAATTGCTGTGCTGGTGATTGCTATGCAGAGTAGAATGTTATGGGCAGAATAAAGGAAGGAATCACACAAATAAACTGGCTCCACTATGTATCTTGTATGTTACATACATTTAAATATTGATTAGGCGCTGCAAACTGCACAGGAACATGTCATTGATAGTTGGTGTAAATTGTATGATCGACCCGGAGATGTGTTCACATTTATTTATATTAATGAAGTGAATTATGGTGATATAACAATAACACTGCCATTGCCATGGGTTGGGGTAGTTTTCTGACCTGACGCTGACATGGCCTATGATTGCTGTTCAATAGTGAGGGGATCGCAAATCATGCTGTCAAAACAGAGGCGATGACATTTGTGGTTGCATACGAATGCCTTGATACAAGCCTAATTGTGGTGTAAAACCTGTACTCACATATCATGTACAACGTATCGCATAATTAGTTCATAGTATTAATTAATGTAATTTATGTTTCATTGATTTCAATTCCCTCCTCTTGTCCTGATGGTTTCTATGGTAAATTATGTAACTATAATTGTCATTGTAAAGTCAATGCAGCATGTGATAAGAACACTGGTGTTTGTCTAAATGGAGATTGTGCACCAGGATGGATAAATCTAGATACAATAGATTCTGATTGTCAACAAGGTGTGTATGTAAAATCACTGGTTGCTATGTTTATTTATGTATTAATTAATTAATTTATTAATTAATTAATTAATTAATTTATTTATTTATTTATTTATTTATTATTTATTTATTTATTTATTTATTTATTTATTTAAATGAATGACCATTATAACAAAATTCCGGCATGTACATTATGTAACTATAATTGTCATTGTAAATACAATGCAGCATGTGATAAGAACACTGGTGTCTGCCCAAATGGAGATTGTGAGTTTCAGCAATTCTACTTGTGTAGCTATAAACAAGGTTTGTATTTCAACTCACTGGTTTCCATAGTGAATTATGTAACTATAATTGTCATTGTAAATACAATGCAGCATGTGATAAGAACACTGGTGTCTGTCCAACTAGATATTGTGTCACATGATTTTTATTGATTGTGCTTGTGTAGGTATATTTGACTAGTTGCTATTCTATCTATCTATATTAGGACATTAATGTATAGATGCAGGTTCGCGGGCACTTGACTGTGAATTTTCTTTTTTTTTGCTTTTTATTATCGAAACAGTCTTGGTTATACTGTTAAAATTTCACAGCATTGTGAATAGTGGAACATACTCAAAAGACGATTTTAAAATATAGAAACTGGTACAAACATTCTCTCCTTTGAATGCTTAGCAAGATTTAGCAATGGTGTACATAGATAATCAAAAAGACACATGGTGAAAAAAAAGTAATGACGGGATCTCCATATTATGCACTACGTTTAACTTTTTACAAAACGATAATAGGTTTAAATTTGGAACTGTTACAGCCATTTTAATTATGAATATAAATTGTCTTTTAAACAATTAGCCATTGTAGTTTGATTAATTTTTGTCTGTAATTTTTGTTGTTGTTGTAACCTTTAACCTCCTTTAGTAGGTTGTTATGACTTAATACATTGTTGTTGTTCGTTGGTGATTATTATTACGGAATCACTGCGTGTTATGCCGGGGCCATTCGATTTGGCGCATGGGGCCCCATGCTTGAATCTCACATAACAATATTGTATTGTCTCAAACACGCCAAACACGATATTTTTGCTAAAAGAAATAACGCATTTTCAGTAAATTAAATATCAAAAACGACCCTATCAATTTTGAACGTAATGTATGATACAGAGTTCAACCGGAGATTTCACGACGGGTTTGCCGGGGAGCCTGATTCGAAAATAAATTTAGATATTGGCGTTGCGTCTATCTTATTACATTGGTAACAAGAATGCCTGTATAGTTTTCTCTTCGATTTTAATAAACCTAAACACGTACGTGTATAACCCTGTACAAAAACCGCTCTTATGCGCGTTTTTGTGTTACAGCATGTACAGTACGTATCAAATTGCTTCAGTCTGGAGAAGGACAGTGGCGGTGGCACGGGGTGGACTGACCGGGGGGGGGGTCGCCCCTCGAAATAGATGTTGGGGCGTTGCCCCTCCAAAATCATGCTGAAATCTTTTGTGTCAGCAAGACATGTCCCTCAAAATGCAGGAAATAGCATTTCAGAGGGTCTAGATTTCAAAACTTTTAAGGGGAGCACGCCCCGGACCCCCTAGTAAAGTTGCACTCTCGGCGCAAGGTTGGTGAGCAGATCATTAAATATATTTTTTTAGATAAATAGATAAAACCCCTTTTCAACTTTTAGTAAAATAGTCTATCTATTTCTGCCAGACATTTTACCACGACGTCACAGGGCCAATAACTGTTGCTGATAAAGTGCTGCATGTTCTCTGCATGCATCCGAACAATCTCTTATGATGTCACATATGAGTAGAAGATAAAGCAAGAAATTTGTTTCATTCTGATTTGTAAAGTGACTCGACGGACTGTGATTCAAGTGTTCAACACTAAACACAACAAAGCAGAAATGAATGTCACGACGTAGAATCATAGAGTAACTTACTTGCATACGTCTAAATCGTTTGTTGTGTATGTGTTATTGTCTATATTTATCACTTCGAATTCATTATGCATATCCTTATATCATATAAACGGTTAATTACTACTGCGAAAAAACAATCCTGTAAATTTGTTTTCAAAATCAACTCATAATTTTTATTTTCATATTTAATTTAATTAATTTGATTTTGCTTGTAACTGATCGAAGCCGTGGTATCGAAGGCCGCACATAAGGACGAGACTGTGACACACACATTACAAGTGTAATGTGACGAGTGAGGGCGCTTTTCAATATAATATAATAGATATGTATTTCGCGTTCGCTCAACGCAATCGTTTCATGCTTGTATCGATATAGGTATAGCGTCATGCATTTCTTCAAAGAAATGTGTCCTTACAAAAGCGCAAGACCCTAATCGATCTCCAGTATGTTCGCTAAAAATAAAATGCATAATGAAAATACTGATAGTTGTATAGTTGAAAGGTCATAGTTTATAATAAACCGTTAGATAAATGTGTGAATCAGTGGAACAAGTTAGATAGTAGTTTACTTAACAAAGAGTATCGGTATTTCTACTGTCATAGACTAGTATTATTTTTATCTACACATATCTAAACAAGAGCTGTAGAGTTTAGATTTGTAAAACTATGACGTAAATACGTGTACGTTTATTTCCAAAATGTAATCGATCCAGAAAAATTGTTTTCTCTCGAATACTATTTGAATTTATTCAGTGTTTGATATCAGTTGATCACATTTGCGAAAACAAGTATGCAAATGAGATTATCCAGGGTCAACTATTTGTGATGTACATTTTTGTGACAAAGATAACGTCATATCAGTTACTCCTGTGTCAGTGTGTATACAAAATATGGGTGTAAGTTTGAAGGGCTTGGGAACACAAACTCACAAAACTAATTTGTGTTGTTGTGTGACAGAAATTTTAAAAAACTCTGATGGGTTCAAATGAAACTAAAAAACAAAACAAAAACAAGTTGTTGTTCTTTTTACATTTTTCTTTTTTCAGCCTCAAACCGAGATCCATGAACATTCAATGAACTCAACTTAGTACCTGGTTCTGTTAGATTTCCCAACACGGTAAGCGGTCATGGGTTATGTGATTCGCGTTATCAACTTAGATGCAAGTGACAACAATGTAATCAAGTGACAACAGTCACGTGTGTAGATTGTACGCCGGCTATAATTCAAATACTTATATAATAGTTACAGTTAACCTGAACGCTCAAATGTGTTGGTGTACCGTATATTCAGTCCCGCATTGACGTCTCATTTTCCGCATAGTTACAACTGAGACTGATTGGTTTTAAATAATGTTCATAAATCAGCGGGGCATCAGTAACTTAACCCCAATCTCAGACTAATAATATCGGATGTGTGAGCCATAATTTTAGCAGCCCCATTGGTACGACTGGAGTTAATTTCCGTGTCATTGCGCCCCCATCGTCGGTCATACTCAGAGGCACACGGGCGAGTCTGTCGGCGATGGCGCTATGTTACACACTTATCATTCGCAGTTTGTATGTTTACATGTAATCAACATTTGAACGGCTCTTCAAATTGCCGTAAACGCTGGGATGTACAATGATAGTGCTTACCATAACATAAAACCGTAGACAGTCTCTGCATAATCTAACCAAGTAACATCTATAGAATAATGTGATCCACTGCACTAAAGTGTTCAGATATAGTATAACGTATTATCACATCTCACTGTTGTTAGGCATGGTGTGATTGGTTGAGACTCGGTCACATGACATTGAATGAAAATGGGTATTACATGGTATATTGCCCGCCAAGTGGATATTACATGGATGACGTCACTGAAACTACTGCGCAACGATACTGCGCATAACAAATTGTCGTTCGCTGCACTGCATTCTATACCATCGGATGAAAGAGTTTATGTTTATGCTGTATTAGTACATTGGGATATAAATACAAGATAATAGTATATTTATGCCACAAACGCGTATATAGTTTAAAACCAGCTACGCATGTACTTGCGCCTATGCTGATCTAGGGAGTTTGTTCACCATGCATAAATTATCATAATTAGACAGATCAACATGTCCAATAATGCTAACATAATGACAAAATAATATATAAATGTGAACAAAATGGTGAAATAGTGTAAAAATGCTAACAAAACGAAAACATTATGATACAATGAGGATAACATAACATGAAGATGCTAACATAATGATGAATTAAAGATAAAATGAAAACATAATTATAAAAATGTGAACATAATGATGAAATAATGCAAAAATGCTAACAAAATTGAAAAAATGTGAACATAATGATAAAATAATATAAAAATGTGAACATAATGATGAAATTATGTAAAAATGCTAACAAAATTAAAAAAATAATGTGAATATAATGATGACATTATGTAAAAATGCTAACAAAATTAAAAAAATAATGTGAACATAATGATAAAATAATATAAAAATGTGAACATAATGATGACATAATGTAAAAATGCAAAAAAAATAAAAAAAATAATGTGAACATAATGATGACATTATGAAAAAATGCAAACAAAATTAAAAAAAAATGTGAACATAATGATAATATAATAAAAAATTGTGAACATAGTGATGGAATAATCATAAAAAGCTATCAAAATGAAAAAAAAAATTGAACATAATGGTAAAATGCTAAGAGAAATGTGTTTGGCACTTATCTCACCCCTTAACGGCATTTTTATCCGTAGAGTGATCAAATAACTTGCGTTTGAAAATTGTTTCAATTCATTTCAAAATGTTATTTTCGATAAATTGGGTGATTCACACTGCTGAAACACGGTTACTAAAAAGAGTATCTGTGGCTGAAAATATGCATTTCGTTGTTTTTTTCAGCAAAAAACTGTATGTGAGTAATGTGAAACTTGTTATAATAGATAAAATAAAATATAGCATACTTCAAATATAAGTGTTGTTATTTTGTGGGAGAGCGGGTATGAGTGATCTATGGTAGCTGTGATTGTCATGATGGATATCTGTTCGATGTGATAAAACAAATAACACATGCTTGTGATGGTAATATCACGATTTGTTGCCTGTCCAAGGGATTCTGGTCATGATCATAATATTGATGATGCCAGAGCCGTGATATTATTTTACTATATTGTTACTACTTGGTGTATATTCTGAAATGGATTTATAATACTAGTATGCATAGCCGCCTAATTTACACACACATCATATATAACACTAATGTACCCGTAGTATTACATTTCGGTTCGTCTGATTGAAATACTACTACTCTATTACGATTTTATTTAATTATTTTCAGGTCAACTGAGAATGTATGTATTTCCCTTATATTTATATATGTTAACTAGAAAGGACGCTTGCCGGGTGGTTGTAACTTCAAGTACGATTTTTAATCAACCGATTTCCCTAACAGCAAGCTAAATCTGGACCAACACCAATTTTGGGTATAGAGAATCGCATTTTTTCAAACCTTCTTCAAGGTACCTTGTTCTTCGGCGAATTGTTTTTGTCAGGCTTTTGGACGACACATGTTAAAAACGATATAACCGATCATATCCATATCTTGAAACTTGTTGGCGTCTTTCGATTTCACTTGCACCATGCGGTGATTGTTGCTCCCTGAATGGAACTGCATCAAGAAATACATATCACAATCCTCTTCAGCTTCGAATAATACATCTTCCCCGTTTTTGACTTCGATATCAGGCCGTAAGGTATCTTTGCTTTCGACGCCTCGTATCCGTGAGCCATCATCTGTCGTAGTCTGGTCTCGCGTCTGTTCGAGTGTACGCATTCAACACACAAGCTGCAATGCAATGCCACTTCTAGTTTGAGTACTGACTTTGCCAACTAGTTTTTTTTGCTGATACTTTTGGTTTACATCTAGCATTAGTGTATCTGTGTATTCAAATATAGCATACTGTTTCAGAAGCAGAGAGCAGTGTGTTTACGATGCAAGATTGTAAGAGCCATGTAATGATTATAATATTCTTTTTTGACCCACTTGAATTTCAGTGGTGTTTTGGGCACGATGTCTGGTCAATTTTGCTCAGAGACTACATTTACCTTCTATATTCTTTAATTTACCTTCTAAATACTTGACTGAAAATAAGCAACACACTTCTAGACGACCGGGCTAAAAGAGGAGTTTGACAACGCGTACCCATATACCCAAAGACTAGAATAAATACACCATGATAATAAATGGGCCAGGGCTTCATCACTTGAATGATAACCAGTCTTCGTGTATTAATAATAATATTCTTTCTTGACCTATTGTTCTACTGGCATATACAAGTCTGATTCGTGATGGATGCATTCTATGCAGCGCAAGTTAACGCTTCAAAAACATTAGTTGCGTTTTTTACTTTGAAAAATTCTTCTTTCTGTCATTTGTAACACTGATAATGCTTGCAACTGAAATTTAGGCATTGTCTTTACTGACGATACGATCCACCAGTGACGAATCCGTAGGTAGTACCTGCCAAATTAATGTTTATATTAGAGAACACAGCTCGGGCGGAGAAGAGGATTGTGGTATCTTTGACCAGAGATTGCACCAAATTGGTTGCACAACTGCAGTTCATAGACAAATTAGAACACTCGACTCGACATTTGATTAATTTAATATCACACCTTGCTTTCACAATGGCATATTAAATGTAACGTTAACGGAATGTCATACTATACGTAATATCATCACGGGCATTCCCTCTTGAAAACAATTGTGGCAATGGAAATCGCGAAACGCTGCAGACAGAGTTAAGAAAGTGTGGCTATTCGGGGTGTTATAACTGACTGTCTGCTAAAGTACCAGGACTGACTGTGTATAAATAAAAAAAAACAGAAAATCTGTTTATAAACAGATAGAAAAGGGTAACTAGGTTTTCAAGAAAATCTTGACACATTACAATCAATACTATGATGTTTCTAGTTGTAAATTACTGAACATGAACCAGTTATCGTTCTCCTAACAGTAAAATGTACAGATTTAGTGACATTGGGATCGTATTTGTTCTTGTACCATTATGTAGTCACAATATGGGTTTAATCTTAGGAAGTTTACTCTGCAAATAAGCTACGATATTGAATTGCATATTTGTATATTCCTTAAACAAAGTCTGTGTCAAACAAGATAGGATCTTAAACATCTATTACGACTTTCGACACGGATATGACGTCACCGACCAATACCTCATAGGTTTCGAGGTGTATCGAGTGATTACAACTATCGACCAAAACGCCAGACATGATGATGACGTCATCGTTGAATTCCGGAATTTTTTAACAAAATAAAACGAACATTTCAAGCGGCTAATTTCGAACAAAAAGTGAAATATGCCTGCCAAGAAAATTATTGTTGATTTATTCGTAATATCTATATGATAAATATATAGTTATATATATTTTCATCAAGCAATATTACATATTCCTTTCATGACTTCATTTTCGAAATGGCATTGCAACGTATCCTATCAGCTCGAACAAAATTAAGTAAAATGGGGGAGGTCTGAATTGGTAAACTGATAATTGAACTATTGTCGAAATTTTACTTTGAACGTGCTTAATTCAATATTGAAATTGGTCACCTGGAAAACTGTCGAGAAATCTTAGGTTTATTCAGCCTGAATGCTGATCTTAGGTTTTGAAGTTTAACTAAAATGATCTTGAATTTTCACCTCATCAACCGCAATTTTAAAACAGAACATGAAATTTTCATTCATCGAGGGATGAAGTTGGAGCAACAAATACATCATATAATGAGAACACACTATACATAATAGTGAACTAAATAGTCGCATGGAAGTTTCGTTTAGACAAGGTCGACGCGGCAATTACATACGTCCTCTACGGTTGACTAAAACGCGGGGAGGGGAGGCATGACTTGCATGGTTGTGTCAGGCAAAGTGTGGAACAAAAACTCAGAGTACAGTCGTGTTTGCCTCTAATGATCGTGACTGGAGTAGTGATCGTAAAACACTATGTAAACACAGAGTTTAATAGAAGTACTGATCTTTAATTTACTTATGCTATGTACGATTTGTCACTCAATCACCTGTAGATCGTAATCGCGACGATAAATATATATAAACTGTCTGGCCGTAGGACACGGAAACAAGTCAAATGACTACTAGTAGGTTTTATGCCGCGTTACAAGGACCATGAAAACAGTTGTACGTTTAGTTGAGCATGTTGTGTCAGATTTAGGGCAAATTGTTGTCCGATAAAATAAAGTGAAACAGTATGTACATTGTCGCTGTCATTCAGCACTACTGTGAATTTTATGGCCAAAAAGAATATAATTTAAAAGCGCTGTGTTACGTCATGGAACCAATATCTAACTGCTTTACAAAGCGATTATTGAGTTTCATAAGTTATTTTAAATACATTAATGTTATTTGTGTAATATTTTCTGACATGTGTTGTCATTGTGGTATACGGGAATTACCATGGAAATGTCATTCTATGTGTTTTTTCACAGTTCTCCTATGAAAAAATACTTTGAACAATTAAGTTCGTACAATCCGTCATAAACTTATCGAGCAACAACTGTTGTTATTGCTATTGTGTGCTAAAGTATGCGTACACTGTAAAAAAACGCACGAATATCGTACTTCCTTAAACAATGGACGAGAATACTCTATCATCTAACATTCGGAAAACTAACCTGTTGTTTTCCAGCGATTTTCTCAAATATTTTTTTAACGGTTTTAGTATCTGTAATAACATTTAAAAGAAACAATTTCATTTATATGGTCACCCAAATATCGAACGTGAAAGACAATTTGATTAGTACAGTTATATTTCAATACCTTGCTGTTGCTCAGGAAGGTTTCCACAAAAATGAGTTTAACGTATCAAGTATTTATAATTAATACCCTCACTTGAACGCGCACATGAATGTGATGTGTGTTTCATTATAAATGGTTTTTGATTCCGCATTGGATAACCAATATTGTTTCATCAGACTAAACTCCGGCCTTGCGATTGACATATATCGCTTGAATTACCAAGCAATATTGACTATTATTCCATATATCATGAGGGATTCAGGGCTGTACCATCATTTGCCACTGAAGCACCAAAAACCATAACATTGGAATTTTCAATTAGTGGATTGACACTTGAGGATCACACACTAGTGTATGTAAAGAGCTCAACCATGGTTTTACCATCCCACTTGTCGTTGTATAACCAGTGGTGTTTTTCTTCAGTATTGTTATAGATGGTCTACCAAAGTTAAGTTTAGCAGAGTCAGGATTCATTGTACCCCTCTTCCGCAGCCATGCCACATTGGACCACGAAGAAATGTCACTGTCTT
Organism: Saccoglossus kowalevskii; assembly: GCF_978046115.1. Lineage (NCBI taxonomy): Eukaryota > Metazoa > Hemichordata > Enteropneusta > Harrimaniidae > Saccoglossus > Saccoglossus kowalevskii. The sequence goes on along the minus strand of NC_140649.1, from coordinate 23,512,238 downwards.
TTCTCCACCAAGATATTTCACTGTATTAAAACATTCTACCACACCTCTATCATACTGGTGGTTAGGGTCTACAAGAGCATGTTACATCATTGAGATGCTTGTACAGTATCCTGTCCTTTGACATTTTACCAGATTGGATAAGTTCATTAAGTCTTGTACAAACATCATCTGCTTTCTGTGTTATAAATGGGAAAAATATAGTTTTTGGGTCAAGGTCACTGTCTGAATCATGCTATGAAGGATTGCTGCTAGTTAGGTAGGAGTAGGACAAAGTTGAAAGATCACTACAGTTAGTGTAATCATCAGATAAATTCAAATCATCTTGCTCCAAATCACGGTCATTTTGTACAAACTGAACCTTGTGACATCTAAAAATAATATCACATAAACTTAAGTTTCGTGAATTGAAACACTAATTGTATCACTGTTTACAGTCACAGAATTACATCACATTTCCAATGTAAACAACGTTACACAAGATAAGCTTACATGCTCATGTATATGTCCATGTCCGTGTCACGATCGCTATCCTGGTCGCGGTCACGGTCACTATCACATTCCATATTTTCACTGTGTATGAGCTTCTCTTTCCAGTTGTGCATAAAAACTCTTCATTTGACTCATACCATGCCTTTGCTTCCCTTTTTCCTCTTGTTGTCGTAGCTTCCCACATGATTTTACATAATGTTCTAAAATGAATTTTATTACGTTTTAAATTCAGCATATCATCTCTCTTCACAATTATCACAATCTAATAGCTATTAGGTTCTAATACAATGCCAAAAACAACACATCATTTCACCCAGTGAAACTGAATAGGAAATGTTCACCTTGTTAGCTGAATATTAATGATACTCACTATCCTTGATGTAAAAAACTCTTGCTTGTGGTGTTCTCTCTGCACATAATTTAATTTCTTACACCGCCCACATTTTACTGTGAACTCGTTAACAACTTTACTATCAGATAAGGGCTCCAAAATTAAAGTAACTTAATAAGTAAAAAATGTTTTCCATTACTGGAAAGGACAGAGGTCACTATCATGGCCTACAAATGTCATTTCTCGGGGATTACAGTATTTTCTTTTAGTAATACAATCGAAATTAAATTATATTACCCAGTATTATCAATATAAATGTAAACAAAATGTAAATAAAAGAAACAGAGTACAGAATAAAAGTAACAACCCTTCTCTCATTGTTTTCAAATTTTGCTTCTGTCTCATAGTGCGTTCAACATCTTCACCTTTCTTCAATTTTTTACCTGTTCTTCATCCTCAATTTTATTTAGAGAACTTTTCCTTTCAGCATGTTTCTTTGGTCCTATCTCCTTTTCAACTGCACCTGTTTACTGTACAATTTTGATTATTGGTGACTCCTTCACAAAAACTGTCTTCTTCTGTAAAGCATTCACTACAAGAATAAAATAGGCAACACACCAATATTACTTTAAAACAATCACACCTAGAAGTAAAAAAACAAACACATATAACATATGGCAAGATACATCCATTGTGTTAATACAAAAATTCTAACAAATTTGCAAGTTAAACCAATACTAACTATCAGTTCTATATTCTTACCTTGCAATAATGATCCTTCAATGGAACTTAAATGGTCTCTCATTCTCCCACCGGGGTTGTGTATTGATATAATATGCTTTGGTTCCATCAGTTGTATTTTTCACTAATCTGATCTTCACGTCAATAGATGAGGCAATTCCACGTTTACCTGCTTCCTCTTGAAGACCAGCATATGAGATAATATTAGTATGCTCCGTAAACATAGGTACCCTAATTCGTTCTTTTCCAACAACAAATCTGGAACTTGTTCCAATAGCTGATGGGTCCAAATAAAAAAATTCACATTCTATGCACATCATCATTTTGTCTTGATGTAGGTTTACCTGTAGTGAAAATATACCACAAAATGACTATCACGACTTGTTTAACATAACACCATGAAACAAAACGAACCAATTATGCGCATGCGCAATATGGACATTCTATGCGACTTGTGTTACAAATTGAATACAAAAATGTCTTATTAATATAATGCGTCTCCTTTGTCAGAGTCAATTAATACACAAAAATATGTAATAGAATTTAGAAAGGAAGGCTGAAAACAGGGATTTTGAGATCATTTTAGATCATCGTATACCCCCTCCCCCAGCAAACAACTGAATTCACATGATATATTCGATTCGATTCCTGCACATAGAAAATATAAATAAAAAACATATTCACCGGAAACAAATGAACAGTTAGATAAGTAGATCTTAGTACCAAGGGGACTGGTGAAGTTTGCACTTTTTAAGTAGAAGTCTGAGAACAACTTACCTCTTCTGTCTCCCCGCGTTGTTGATCAATGTACGTGCTCCGCCATTGTTAATTTGTCAACATCATATCGTTGATGGCGGACTTTATCGATGGCCGTTGTGCCGATTCAATGACTCGCAATTAACCCGAACACTCAGATGACGTCATTGGAAAAGTCCAATTCACGAATCACGCACATTTATTTTAACAAATCACGGCTCACGGAGAATACTTTTGTCACGAATCACCTAATTTGTTTTTTCCAAATCACAATTCACAGAAAATTAAAAGTGTACGATCACAGATCACCCTCAAATAACGCAGCGTAGTGAAAGGCCACGACGTACCAGTCACGATGTGCCGTTCACTCGGACGATCACTACAATGCCATTCCACACCACACATCAGTCACTCGTCCCCTCGCTATGTAAATAAATTAAATACAATAATATTGAAAACTAGTTTTTTTATTAGTTTGTCATATGACACAAGATTGTGGAAACTATGAGATTGTGGAAACTATTTCTAGGAAGACATTTTAAATTATTCAAACTGTTCCGTTCACTGTGAATTTTTTTCCAAATTTTCCGCTTTTTAGTGGCAGCAAATCCACTGGTATTGACAACGCTACAAAATAATAACAATAATGAACTCGTTGACAACCCATAATGTACTCAACCACACTTTGTGCTCCATATATGTCGCACAATAATGAAATAGCGAACGACGCATTAATTCATCCATGTAAACTTATTTTATTCGAAAGCAAAACAAATCAAAACAAAAATGATTGTAATCAGTCGTTATATTTTTATTTCACATGCTCCCGTGCATTTAATTTAGCAGTGAAAATAGCAAAATTAAAAACCAGTGAATAATTAATGCAAAAACACACAAATAGTATGTTATTTCTAATAAAAATGTGCAATAGGATTGTTTTTTGTATAATTTTGGATTTATGACATCATGATATAAAATTTCCATGTAGTATTGAAATTTGCATAGACCACCTTATCTCCATAGACCAAACGCACTACCATTTTGTAAAATAGTGTTATTATATCATAATTTATTGCACTTAGTTAAAACAAATAATAATATTGACCTAAACTTGACCTGTGCACGGCAAACTAACGACGATATATGTAACATATGTCGTTTATGTCAATTTTGATGTTTTAATCATTTAGACACGATCTCGTCTAAACTTGATGCTACATCTGTAAAAACAAAATAGTTTTCGTCATATAGGTTTGAAACTATGACGTAATAATTACATTACATCCTCGTTATATTACATATCAAAAATGTATACATTACCTTGTGTCCCATGACAAACATTGTGTAAAGTATAAGCCGAGATATAGAGCTAATTTAGATAAAATAAAGAATGTCACGATCTCACCTGAATTTTAACGCTTGCCCACAATACTATGCCAAGTCATGAATAACACAGATTATTCTTATAACCAAATGTTACCAATTCAATACTAATAAGAGTAATCATAAGTAAATATTATATTGTTACTACTCATAATAAGAATATGGATACTGATTATATTATGAATCAACGCAGTACTGATAATGATGAATACGATTATAATGAGATGTTCAAATTAAGCCAAGTTTGTAAGAATAGTCATTACTGCCACACACTACTACTGTCGTTGTTAAATGACTAGACGCAGATGTATATTTATATATATATAATTCAAGTGTCCCAGTTTATGGGATATTAAGTCTAATCCATGTTCTGGTACTATGACGAGCAAGGTTACTGTCATGTTCAGCAATACGTGATCTGTTGAGGCACAATGGCTTTTGAATGATATTGCCTTGCCCTGCCACTAAGTATCAAACATCTGAAATTACATTTGAGGATCATGTCTATAGTTATATCAACATATAAGTAAAACTAGGTGGTATATTCAATTAATTTGTCAGTACTCGCAAGCCAATATCATTGTCAACCACTATAACAAATGACTCTGTAGGATCCAACATGTAAAAACTATTACATCACCACCTTCGTTATAGACTAACACACTTAAAATAGCAAACCTTGTTATTCACACTGCGACCTCAATAAGTCAATTTACTGTGCTTGCTACTCAGTGATTGCTGTTTGCAACATCCGCAAGTTCCATGGTAATCAACTCTCACAAACATCATACCATGTAAAAAGATTAGTGTTTTAATTATTACCATTCCTGACCAGTACACAATTCCAAGCCGCGCCACCTTGATGAAGGTGAACTCCGCTAACGTTAGCACAACCACCAGTACCGCCAAATATACGTTCCGATCTTGTACCATCAACATGTTGCATTGACACTCATTTAATAACTGAGTCACCAGATGATTCGCCTGCTACTTATACAAATCAAAGTCTCTGATTACAATTCCATCAATAGAGATATTGCCTGTTCTATGACACGAACGTAGACAGTCAGGCGGTAATTGCTAACTTCCAGGACACTTGAAAGACTATCTGATTGCTGTTACAGCTTTTTCTCAAGTACTCTAGTAATGTTTATTTAGCACTCCAACTGAAGTGTATGATTGTATTCTATTTTTGGATGCTACCGGTCTGTTTCCATTTTTGCGATAATTAGCCTGTAGCACCTGGAAGGTGGTTAGTGGTGATCTGTATATGTGTTGTCTGATTTACTGGCATTGGCGACAAAGCATAACGGTGGGTCGTTTAACATTGTCTGTTTACTAAAATATGTTATTACTCGCATCCAAGCGACTACCAGTCAAACACATTTAAAGCGATCCGTTCACGAAATCTGATTCGGGTCATTTGTGTACAGGAGGCAACATTTGTTCAGTACTTTATAGGTGCAGACAAATAACTCAAAGATATAATATTGTTTCAATATATTTATATTTCGACATAATAAACCTGTCCTATTACGTAGGTAATATATTTACTACAAACTAATTTTACTGAATCGATCCTTTATCAGTGTTTTTATTTATCCTTACATAACGATGGGAGATATTGCATTGATAATTTCAATTGACAATATGCAACACCAGATGGCGCTAATAATATTATCCAAGTTTAAATACCCCACGTAGAGGGCGCTATTTGGACGTGAATTCATTGAAAATTTAAACAAACACAAAACAGTATACACATTGTGTTAAAGAATGCTCCCCAACATTGATTATATGGGTAAGCCAAATCTAAGGTCAGTATGACCTATTCAGTTAGGTTATTCAACTCAGTAAACACAGACGACTCAGTGGTGATTTGAAAGCAGATCTGAATGTTAAATTATTTGATAATAACACAATTACTGAATGCCGATATAATTGATGGATTACAATAGAATATTACCAACGTCGTTCACGCCTTTTTCTTAATTGAGGTAGACTATAAAATGCTAATAATCTCATTGTATTGAGACCTCACTCATCACTCTTCAAGTAGCAGTACCAGGTAATTCATAGCACGCACTCAAGCGTGCCTATTTGTGTGACCCACTTGTATACATTGCTTGACTGGATGTCGCCATTCTTAAGTTAAAGTAAAAACAGAGCTTTAAGGTACATTAAATGTTCACCTCTAATGGAGTCTAAAGTAGAATTCAGTTGAAATTCAGTATTAAATGACGTAAACTCCTGTTCCCCTGTATGACTGTTACTACATATTTAGTTACGCTCCAATGTGCTGTACCGTGTACGCACTGGTTACTAGATCTATATTTAGGTGAACTACCCAGTATACATTGCGGTAATATTCTGCTGACATATGAATTCTCGTCGAGACAAACCTAATTCAAAAGTGCAGTCGAAATGAAGCTGTTACCTTTACTTGCCCTTGTTATTCAGATTTCACAAACAGGTAGGTTACCGAATACATGCCATATACTGAATAATGACAGATATTGAAGGAAATCGAGTAATGACGTCCTGTTTTCAGTTTACAAAATTCACTTCCGTATTCGAAAAGTTTTACGCGAGCAAAATTACTGACGTTAACCACAAGTAGACTGACTTAGCTGTGATCGTAGTACCGAAGCCATCATTCAAACTGTCATATAAAATACGAAATTGAACAACGATTACTTAATTCAACACGCAGTGTTTTTCTTTACTGTACGTACTGTGAATAACAATATGCCAGTCAACATCGGAACACAGGTCGCTTCGAAATCAGTTCTGTTATTCAAGTTTGAGTTATTCGATTTAAATCCAGATATATAAATCTGAATTCGAGCTGTATTAAGTTGAATTTAGGCGGAAACATGATAATGTTTTGAGTTTGTTATTATTTTTTAGAATAGCACATATACTCTAGTTGCATTAATATGTTGTTCGGTGATATGGATGGCTAATCACAATGAACATATTTAAGTTTAAAGGCCAGATAATTAAGTTGCAACTTCTATTGATAACATTTTTCTTTACTGTTAATCTTGTTAAATGCGTGGATGCCTCGAGTCTACTCACTTGGCAGGCTACACTATAGAGATACCGGGCGAATCGACCAAAAAAGAAAAAAAAACACACAAGAGATTCCTCAATTTCCAATCTATAGATTAGATAGATCTATAAACCATACCAACTATATGCTTATATGGCATAATATACGTTCTGAACATGCGGGATGTTGAAAATTGATAGAGTTATTACTATAAACAATGTAGTGATTAAGTGTGTTAAATAGTCTAACTACAACCCTAAAATTACGTCTAATGGCGGTCTAAAACATTGCGAACAATTATAGATGTTCAGTTTAACGAATTATACATTAAGTTGGAAATATAAGTTGTATAAAAATGATTGTACAGTGATGGCTTTTTATTCGGGTAGCTGAATCACCGTAAAGCGTTTACCGGTTGTTGAATTGTAGGCGGACATATTTAAACATAGCTAGATTCGAGATACGGTATATTTGTCTACGTATATTCCAGTGGATTTAGCCCTGAAACAGGCCAAACCGGGAAGTAAATAGTACATTATCAAGTTTGGTATCAAAAGGTGTGGATTTTTTTGTAGATTTACCCAAACAAAAAACACCCAAGAACTGATAACATGGACAAATTTTTTACACGGGTAGAAGTAAGAGGTAGTGTTTTTCATACATTTTAGATTGTTCTTACATTTATATTTTGTAATTAATATTACTTACAGCCTACACATTATTTCATATATATATTGCTAGTGTTTTTATACACTTTGTATTTAGATAAACTGAAGAAACTATCAGCTAGTTATAAAACAGAAATTTGCTGATGTCAGTATTTTTTTACAATTATTTTAATCCTGTCAAGTAGTCAACCAATTTTTTGTTTTACCAGATACCTATCGGTATGACAAAATATATTTCCTTTTATTCTAAGCACAGGCTTCTAGGAAACTAAGCACTGTTTAAACTTTTAATGACTCGTTTGTAATTTCCACCCTGATATTCCCAAAATATTGCTGAATCTTGTTACACAAGGAAGATTGTTATGGTAAACCTTATATAAACACTTTGCTATGATTACTTCTCTTTTTCCTTTCTGTATTGATTGCTTTGTTTAGAGTAATCATATTTTAATATAGTTAAAACAAGTCATTTGCAAGTCCTTGCATGAATGTCAATCATAATAAATTGCTCAATTTTGTAAAGTCAATGTGACTTTTGATTATCATCTAATGATTTCCTTATATGGCAACCAGGAGAATCTTAAGTAGCACAAAAACGTGTCGCGATTTTTTTGCTTGAACACTTTCATACTTTCTGGATGCAAACACTGACAACTTTTACCAAGATTTGAAGGCTTTTGTGCATACTAAACGCGTCTTGTTTAAGCTTGTGATAAATTTAGATTCGCGCGTTCCTGAATTACAACATTGCAACGACAAAACTCATTATCCACGAAGATGAGTGGGTGCAACAGGTACAAGCCAGACTTCTCAACATAAGCAATTTTACATGATTTCCACTATCATGGAAGGAATGAAGACCCTAAATTCGAAAAAAAAAATCGGCTCATTAAAACGGTTGCACAACTTATTAAAAATGATATAAAATCATCCAGCACAACTAGTCATTTATACCCAAACACTATAACCATCCACCCTGAAAGTTTTACTTTCTTATATGTTTGTTGGAAAAGACACTGATGTTAAGGTGGCAACCGTAGGGTAGGCCAACATGCAGTCAGTTCGCCCAAGAGTTACAGTGACTACACTACAGGACTTGCTGTTCAAATGCATCGCCAGTTTGGCTCACGATTTCTCATTGATTCTCTCCATAGTCATGGGTTTTGTTCATTATATGCAAAGGTACAGAAGTTTGAACGTAGTGCCACCTTGCACCAAGGAACTGACATTCCTGGTTTCAGAACCGGATATTTTATACAACATGTAGCTGATAATGTTGACCATAATTTCCGGACCATTGACGGGCTGAACACATGGTATAGGCATAATAACGACCATAACACCAGTGATATTGTGGAACAACACCATACTTAATGTTTAAGTCACATCCGAGGATATAGTTTCTGTTGCAAAAGTCAATATTAAATATTATAAGAAGTTATCAAATGGCATGGCCAAATTAAAGTATGCCCAGTTACCCAGTTTGATAGTAGGTGATGATACATTGAATGTGGATCTTCTGTGGAAAATCTCTTGGTTGTTACATCTATCTAGACCATCTTGGAGTGGCTTTATGCAAATAGTACATCAAGGTCCTCATTCTGGGGTCTCATCTATAGTGTTCATGCCAATCGATATGAAATCAACTGATGAACTATGTATCTTCTCAACTATGTGCTTTATCAGTGCACAAGCCAAGAAGTATGATGTAACACCAACGCCCCCTTCAAGCAGCCTTTGTGGTGGAAATCACTGGAAAACCAACAGAATGAGCCCACAAGTAGCAGTGAGAATAATATTATTCTCAGACTGGGTGGTCTGCATGTGCAAATGAGTTTTCTGGGTTGCACTTGAAAATTGATGGGTGAATCTGGACTTAAGGTACTATTGGAGACAATTTGTGCCGAGAATGCTGTTGGACATATGTTGAGTGGCAAAGCGATTGCCAGGGCTATTAGGGATCCAATTCTAGTGGAAGCAACATTATATGCATTGCTTTTGTCAATGATGTATAACCTTCCATTACCAAGAAAAAAAACCAAGAAGATACCAGTGCTAGTGAATTAACAGATATACCCGAACATGGCGATTCAAGTAATGCAAATCAGTCACAAACAGAAGATACAACAAATGAGTTGAACGAAGCAGGGGCCATCCTAGAGAGGCTGCTTGCACACGAGACAGAGATAGAATTTTTTTTCGGCGGAAGTACTGACTCTAATACAGGAAAAATCAACCAATTCAACACTCGCTTCCCTTAGAACATCAAGTTATGGTTACAGTACATATATATGATTGAAATACTTCAGCAGTTCATTAAAGCTGAAAGAGCTGGTAACTGGTCTCTCCATCTAAAGGCTTTTTCAGACATGCTTTCATACTTTGCTGCACCTGGCCATAATCTGTATGCAAAGTCAGTGTACATATATCTTCAGATTATGTCAAAACTACCAGTAAGTAATGCTGATGAATTTCGATCACTCCTGAATGGGTACCATGTGGTTAGGCGGACAGACAGGTACTGGGCAGAAATACCGACTGATCTTGCATTTGCTAGTGTTGATGAGAAGTGTCAAAACAAGTGGTGGACTGACAAGGGGTAGAGGTATGACGGAAATACAACATACCGTTTGGCTACTATCAGCACCTGTATGTGCAGAAGTCAACCGTGCAATGCAAGAATTCACTGGTGTTTCTTACATCACAAGTGATGGTCGAAGCTGGGCACTGGTGTTACAACATACTTCTTGGCTTGTTCACTGATGAAGCACACGAACAACTATTCTCTATGTAGTATAGCTACTGGAGTTGTAGCTGATGACACAGTACATGTCGATAATGCGAGGTCTATTGGTGCTAAAATAATAAAGTCTATGATCGGAAAAGCGCGACTGATTTTTCATCTACTGAAAAAGAACAGGCTAAAACACTAAGTGTGAAAACATCATTAAAGCTTGATGCAGATGAAGTACAAGTTGATCCCCAGTTGCTATGTCAACGACTTGTTTTTATTGCAAGGGGAATTGTGTCAACAGACGAGTTGTCCAGTCTTTTCACCTATGAGCTGTGTACTCAGCAACCAGCATTGTTTGCCTCTGATGGTCTTATGCAGGAAGCAAACAAGCCAGCTTTAACTGAAGCAATCTGGAAATGTGTTGGTTCCATTACTAGTGACATGTCCATTGAGGTTAAGTATGTTATTGATGGAACTTCACATTTACTGATAATTCCATGGCCACGAGGACTAACATCTGCAAACTTTACCTTGATTACCTTGACCGCAAATATGGTAAAGAATCAACAGTTGTTTTTGATGGATATCCAGATAGACCATCAACAAAAGACATAACTCAACTTAGGCGTTTAATAGGGAAAATGTCTACTAGTATTAACTTTGATTCTGACATGATCATGAATATGAAGAAACAACAGTTCCTTGTAAATGCAGCAAATAAACGGCGGTTCATTAATATCCTGGGAAAAGAACTGGAAGTGAAGGGAATCAAGGTTCGCCATGCTGAAGAAGATGCAGATTTCCTTATAGTGATGACAGTTGTAGACACTGCTGTCAATACACCAATGGTAGTTGTAAGTGAGGACACAGATGATGCTTCAAAAGACGACATTGTGGAGTCAAGAGAAACAGCTTTGGTCCTTTTATATGGTGGCAAGTCCGATGAAACATTGGATTCACTCAGAATGGAAAATAAATATTGCAGAATGTTGCTACAAGCGTTACATTTAAAGTTGTAGGTTACAATAGTAAACATGTATACCACCAGGTTCTGATGTGGAAAGGGCAATCCGGAAGAATGGAGCTGGAATGTGATGAAGGGAAATTTGCTTGCTATCCAAATTACTAAAAGTTATCAGATGTAAATGTAAAGCAGACTGTCGAAAAAACGTTGCACATATAAAAAACATGGACTAAAATGCTCCCCATGTGTGATAAATTTAGAGGTGTAAGCTGCAGAAATTCACCCAATCTGGACAAGTCCACATCAAACCTTGATATGAGCCCCCTTCATTATGTGATCATTACCACATTCCACATACCTGTAACTGTGAAATGTCCTTCATATATACAAGTATTACCATTGTATCACCAATCTTTACAGGATACAATCACATATACGTTTTTATGCAGATGTATAATATGTGGGAGCTTTGAGTTATGGAGACCGACTGCAGCAAAGTATCATGTTGATTAGGCGAATGATGGATCTAAATATGCTCGAAATATTCCTGAAAGTTTACTTTTAAATAATGAAAATGATATATGAGCAATAATCGCAGAGTTTTCTATATTGTGTGAAATTTATACTGATAAAATGCCAATGAAACAGGACTAATACCAGACCCTGCGCTGTACATGCATATAGAGGCGCTATTTTCCTCCCCATTATTATCCCATATACATTTGTTTATATACGTCTTACTGCATCAATAAAATAACTTAATATTTCCATTATATGGGCAATATCAATACATGAAAAAAAAACTTTCCTTTTGTCCGATTTTGGTAGACTTTTGATTTGTTGTTATATAGACGTCTATTGTTGCTAAATCTGCAAAGAAACTTTCTGTTGCAATTTTGTCTGGGTCGACCTAAAAATTAGATTGACTGGACTACTAGCTTTCAAAAGACATCGGCTTTACAATGTCGACGGACTTCTGACGTCAGCAATGACGCCATCATGTATATGACGTCATCATGCATGCTGCATTGATCTGTTACAGATGCAGATTTATATTTCAATCATTGTTTTCAAAATAGTGTTGCTATATATTAATACATTTCAATGGTAATTAGAGGTTATTGCATGGTTGGATAGTTGCTAGTAGGTAAAATAAGTGCTAAAAAACAATAAATCTTCAACATGCTCTAAAAAAAAATTCCCAAAAATTGCCCAATCTTGATGTTTTTTTGGTAATTCTCAATGACCTTAGCCAACGTTTGAAACAAAATTCGCTAATGTATTATTTTATTCCGGGACAAATAGTATATTTATATAAAAGTGTTTATATGTTTATATGTTTTGTTGGTTCGGACAAAGTGTTTAATGACACGTTTTGTTCATATATGTTAATATATGTGCTTAAATATCGCCGAACTAAGACGAAATTGCCTTTCTCAATACAGATTGGTCATAGGTTATTGCCAAGAGTAAAAATTAGATAACTGTGTATGATAGCGAGTACGAACTATTGAACTTAGCAACAACAAACACAAACTCAAGTTTTACATACATTTCATCACAATAGGAAAACTAATTGTCAGAACCGAAATATGATGGCTTTTGCAATATACAGTGTTGAATGCCTTGATCTGCATTTGTCAGGTCTAACAGAACTAATATAAGATGTGTTCACATTGACAGAATTTAGAAATCGGGTGGATGTTTTATGCAAACGGTAAATTACTATGGTATGTTTCCCGAAAAACGTGACATTTGTCAACAGACAAATTTAATCTTCCCCAAGATACGCTGCGATTGGAGTAAATATTTGGATGACAGTTCAATAAACAGTGTAACGCAACTCCGTGAAATTGACCTCTATGTAAAAACAAATGTGCGTTACAATCATACCTGTTTCAACACTTCATATAAGTAAAACGGAACTGATAATCACAATCGTTACATGAAGGCAGTATAACAAAATATATAGGTTACAACACAAATCAAGCGAGTTTGTATATCCGTACCTCAAAAACCTTCTTCTCCTGTTTTCAATGTGTTGTCGGTGAGTTCGTTGAATCATTGGCATGCGATTCTTCGAGGTAATAATTTACGGAGTCTTCAAGTATTCCAAAGTAGGCTAGAAATGACTCTACTGGTTTAACTATTAAGTCTAAACGTCCAGTCCCGTCATTCTGATTTATTGCAATCAGGTGCACAATAAACTACAATAAATAAAGATTTCTCGTGTAATCGCTTTTTCAAATGAATAAAAATCCATGTCTCGCTACAGATTAACTTTATTCAGTGATTTTTCTGTTCTAAATTAATAGCACTTGTCATACTAACATACGTGCACACATAGTGTATGTTTCAAAATGTGGACCCTACTGATTGTACCAATTATATTACACGTGGGTACGTCATTTACTGAATATTGTTATACACAGAGCCAAGTTAACCAAGAGTGACCTTATATAACATTTTGATATATTTGTCATTGACGCTTTATCACATTAATACATTCTATATTTAATACTTTTTTTGATTGCACTGTAATTATTTCAGCAGTTGCATACAAGGATATCACATTCTTCAATAAAGAAGCATTACCAAGTAAGACTGACAGTACTTTTATTGGTGGATTCTCAGCTGGGAGTGATGAGACAACATCATTTACATTTGGTAGAGTAATAAATACAGGCACAGGGAATGCTCTGCCAAGTGATGTGCTTTATGAGAACAAGAATGGTAATCAAAGGAGGATAACCATCCAAGCAGGCTCTGATCTACCTGGTGTATACTACTGTGATCATTCAGGTTTCACGATACAAACCGTTCTAGTGGCATCACAAGGTAAGCAAATTTCTTTCTTTATATTCAGGATAATACATCAGGACTTGAACTTCAGAGTTGAGAAAGCACCCATCTGAAAGTTCAAGCTCTGCTACACACATATATTTTGTGTAGAGTTAATGTGGAATACAATTTTATACAATGTATTTGTAAACATAAACAGAGCAATTGTTAGATTCTGTCACAGTAATGATATGTGTAGCACACATGCACGAGACCATGACTTGATTTCCAACATGTATGCATGTATGCATGTCTGTGGGAGTGCATATGTGACTGTATAAACATTGTTGGTGCAAGTTAACAAGACATGTCAATACACACAGTACGAGTAGAAACAAAAGGTAAGGAGATTAAGTCATAACAGCAGACATGGCTATACAATACCGCTCAACTTACCTATAGGTAGAGTTAGACAAGGTGTATATTACTGTGATAATTAAGATGTGTCGATATATACAGTACAGGTAGCATCACAATGTGAGTAGATCAGACCATAACAGCAGATATGGTTATGAAACACGGTTCAACTTACCGACAGGTACATGTAGACCAGGTGTATATTATTGTAATACTTCAGACGTGTCTATAAAAACAGTACAAGTAGCATCACAAGGTAAGTAGATCAAACCATAACAGCAGATATGGCTATACAATACAGCTCAATTTACCTACAGAAACAGGTAGACCAGGTGTTTATTACTGTAATATTTCAGATGTGTCAATATAAACAGTACAAGCAACATCACAAGGTGAGTACATCAAGCAATAACAGCAGATATGTATATACAATGCAGTTCAACTTACCTACAGGTACAGATAAACCACGTATATATTACTGTAATACTTCACATATGTCAATACAATCTGTACAAGTTGCATCACAGGGTGAGCAGATCACACCATAACAGCAGACATGGCTATACAATGTAGCTCAACTCAGCCACAGGTACATGTAGACCAGGTGTACATTAATGTAATACTTCAGATGTGTCAATATATACAGTACAAGTAGCATCACAAGGTGAGTAGATCAAACCACAACAGCAGATATGGCTATACAATAAAGCTCAACTTACCTACAGGTACAGTTAGACCAGGTGTATATTATTGTAATACTTCAGATTTGTCAATACAAACAGTACAAGTAACATCACAAGGTGAGTACATCAAACCATATAACAGAAGATATGGGTATACAATTCAGCTCAACATACATACAGGTACAGAAAGACTGGTGTATATTACTGTAATACATCAGATGTGTCAATAAAAGCATTACAAGTAGCATCACAATGTGAGTGGATCAAACCATAACGGCAGATATGGATACACAATACAGCTCAATATACCTACATGTACATGTAGACGAGGTATATATTACTGTAATACTTCAGATGTGTCAATACAAAAAGTACAAGTACCAACACAAGGAGAGTAAATCAAACCATAACAGCAGATATGGCTATACAACACAGCTCAACATACATACAGGTACATGTAGACGAGGTATATATTACTGTAATACTTCAGATGTGTCAATACAAAAAATACAAGTACCAACACAAGGAGAGTAGATCAAACCATAACAGCAGATATGGCTATACAACACAGCTCAACATACATACAGGTACAGGTAGACCAGGTGTATATTACTGGAATACTTCAGATGTGTCAATACAAAATATACAAGTACCAACGCAAAGAGAGTAGATCAAACCATAACAGCAGATATGGCTATACAATACAGCTCAACATACATACATGTACAGGTAGACCAGGTGTACATTACAGTAATACTTCAGATGTGTCAATAAATGCAGTACAAGTAGCATCACAAGGAGAGTAGATCACAACATAACAGCAGATATGGATATACAATGCAGCAGCTCAACTTACCTACAGGTACAGATAGACCAGGTGTATATTACTGTAATACTTCAGATTTGTCAATACAAACAGTACAAGTTGCATTACAAGGAGTGTAGATCAAACCATATAACAGAAGATATGGCTATATAGTACAGCTCAACATACAGGTACAGGTAGACCAGGTGTACATTACTGTAATACTTCAGATGTGTCAATAAAAACAGTACAAGTTGCATCACAAGGACACTAGATCAAACCATATAACATAAGATATGGCTATATAGTACAGCTCAACATACATACAGGTACAGGTAGACCAGGTGTATATTATTATAATACTCGAGATGTGTCAATACTAACAGTACAAGTAGCATCGCAAACTGTGTACATCAAACCATAACAGCAGATATGTCTATACAATACAGTTCAACTTAGCTACAGGTGGAGATAGACAAGGTATATATTACTGTAATACTTCAGATGTGTCAATACAAAAAGTACAAGTACCAACACAAGGAGAGTAGATCAAACCATTACAGCAGATATGACTATACAATGCAGCTCAACATACATACAGGTACAGGTAGACCAGGTGTACATTACTGTAATACTTCAGATGTGTCAATAAAAAACAGTACAAGTTGCATCCCAAGGTGAATAGATCACACCATAACTGCAGATATGGCTATACAATGTAGCTCAACTTAGCCACAGGTACAGGTAGACCAGGTGTATATTAATGTAATACTTCAGATGTGTCAATATATACAATACAAGTAGATTCACAAGGTGAGTAGATTACACCATAACAGCAGATATGGTTATACAATGCAGCTCAACTTACCTACATATACAGGTAGACTGGTTGTATATTACTGTAATACTTCAGATGTGTCAATACAAGCAGTACAAGTAGCATCACAAGGTGAGTAGATCAAACCATAACAGCAGATATGGCTATACAATGCAGCTCAACTTACCTACATATACAGGTAGACTGGGTGTATATTACTGTAATACTTCATATGTGTCAATACAAACGATATAAGTAGCACCATGACGACACTAGATCAAACCATAACAACAGACATGGCTATACAAAACAGCTCAACTTACCTACAGGTACTAGTAGACCAGCTATATATTACTGTAATACGTCGGATGTGTCAATACAAATAGTATAAGTAGCATCACAAGGTGAGTAGATCAAACCATAAAAGCAGATATGGCTATACAAAACATCTCACCTTATCTACAGGTACAGGTAGACGAGGTATATATTACTGTAATATTTCAGGTGTGTCAATACAAAACGTACAAGTACCAACACAAGGAGAGTAGCCCAAACTATAACAGCAGATATGTCTATACAATACAGCTCACCTTAGCTACAGGTACAGGTAGACCAGGTGTATATTAATGTAATACTTCAGATGTGTCAATATATACAATACAAGTAGATTCACAAGGTGAGTAGATTACACCATAACAGCAGATATGGTTATACAATGCAGCTCAACTTACCTACATATACAGGTAGACTGGTTGTATATTACTGTAATACTTCAGATGTGTCGATACAAACAGTACAAGTAGCATCACAAGGTGAGTAGATCAAACCATAACAGCAGATATGGCTATACAATGCAGCTCAACTTACCTACATATACAGGTAGACTGGGTGTATATTACTGTAATACTTCAGATGTGTCGATACAAACAGTACAAGTAGCATCACAAGGTGAGTAGATCAAACCATAACAGCAGATATGGCTATACAATGCAGCTCAACTTACCTACATATACAGGTAGACTGGTTGTATATTACTGTAATACTTCAGATGTGTCAATACAAGCAGTACAAGTAGCATCACAAGGTGAGTAGATCAAACCATAACAGCAGATATGGCTATACAATGCAGCTCAACTTACCTACATATACAGGTAGACTGGGTGTATATTACTGTAATACTTCAGATGTGTCGATACAAGCAGTACAAGTAGCATCACAAGGTGAGTAGATCAAACCATAACAGCAGATATGGCTATACAATGCAGCTCAACTTACCTACATATACAGGTAGACTGGGTGTATATTACTGTAATACTTTAGATGTGTCAATACAAACAGTACAAGTAGCATCACAAGGTGAGTGGATCAAACCACAACAGCAGATATGGCTATACAATGCATCTCAACTTACCTACATATACAGATAGACCAGGTGTATATTACTGTAATACTTCATATGTGTCAATACAAACGATATAAGTAGCACCATTAGGACACTAGATCAAACCATAACAACAGACATGGCTATACAAAACAGCTCAACTTACCTACAGGTACTAGTAGACCAGCTATATATTACTGTAATACGTCGGATGTGTCAATACAAATAGTATAAGTAGCATCACAAGGTGAGTAGATCAAACCATAACAGCAGATATGTCAATACAATACAGCTCAACTTAACTACATGTACAGGTAGACCAAGCGTATATTGCTGTAATACTTCAGATGTGTCATTACAAACAGTACAAGTAGCATCATATGTTAGGTAGGTGTATATTAATGCGATACTTCGATGAAGCTTTTGGTTACACACGTAAACAGAATTTTAATTTGTGTGCTAAATTCATGAATTTGAAAAAAATGTAGTTTTATTATTGTGAATTAATTGTTCTTTTATGGTCATGTTATAAGTTATGAATTATGAATGCATTTTTTTAAATATAATTGTCTCAGATATATCAGATTTGCGTACATTTTTATTATATGTAATTTTCATACTTTATGTCTAGTACGAAACCATAATCAACGTAATGCATGGTCATTTACCCGTACGTTGTCATTTAATCAAAATGTATCATAGTTACAAATTTAAAAAAATATATTTTTTTAAAGTGAAAAAGCAAATTTCCGAGTTTAAACAGTCGTTTCCAAGTAAGTCAATTACCCCAATCAAGTAGAACCATATCTTATCTGCCTTCATAAAATAGAAGCGAAACAGAGAAAGCAGATGAAGATAGCATTGCTTGGAGAACCTCTGTGGACCATGTGCTCAATTTAAACAAACGATTCACTAAATCTAAGCAGTATTAAACGTTATATTCACAAATTCGAGACTAGTGTACTTATTTTCTACGTGGTATAGCGTTGAATTCCACAAAATCGTGTTCAGCGTCGAAGTTGTGAATGGACACTGTGAATCAACACCAGTGTGTCAACGTGTTTGTCTACAGCTTGCATTTTGAACATTGAATCTTCTTTCACAAGGCATACATGGGTAATATCATGACATAAGGCAAAGTTAGTATTCATTTCTAAATACTCGATAGGCTTTATAAATTGTGTGTATTCCGTGGCCTACGAACATTCATTTCATCGTCTATTGATAATTAGTAACAATGCGATCTCTTCATTGATGTCGTTTGGTGGTCCATAGAATTCTGAAAGAGTTTTAGTTCTTCAAAATATTTAAATAATTGCTTAAATCGTTTGTATGAAATCAATTGCCACTTCCAGTAATAAGATGGGCGATAATCTCCCTTCTGTGATTATTGTATACTGTGATACTGACATCGGTTGAAATGGTTTCCACTGAAGTGTCATTCGTTTCCTCCTGACGTTTGGGTCTCCAGAATATGGTTCAAATGGTGACATGTACCCTCGGATGAATGACAAAAAATACTTAATACTTTGTCAAACTAGTCTGTCTACAGTCGGTTTATTTGTCAAATCTTTTCTTTATTCAAGTACCAATGCCATTGCATTTTATAGCTTTGAAAGCTCTCTAAATAGAGACACAATTTTGACAAACCACTTTGATTACTGCTTCGGATATATTAATTTTAACGATTCCGGTTGTTACTTATAGTATTTCACGTTCATCGAAATAATAATTTGCATGACACAGCTCAGTTGAGTGGACTTTCTAATCGGTTGGGTCGCCACTGGACGCGCTGTCTCAACACAACAAAGTTGGCTATAGGGTAAGGTTAAAACATTGAATGACTTAAATATATTAGGTTTAAACAGCATTCAGTTTCTACGATGGTAGGGTCTCATTGTGAGTATCCCAAAAGACTGGAAAATAAGTAGTCCAGTTTTTCATCGGCAAGATCATCCAATCAATGTATATGGTCAAAATCAAATGGTTAATATCTCTTACTGTACCCCACAATTCAGCTGTAAACTCATCTCTTGTGAATCGTTCATTACTCTATCTAGTCAGTTCTTCTCTAGAGACCTGTTGGGGGTAGAAACTAGATGTGATTTTTTTCTAATCAATGTTTTTTTCTATTTTTACAATTTGCAGTACTCTTCGTGAATTTCAATGGAAATTAATCATCATGTACTCAAATGCTATGTTATATCACTTTCAATCACCTTTCAATTATTTTTGACATGTGTACATTTTGCCATAAACTCTGGTTCATCTCTTTTGTGACTGTCAAATGGTGCAAGATATTTGGACAAGGTTTTACGATCACTAGCCTCAACTTTTGCAGTGCCGCAGCCACTTTCAGCAATACTGATTGTCATAGGTGATGAAAGTTTCTCGGACCTTTTGGACCATTTAATTATGATTTTTAACAAGTGTATCTATACAAGCAAATTTAAGAATGAATTACAATCCTTTCTTGCCATTGAAGCGGACATTAGTTATATAAGGAAGATAGAAAATATGATTTCTATAAGAAGAATTACCACGTTACTGTTTCTAGAAAAATGGACAGGTATTGAACCATAAGATACGGTTACTTGTTCACAATGTTTTGGTGGCGTTTTGTTTTTCCCCTTCATGCCTTTGAGGGATTAATGAACAGAAATTGTTATCTCTTACGTCAATTGTTTCATGCACATTTTATGATAAAAGAAAATATCAAATTTCTTTTTTTTGTACAGCAAAACATATAATGTATATGTTGTCGATATTTGAGTACAAATAGGACAGTTTATTTGTTTACTACGCACTTGTTTCTTTTTTTTCTTTTTTCTATTCTTGTCTGTGTATTTGTAATTTGTAAAAAGTTAGCTATAGTCATCAAAATGGTGATCATGATCTTTTACACCCTAGATGGATACAAATTTTACACACTAATTGTTTTGCAGCTGAAAATAATTTTGCATAAAAGCAAACAAATGCGTTATCGTGACCTTCGAGGGAGGACTTGGATGGAATATTTAGTAATCTAAATCCATGGAAATAACTTTGGGTATATCACTGGTAATTTACAGGGTACAACTTTCAATGCACACAGTGTAAAATTGAACTTTTCAAGTAAATTATATTCAGCAATGCTCAAGACATCTTCGCATTATGATGGTGACAATCAACACATTTGCCAACTTTAGGTTGATCTATTGTAAGTTGATAACCAAGTCCGTGTGACAAATCTGCATACAAATAGAAAGAACTATAAAGCAAGTACGAGTTTCAGTATTGTTCAAAGGTCAATATTCACTGCCAAACAAGCAAACACGCAGTTGTTGAAAAATTATGCCTGTGTTGTCAATTATAATATTATCAACCTACAATTTACCATACTTTTATATTTACTTTTACATTCTCACATATCTTCATGTACTTTCATTTAACAGATTGTAATGAATTTGCATATTAATTACCTAATTTATATATTTATTACTCCATTTTCAGAGCTCAATGAATTTTTTTAAATAGATGTACTAGATTAAGCTATATATATGTTACGTGGGAGGTTGAATTACGTCTTTACTAGGTTCATAATTTGTAAACATTTATCAATTTAGTGCCACTCATCAAATTGCAATAAAAATTAGTACATATGTACTCTTGGATAATCCACAAATCAGGGTTTATCCGAATAATGTATATTGATGAATGGGTTCATGTGATCTCATTAAGGATGCTGTACACGTTTTTGGTATTGATTTTCTAAACTGATATTTTCATATAAAATATTTACTGAACAACACAAAGCTATATATTGATGGAAAGCTTATTTCACACTGGAAATGAAATCGACAAGATAATATGTGTATGGACGTTTATAGTCACGTGATCTCTGTGTAAACTCAGAAAGCCATTTTCGGTAAAAAAAATAATTGAACCAATGAATAAACAAATTTAGTGGAACATTGGCAACAAAACAGTTTTTCAGACGACACTCACCACCATTCCGTGTTAATTGAGATATATATATCGAAGAGTGTCTGTGCGAAAAATTAGTATAAACTAGAGATCAAAGGCCTGCAGTTGCCGTGAATCGCTGTTTTGTTTAACCGAGAAAATGGCAAAAACAACTTAGCAGCAACGTATCGTCGGCTAACTCAAAATCCGTTTGTCCCATGGATCAAAACAAACTCATAATGAATAGTCATGGTATCTGTATGTCATAATCACGCAGATGTGCGGATATGCGTGGTCGCAATTGGTTATAAAGTACGAAATTATGCTCCCGAATCCAATAGGAAGCACTGTTTCACGGAGTGACAAAGCCGCGCCAAAATGACGTCATGATTTACATATTCATTAATACGTTGTAGGAGAAAACACTCCTTTTCTGGAAGACTCAATACCATACATTGCCCTCCATGGAAGGTTATTCTCTTGCTCAGCTGCTGAACCAATAACCGTGGCTGAACGCACCACCAGAGTCAACTACATGTAGTTTTTTTTCCCAAGATTTTTTTTACTGCGCAAGATGTCTCGACGAAGATCTGTATTTTCTGATTTGAATGGCAATAAGGGGAGAGAAGTCACAGCGAGTGCTGAACTGAATCGGGAGATGCGATCGCTTAGGTTTAAAGTTGTCTGTCGATCGGGCGGTGAATTTTCAGTTTGTTTGCTCCGTTATTATTTTGTTAATTTGTGTAATAACCTGTTCGCCATAAATCGTGTTTTCCGTTTTTTCAGTTCCCAAAACTGTCGTGACAAAATTAGTGTGACGATTCTTTTTCCATCTTCAATGCGTAATACATAGTACCGGAACAACTGCTGGCGGGGACTACTGCCGGTATCTTACATTCAGTTCACTTTCTATATCATGTAGAAATCTAACTTCATTGAATCCGTCAAATTATTTATTGAGAATGTGAAGATTAAGAAAAATAAAACAGGTAAAACAAGGATGCTCACACACACGCTTTTACAGCTGCTTGTCTCGTGCTTTACGTGTAGCTATGGTGTAGCTAACTCCGGACCCAAGTGTTTCACTTCCGACTCATTGTGGTCGCAGTCCATGACACGTAATTTGGTCACGAAAACTAAGTCTGCCATGTGCTCAAATTTTCTACCTTCTGTTTATAGCTCCATGGTCTGATCAATTAAATCGTGGAAGGTACCTTCCATGATTAAATTTTCATAATAATCGCTTTACATACTGTCGACGTTCTTCTCCAAATTTCCTTGCATTCGTTTTCTTTCGTCACTGTCATAGTCGACTGCTTGAAGAGCGAGAAATTCAACGAAATTAAATTTGTGGACGATCGTAAATGGAATGCGTGTAACTTGTACCTCGGACTACTAATACTTGTATTACTAGTCTGAGCTTGTACTGAATGCAAGAGACTGTTTATATTTGCTATGGGTGGTGACTATTATGCAAATTATCTGTCTATTATGTCTTTGGCTGATTAATTAAAACATAGCTTTCAAAACAATGACATGTGCTTTTGTTTTTGATTAACAAAAAATGATTTTTACACCCTTTAAAAACATCCAATTCACTTTTTTTCCTACTGAGTGTTTGCTCCTTGTAGTCCAGCATTGAAAAATACAAAAAAAAGTTGAATTGTGGGTTTCAAAGCAAAAAAAGGTGTACAGCATCCTTAATATGCAAAATCATACTTCAAGCAATGTTGAAAATAAAGACATGCATTCAGTGCCACAATGAAGGCAACGGGCAATAAACATGACCAATGTGTCAGATGACTATGGTCATGAGACCTCAAAATTATGCATAACTATACTATCTTAAGTACTGTTACAGATAGGGACATGCAAATAGCACTATAATTGTGTTGTAGAACCATTTCAAGTAATCATGTATTGTAATGGTTTCATTGAATACTCACAATAGCCAAAAAACATTGCCGTTTACCCACAATAGCCAACAACATTGTTTTTTCCCAATAGTCTGCAGCATTGCCGTGTACTCATAATACGCTACATATTTCCTGTGTATATACTTACAGTACAGTACATCGTTGCTGGGTAATCGATGTTGTCAACATCATTGTTGCATACTAACAGTAACCCGCAGTCTTGTTGTGTAATCACAGTAACCTATATTGGTGCTGTATACTTGCTGCAACCTACATTAATTGCTGCTGTGTACTCACAGTAGCCTACATCATTGCTGTGTACTTGCAGTAGACTGCCGAATTGCTGGGCACGTACAATAGCCTATAACACTGCTTTTTATTAGCAGTAGCCCAAATCATTGCTGCTATGTACCCACGACATTGTTGTGTACCCTACATCGTTGCTGTGTTTATTTGCAGTAGCCTACATAATTGATGTTTACTAACAGCAGCAATTGCTACACATCATTGTTGTGTACTAAGAATACACTACATCATTGCTGTGTACTAAGAATACACTACATCATTGTTGCGTACATGCTGTACCTCACAACTTTGCTGTGTAGTCACAGTAACCATCGATATTACAGTGTGCTCAAAGTAGTCTACCTCGTTGCTGTGTACTCAAGAGTAGGCTCCGACATTACTGTGTACTCACTGTATACTACAGCATGGTGAGTTCTCACAATACCCAACATCATTGCTGTGTGCTTACCTACAACATTGTTTTGTACTCACTATAGCCTACAGCACTACTGTATTGTCACAGTAACATACAGCATTGATGTGTAATCACAATAGCCGGTGACATTGCTGTGTAGCAGCAGCAGCCTGCATTATTTCTGCAGTCACTTTAGCCTACATCTTCTCTGTATATTCTCTGTATGCCTACATCATTGCTGTGTACTCTCAGTGGTGTACACTAATTTTGTGTACTCGCAGTAGCCTAAAACAATGCTTTGTACTCGCATTAGGCTAGAACATTGCTACACAGTAACCTACATCGTAGCCTGCGACGTTGCTGTGTACTCAGGATAACCTACACCGTTTTTGTGTACTTACAATACCCTACACCGCTGTTGTGAACTCACAGTAGCCTACATCATTGTGTACGTATGCTTATGACAATATGTAATAATAGTATTGTCTACAGCATTTCTGTGTGCTAACATGATCTAGCCTCATAGCACATTGCTATGTACTACCACTAGCCGCCGAAATTGTTGTGTACACTCCATAGCCTGCCGCATTGGTGTGTACTGACAGTAGTCTATCACACAGTATAATTTATTGTTACTATGTCATCAAGTAGTAGCCTACATCATTATTGTGTACTCGCAGTAGCCAACAACATTGACGTGTACTCGAAATTGTCTTCATCATTGGTGTGCACCCATAGTAGCCTGCGAGATTGCTGTGTAATTACAATACTCTACATCATTTCTGTGTATTTGGAGTACTGTACATCATTGCTTATGTACTCACATTGACCTGCAGTGTTGCTGTGTACATGCAGTAGCCTACATTATTGATGTGTGCAACGAAGCATGCAACCTTTTATTTGTCATATAGTGAATACAGGAGAAGAGGGACTGTGTTAGCCTTGGTAAGATTGCTGCAGTGTATGAATTCAGTCTCTTTTATTTTCTGCAGCTGAAATATACCCAGAGAGTCAAACCAAGACAGTGAGTCGTGGAGATGATGTAATACTGACTATGACCATGCAATCAACATCAATATCAGAATCACAATTGAAATGGAAACATAATGGTGTGGATATAGAAGCATGGAATGGACAAAGTAGTATTATAATTACATCAGCTAAACCATCAGATGCTGGAATTTATGAATGTTACACTACTGAAGAACAACGACAAAATGGAAAGAATGGTTTTATGAGACTTATTGTTAGAAGTAAGTTCATTTTGTTTTACATGCCATGCACAATCATGTCATGAGTCTGGCATGAGGACTAGTGTGTTCAGTCTGACTGGTTAATATCCGGCTTGACTTCTCTATGAATGTTGTAGTGTATTGTAAGAAAACGACGCAGTTTCAGATCAACTCGGACATGATGGATATGATGGATATCGTTCACATTAAATGTTTGCATGCGACCAAAAACATTTGCTTACACTGCAATTAAATTGAATTTCACTTGCATTTCATAACAAATCGATGAATTGATATTGTGTACATCATTATAATCACGACTTAGTAATAATTAACATTTGTGCTTTGAAGCCAGCAGTCGCTCCAAATATAACCTTTTCTTTAAAGAATTGCATTGAAGAAATACAGACACAGCTGAATATAGCAGCCATGTTTGTAGAAAAATATGGGAATCACTAACACAATATCAGCTACATTTCCACATGATCGAGCTATTTTAATTTGAGATTTATGGATTGACCTCTGTGCGGGCGTCCAGTTTTTTTTTTCGTCCGTGTGTCCGTACGTTCGTCGGGACTTGTATCTTAAACATGCCTTGACCAAGTACATTTAAACTTCACACATACTTCAAACATAATATTATACATAATATGCACATCTATTTGTTTCAATATATAACAAAACCCACTGTACTGAAATCAAGAAGTTCCGAGCCGGATAAAGGCTGTTTACAGATAGATTGTCTCTGAACTAGTGTTTCCCCTTATGCATAATAGTGGCTGTCATCAAAACACAAAAAGCATCAAAATTTGCAAGCGAGTTCCGAGGAAGATTTATTAGTTTGTTTTATTAGTTAGTCATTGATTAAACTATAAGGCCACTCGCAGAAGTCAATCAAAAACACATTTGATTCTAATTTCAGTGTAAACATGGTTCTTCTGCATCTTGAAATCTATGAATTTTAAGAAGGTACTCTTCTCATATAATTTAGTGTGCATATTCAAAAAGACTGGGCCGATTTTATAGCTATGGCGGTGTTATAACGCATTCCCCCACGTGCAAATGACTTGTGTGTAAATGCAATGAATAGAATAAAATGGATCACATTGTATTCCACACGTGCAAATCTGTCTTGTGTATAAGTGCAGTAATGTAATCATTCAACAATCATCAACAATGAGTGTACGTTACAATTTATCGAGTATAGATAATATTACAAGCCAACATAAATATAAATATATGACTAGCATTTTTAATACGAATAAAACAATGTGATGGGGTAAATACTTCTTGTGTATATTCTTAGCCTATTTGTTTGTACATTTTAGTTGTTGTCATCTTTTATTGGTACCATCAACTGGTATAGTTCACATTCAAAATTAAAACACAGAACTCAACTCAAAACAACATTTAGCTATTACACCGGGCATTACATATTATCATATCATTTTTATATAGATTGTATTTATTATTGACCTATTGGCATGCTTATCAAGAAAACTACAGTCGAGTCACCACACTAGTATGATTTTATTTCTTCCAACTTTATTTTAATTTTTCTACGCAAGTCTAGTTTGCGCACATATTATGCGCAAGTGGCATATTGAGAAAAATTCCCCTCACTCTTTTTTATGCAAAACTACTATGTAGAGATATTCTTTGGTGCCAATTTAGGTAGTGTGTCATTAATTTCAATTTTTACAAAACCACTCACTTTTTGTTACAATTATAATATTTACGTACCAACGTCATTTGACCCGATAGGTCAGATCTGTTATTAACCAAACACAATGGCATGTTGTGATATGGGAATTAATATTGTAATGACACTTTTTTGCTAATGTGGAATTGAAATATCGGTGTTGAAGTACAATCTGTTGGCATTGATTTCAGCAAACAATGACAAAACTGGCCATTGGCAATTTAAGAAAAAGAGATGTAGAAGAAGTAGTTAACAGCTTTCATGGTTGTCAACAAGTCATTAAGTCTCTTCGTACATGAACACCCAAGCAAATAGTTATTATTACTATTATCACTCGTTAGGAATCGTATACCATGTGGGTGGTATTGGTATACAGTTCTATGGCTATAAAGGAATAACAATGCAAATTAAGTACAGGTTACCGAGTTATAGAAAGTAGTTTCATCGTCGGTCCATTAGAGACTAATGTTCCTGGACGTGCTCACGTTGATAGTCTCGTCGGGATTAACATACCTAATATTAAAATAGTAAATCTTTCAAATTTACATTGAATTTGTTAACACAGTGTTGTGTCTGAGCATTAATAGTATAAACATATACCGTACTTTGCATGGCCATATTCCCGCCATCAGTTGGGTTGCTTAGCAACAGATGGGATTCTGGGACAGGGCTGCCATATTTGTGAGTTCCGTTAGTTATTACACACAAGTAAACCTTGCTTGTATACCGAACCTGTTGTCTGCGTGTTTATTGGGCCCGACACCACATTTTGGCGACGAGGATGGCTGAATTTCATCTCCCACCACCAACACCTTTCTTAGCTAGTCCAGGTGAACCAGCGATTTCATGGCTGAGGTGGTATTCCGGGTTTAAAACTTATATGACTGCCACCAATCTAGACAGTGATGACATTGCTGACGGCAGAAAACGTGCAGTACTACTACATTGTTTAGGGATCGTGGGACAGCGAATCTTCCAGTCTCTTGGTGATTGCCCTACGTATAAGGATGTTGTGGATAAACTCGAGTCGCACTTTGGTCCTCGAAAATCCGTTATCCTGGAAAGGCATCGGTTTCGTCAGCGCGGACAGCGTCCTGGTGAGTCAATATCGAGTTATGTTGCTACTTTGAACGAACATGCTGCCAAATGTAATTTTGGTACACTCACAGATGAAATGATCAGAGATCAGCTGATTGAGAAAACGCATACTCCACGTATTAGAGAAAGATTACTAATGGAGCCAGACACGTTAACTTTGCATAAAGCCACAACTTTAGCTGAACAAATTGAAAATGCTTTATCTGATTCACATGTGATTGCGTCTGACACGATGTCACTCGAACCAAACCCAGTAAAAGTAAAACTGGAAGAAAAACCCAAAATACAAGGTATCAACAAAGAGACAGTACAACAGAAATCGTACTCAAAACTACCGTAATAGAAATCGGGCCACACAAAATAAACTTTCAGGTTGTCGCAACTGTGGTTCCAATAACCATGATACACGTCACTCAGACTGCCCAGCCAACAGACAAGAGTGCAGAAACTGTCATAAAATTGGTCACTTTGCACGAATGTGTAGAAGCTCTGTAACTACAAAGGTTAAACAAGTGGATACACCCAATAAGGACTCAGACATTGAACAAGTGTTAATATATACTGTTTCTGAAGTTAACGCAATTGACAATAGTTTCAAAACTTGTGCTGTGACAATAAATGGGATTAGACTCAACCTAGTACTAGACCTTGGTGCTAAGGTTTCCATCTTGAATGAGGAATTGTACAAACAACACTTCAAAGCTATACCACTGCTACCAACTAGACAAATGTTAACCAGCTACAATGGAGGTAACATTCCGGTTATTGGTGTAGTACGTCTTCCAGTGCAGTATGATGAACAGACTGTGCAGAACTTTAAGTTTTATGTCACAAAAAATGGTAGTAATCTCATGGGAATTGATTTATTCAACCAACTTGGATTTCAGATAAGTAGACATGGTACAATTGTCAACTCAGTGGATGCTGTTGACAACTTTCCTGAATTATTTTCTGGATTTGGGAAAATTACTACTTTTGCGCACCGACCACGGGTTGATCCAAGCATTTCCCCAGTGACACAACAAGCTTCGACAATTACCGCTAACAGTACGCGAGGAAGTTTCAAAGGAATTGAGTCGTCTTGAGAATTTGGACATTATTGAACGCATTGATAATTCTCCGTGGATTTCAAATTTAGTTGTTGCACGCAGAAAGACCGGCGATATTAGACTTTGTGTAGACTTGCGAGATGTAAACAAAGCCATTATACCTGATAAGTATCCCCTACCTGACCTTGGTGAACTCACCTCCGAATTTCATGGATCCAGAGTATTCACAAAATTGGATTTGCGTCGCAGCTACCTACAAGTACCACTTGCGGAAGACAGTCGAAACCTCACAGCATTCATAACACATGAGGGCGTCTTCCAGTATAAGCGCATGCCATATGGACTTTCATCAGCACCAAGCGCCTTCCAAAAGATACTTGCTTCTGTTCTTAGCGACTGTGAGGATGCTGTACACCTGATTGACGATGTTGCAATCCATGGTGCAAACCAAGCAGAACATGACCAGCGTCTTAACACAGTGCTAAACAAACTGAGAAAGTACAATGTAACACTCAATAGAGATAAGTGTGAGTTTTCGAAAGATGAGATTGATTTTGTTGGCTACAGAGTATCCGCGTCTGGTGTGTTACCATTACAGTCCAATACGAAAGCAATTATGGATCTCCCCGAGCCTGCCAATGTCAAGGAATTGCAATCATTTCTTGGTACGACAAACTTCTATTTAAAGTTTGTACCATATTATGCAGACATAGCTGAACCCCTACGTAAACTGTTACGAAAAGATGAGCCATGGGAATGGACTAAGGATCAGCAGTGCGCATTCGACAAACTCAAGAACCAGATTTCGTCACCACCGGTTCTCGCACACTTCAACCCTGATGCTAAAACATATGTTACTACAGATGCTTCGGGATATGCAATCGGAGCAGTTTTGTCGCAAATAGTTAATGATGAAGAGAAGCCAGTTGCATTCACTTCTCGGACATTGTCTCCAACCGAGTGTAAATACTCAACAAGCGAACGTGAAGCTTTAGCGTGTGTGTATGCTTCAGAACATTGGCATATTGTACTCTACGGTAGGAAATACACACTACGCACTGACCATGAAGCGCTCAAATCAATTCTGTCAACAGTAGGCTCCGGTCATAAACCACTACGTATCTATAGATGGACTGATCGTCTTTTGCAGTACAACTTTGATGTCGAGCACATGCAAGGTAGTAAGAACTTTGTCGCAGATATGCTAAGTCGTCTTGTACGCACTACAGACAACACAGAAACTGAAAATGACATTCTCGAAATTAACTTAGATGGGTTAGTCACAGCTAGCGAACTCCAAACACAGTCTCGTGATGATCCGCTGCTTCAACGAGTTGCCACATATGTTCAAAATGGTTGGCCAAAAAGTGTGCCACCAAATCTCAAAGTATTCGCTAACCTCCGCGATGAGCTTACAGTATGGAATGAATACTCTATTGCCCGTAGTTCACGTGCAGTTATTCCTGAAGCCCTGCAGGAACGAGTCCTACGAATGGCCCATGACGGACATCCAGGTATAGTTCGTATGAAACAGCGATGTCGTGAAACAGTATGGTGGCCAGGTATGGACTCTCAGATCGAAGATTACGTCCGCAATTGTGAGCCTTGCGCTATCAGTGGCAAGTCAGCTAGACCAAAACAACCACCACTTCAACCAACGCCATGGCCGACAGAACCATGGAACTCTATACAAATGGACATATTTGGTGAGATAGCCATAGCACCACATAGTCAACGTTTCTTAGTTGTAGTACACGACCTACATTCCAAATGGCCTGAAGTGGCAACGACAGGAACGGTCACATCTACAGCAGTTATTAAGATTCTTGAAGAACTTTTCACTCGATGGGGATTTCCAGAAGTGATCACTACTGACAACGGACCTCAGTTTACCTCAGACGAGTTTGAAAATTATCTACAATCACATGGTATCAAACATAATCTAACATCATTATATAACCCCCAAAGCAACGGTGGGGTGGAACGATTCAATAAATGCCTGAAAGAGGGTTTGAAAATGAACTTGTCGGAGGGAAAGACATTCGCAGATTCAGTTCGTACAATACTACAGAATTATAGAGCTACACCACATGCTCTTACTCAAAAGTCACCTTCACAACTTATGCTCAATCGTCAAATGCGTCTACCACTTGATAAACTAAAACCACCTACTACCAGCGTCGGTAATGCACAAATAGACATTCCAGCTATGAAGTCAGAAATAGAACAACGTCAAACCAGAATCAAGTCTTACACAGATCAACGACAGCTCGCTAGATCCAGCAATCTGAATGTAGGAGACTGGGTTAGAGTTAAATGTCCAAATCGCAGCCATAAGCTCTCCCCTACATTTTCTGAGCCGCATCGCATTGTTAAGAAGCTTGGTAAGTCTTCGTTTAGACTTGACGACGGTACAGCATGGAGTGCCAGAAGATGTGTACGTTCGCATAGACATGATTCATCTGTACTCCCACCTGAACTCCCTAACGAACACTTAATGATAAACCAAGAACATCATCCAGTAGTTTCAAATGCTAATAGCTTATCTACACGCGAAAGTCGTCCAGTACGAATAACACGTATGCCAGCATATTTGAGAGACTATGTACTTTCATAAGCATAAGAACTGTATCTATAGAACATTAGTTTGTTAATGCAGTTAAAAGGATTTCAACTGTTGCATGTTTGAGATTTTGAACTCTTATCGAACTTTAATATCGTTCTTTCATTCATTGTATGTTTATACTTAGGATTATGCATCCTTTCCGTGAGGGGGAATTATGTTGTGTCTGAGCATTAATAGTATAAACATATACCGTACTTTGCATGGCCATATTCCCGCCATCAGTTGGGTTGCTTAGCAACAGATGGGATTCTGGGACAGGGCTGCCATCTTTGTGAGTTCCGTTAGTTATTACACACAAGTAAACCTTGCTTGTATACCGAACCTGTTGTCTGCGTGTTTATTGGGCCCGACACCACACACAGGCTAACGTTTGTTAACATCGTAGCCGGAGGCAATGAGCTTTGCGCTAACGCAACTATTGTAGTGCTTAATCACCAATTCAGAAAACATACTCTTCATTGTCCAAGGCCACATGAATCTGCAGCTACAAGTGTCAGTTACTACGTTCAGATCAGGAATATCTGCATGTGATGAAATTGTTCACCTTTTTGTGAGTAGCTGCGCTCACGTTTGTCGGGACCCGCCAGGGATTCATTCAGCCAGTGATAAACTATGCTCTTATTCATCGATCTGTTATTTGACCAGTTGCAGCTGGATAGCACAATAAATATACAATGCCAACAACGTTCTGCATTAATTACTACATCTTCTGATCATATGTCATGACATACCTTTCTGAATCAGTATTATCCTATTGTCACAAAGTTGTATTACACTAAGATCATTTGTGGGTCAAACTACAACTAAAATACAATCCTATGAATACATCACACCTACCTGCCTACCTGAATATACCATTGGGGTATGCCTCCAAAACCAATAGAATTATCAGCTCCGGAGCCTATTACCATATGCTACTCATTGGCCAATCTCCAGTATTTACTAAAATCCCGATTTCTCATAATTTTAACAAGATCATTAATGAAAATCCATATGAATAACTGAGATCATCTAGTGAATAATGTATATCTTGATATGTTAACAATGACATGTTTGCTTAAGTTGCAGAAAGCCAGTGATATTGTTATAATGCTAACTTAGAAAATCGCCTGCTTATGCCGCATTGATTTTTCAATACTAAAGTTGTTATACATTTAGTGTTTATTGCGCAAAAAATGATAATAATGATATTAATGATAGTAGTATTAGTAGTAATGATAATAATAATAGCTCTTCTATTTCCATTTTAATTCTGCTTTTTCCCCTTTTTACGTCCATGTTAATTCGAAATTTTCAGTTTACAATACATTTATATTTTTCGCTCTTGACATCTACATATTTTAAGTGTACTGTAAAATGTGCAAGCCAAGCTGCCTTATACATTAATTAGTCCTTTCGAAATAAGGACATTTCTTTTTTTGAAAGCAAATACAATGTCACAAAGCTGTATCACACTAAAATAATTTGTTGGTCATCATGACCTTTAGGTTGAATTTGACTTTCTTTCTAATTAACCTTAACAATAGGTTATGTGAAGTGTTACTTAAAAAAAGTCAGTCAAGCTCTGGACTTGGATGCTGAAGCACTGCTCTGGTGTATGTCCTGTTTTCTCAGACAGTTCTGGCTTGGCTAGTTATGTTATTAAACATACGCAAACTTGGTTTGTTCCCCGACTCTGAGTGTATAAATCTGTATTGAGTATGGGTAAAGCATCAACGATCCCGTGTACCGATAATTATTACAGGTTGTCCTAATGGTAAATATGGTGATACATGTCTACTTAACTGTCCTACATGTTATAATGGAGGTATATGTAATGCAGACACTGGAGAATGTATATGTCCACCAGGGTTTACAGGAAATGACTGTAATACAGGTAAGACAAATAACGACTAGATTTCCATGCCTGCTTGCATAAATAAACAAGGTGTGATATATGATAAAAATTATTCTTATAAAAATGTATAGCTGAAATATAAGATATAAAAATAGGTGGACAGAATAAAGACATGTACATTGCAGAAAATGAGATGTTAGTAATATGCTCTCTAGGGTCAAATCTGGCTAATATTATATGTTGCTTACATATATATATATATATTACTGCACTATTAATTCGCAACTTTTACGGTTTCTCATGCTCTAATCACGTTTTTCATTTATTGGCCAATTCATTGCATTTTCAAATTAATTTAATTAATTAAGAACGTACGTTATCAGGGCACGGTACCTTTCAGTGTGACTGAAATGACCATCTACCAGTATATACATTTTTAATAAATGTATTTGCACTAAACTCTCAGTGTGGTTTTCTGCTACAAACTGTATTGTAATTCTTATGAATATAATATACAAATTATTCATAATTAATTACATAATGAATAGTAATAATCATGTTCCATGACATTTCAGGCTCTTGTTTTTCAATAAATTGTCCGGTGACCCCAACTTTGCTTTTAATCTTTGATATCCCGATGGCACGAGGAAGATTACGTAACAATAAATCTGCTGGCACCTGTTGATAATAAATACTTTTCATCATACCAATCAGCTTTCACAGTGTTAACAATCTTCAGTTTAATGGGTAAAATTGTCATAATGTATTATACTATTTATTAACAAATGTTTCTGTATTTTAGGTTGCACACGAGGCTATTGGGGAAAGTCATGTGGGATCAAATGTTCAAGTACAAATACAGCTACAGCTTGTACAGGAAGGATGTTCTGTGTTTCTGATCCATATGGATGTTCATGTCTTGCATCACATGGAGGATTAGATTGTAACATTCTTGGTAAGTTGCATATAATTTAAAATAGGATTCAATAGAATTTATTTTTTATAGATATACTTTTGAATTGATGTGGATCTGAATTATATTAATGGAATTCAAGACACTGAGCCTTTTCTCAATCCACATTTTCTGCACGCATACGAACTGGCAAGATCGATCGACACTGTCAGAAATTCAAATTCGCGAGTCTTAGTTCTGTTTATTCCGCAAAACAGTCTCCCCGGTTTTCATTACGTTCCGTTTTACTGCAACAGTGCATGCTGTTTCCTTGGTTCCAGGCGATTCAATAGTTCCTTTTCTATTTTGGTTGGAGTGACTGTATTCATTGTGCTCATAACGTGAACAACCAACGCATTCAGGGGGTCAGTTAGAATAAATGTGCATACATTATGGTAATATAATTTATTTCGTGTCGTCAGCCTCAACTATGAATTATTCATATCAACTAGAACCTGCAGACGGGGACAGTCTCTCACGTAAAACATTTCGAATGTCTAGGAAACCCAATTACAGTAGGCCCGAGAACTATCAACAGTCTAGGACATTGACTATTTTTTTGTGCCAGCTGGGACATTGACTAATCTTTTTTTTTGTGTCAGGCGACCGACAGTTCCGGACATGGAGCGTCACTGTTGTCTCTCCTGACTTTCAGTGCCTGCGACCTTTCCAATAACACTTGCTTAGTCCTGACCTTTCTTTCTGTATTTGCTAATTGCAAGTGCTAGTGACGACGCATTTTGCCACAGAAGTCATAATGTCTGGAACTACATGGCAGGACCGTGCGGCCATCTCTCTGTCAAATGGCAATGTGTAATGGGCTATCCTGGCGTCAACTAGGCACGGTCGAATACAAGCACCTGCGGACTTTAACCAAGGTTCCCCCAAAGTCGCATTCGTTAGTGAATGAATCTTGGCCAGTGGAATTGGCCTGCCCATTGATTCTGTGGCACACTCACCCAGGGTAGGGGTCGACCCTTTGATGTTCAGCCTAAGGTAGGATTTGAACTTGGGTCTACCGATCATGAGTCTGATGCAACAACCATTATGATACCAGTGACCGATTGACTAATTGACTAATCTTAATGTATCCAAACGATGTTGAAAAAATGCCTTTATAAGCCTGGTTGGCCATTGCAAGTGTTTCAAACTGCCCATGGGATTAGCAACTAGTCTGGCTAGTTTTCAACATATCATGGTGAGATGCCTTGGTGATGTTGTACAATCGTTGTATCATTTATCTAAATGACGTCATTGTCTACGCTGGTAGTTTTTATGAGCACCTGAGTCAATTGCGTGAAGTATTTTGATGACTTGTGAAGGAAGGACTGAAACTTAAGGCCCGAAATTGTAAGTTCTTCCGAGATGAAATAATATTCCTAGGCCTTGTGGTATCTGTAGCAGGTGTGCAGACTGACATTACAAAGTCAGAAGCACTCAGAACATGGCTGGAGTAATGGGTTACTACCAAATTTATCTGGAATGATGAGTGCCAGACAGCCTTCGATACGCTAATTGAGCTTTGAAATACACATAGATGCTAGCCTATTGGTATAGAGTGCAGCACTTTACAAACATGATGACACAGCAAAGAAGGCGGATCACAGCCAGCCACACAATGTCGAAATGTGAGCGCAATTGCCCATCACATTTCTGGCATTGAAGTGGCCTGTTGTGGACAAATTTAAGAACTACTTATATGGTCTTAAATTTACCATGATCTGCTGACATATGTCCTAACCACAGCAAAGTTAAATGCGACATCAAGCCCCCTACCTACTGGCCCAAGATGGGCGGAACAGGAGGTGACAGGCTGCAAATGTTGTACAAGACAAAAGGTTATGGTAGAAGGCAGAGTTATAGCATCTTTAGGACATGTATACCCTCCTGGTAATAAGCGACCAATTTGGGTGGTATGCTATCGCTATACCTACCATGTATCACGTGGAAAGAACAACAGTTGGCACTCTGAGTATTTCGTACATCATTATGGGTTTCCGGCACGAAAACACTCTTATCAGAAATGTTGGATTGCATGTTCTTGCTGAGTTGTGCAGGAAGCTGAGAGTGAGAAAGACTAAGACTACCCCATATCATTCGCAATCAAATTCTCAGTGTGAACAATTGAACCATGCACTAATGGATATGATCAGCAATAAGAAGAAGGAAAATTAGAAGCAACATGTGAGTTATATGGTGCATGAATATAATTGCATGAGGAATGATGCCACCAGCTATTCCGCATAATATTTAATGCATAGGCACATTTTACGTCATCCGTACATGTATTACTTGGACTAGAGCCAAGAAAGACTAAGGATAAGGGATTTGATGACTATCTTAGTAAGTGGCAAGCTCGAATGAAAGAGACATATAAACTAGCTATCAAGAAGGCTTCCGAGCACGAACATGACAATAAGTATAGATATGACAAAAAAGCTAAAGAGGCTCTATTAGTATAGGTGGGGAAAGAAGGCATATTTAGTAATGGGAAAAGTCAATCCTGATTTACCAGTGTACAAATTCAAGTCAGAGATAAGAGAGCAAGCTACCTGAATGCTGAATCAAAACTTGCTTTTACCATGCAATGCGCTATACAATGCGAAGACACAATGACTACCATGAACTCCCGTATGAAAACTAGACAGTGACCTGTCAGTACCAGTTCATGTAGTAACACATCAAGTGAAGGGAAATTTGTTCACTGGTGGCAAAACTAAGACACATGAGCACATGGAAGGTGTTGAGTCAAAGAGGATAGCAGTGCATGTCACACTGAGTGACGATTCGACACAGAGGGGAAAATGAATAACATTAGTAACCACAATGACATACTAGAGGTACTGAAAATCCTATGCCACATCCTTCAGGTGATAAGAAGGTGATATCCTCATTGGGCAAGAGCAGGGCAATGGTATCCAATGATAATTTTAGAGATATCATGGCCAAGACTATGCCAGAGAGAATCCCCAGTCATGAGGAGGCTGAAGTAGTAATTCTAACTGAGACAGTAATGACTAGAGATGATGTACTAGTTGTAAGGAGAACAAGCCAACCACGGAAAGCTATGGATGGTCACATCCGAAATGATTTGCAGGAGAGATATTTCAATAACATATGTTGCATTCACTAAGTACTAAATAGTAGACTCAATTGTGGAATGTAGCTGGTAGAAGAGAAGTTATCTGAAGACACAGGCTGATCGAGGGGCCACACTTCAAAGATATCTGTTAGAGTTCAAAAATGTAAAAGCCAATGGCACCAACTAATGGTGAGCTGAAGTTGACCATTAGGCATGTCAGCATTCTTTATGTTTTTGCCATATTAGAAACGATGTGCATTGCTGTGTGATAACTGTCATAAGGGTGATTGACAGTTCATACTTGTTTACAACTCTGGAAGGAAAATTGCTATCCACCAGATGTGCTTGTGATTTACATAAAAAGGTGTTTACAACCCTGGAAGGTCAATTGGAATCTACCAGCTGTGCTTGTGATTTACATAATAAAAGATCTACTGAGTTCCCTCTGTGAGGCAGCTACTGACAAGATCACATTCTGATTGGCTCACTCAGGTGATGTCCTTGAATCTGGGCCATTTTTTTTTTCTATAAATAGACTAGACTATATACAGTTGGGCTTATCATTTCAACTCATTGCCCTGTGTGTTGCTGCTGCGATATTGTGAGACAAGTGATACAGGTTTAGACCATCATTCTGTAAGACATGTATGAACTGCTCAGCAATCGCCTGCTATCAGCGATGCTTTCCAGAATAGCAGCTCTCCTCTGCAAGCAAGGCTATTCTATTTCTTCATCGTTGTGTCGCATAAGCCATTGACTGTCACCAGTTTCTACATCTTGTAACTGTGAGTTATCACCAGTGCACACTTCCCCAGGCAATCCTCTATTTTAGTGAATTTATTCATTGTATTTTTCTGTCCTTTGTTTCTTGTAATTATTTCTAGGTATTGATATTTTGGTGTATGTGTATTTCATTTCAATACCATTGTCTTGTCTACCCCAGTCTAGCAGTGAAACACCTGTCCAGTGTGAGGTTTGTGGGTGCCCGTTTAATAGCAATAAGTAGGCCTTACACTGTGACAAGGCAAAATATAGGACAACGAAGACAAAAAGTCGGGACTGCATTTGAGCAGGGTCGCTCACAATTGTGGGGGAGAATATAACCCAGACATGGTTTATGTTTTTGTTTACCAAATAAAATAATATAAATTACTGTAAATATGTTAAAAGAATATTCTAGTATGTGGTTACTGAAACGTCACTGTTTTACGGTAGTTCTTTCATTCCGGCATAGGGGTGTTGATTTTGCGATGAAGGATTTTATAGTGTAAGTGTTTTAATAGGAATAGAGAAAAGTGAAGAAGAGAGGTGGGAAAGTGTGGCCTGTAAACGAGGCGGTATGTTTGCGTTAATAACATGTTGGCGTTTTCATAGTTGTAGTTAAGTAAAGCGATGGAATTCTAGGGAGGAGGCCGACATGAAACCGACATAAATCGACAGACTTGATTTGAACTTGAATTGTTGCCGTTGACTAGCCTGGTACTGGGGACTACATGGGTGTTGAGCATTTTCCGAGAGTACACAATTGACGAGGGACTGAATCGTTACTTTCAGAGCTCTATAAAAGTGGGTTGGTCTGAAAGGGGTCGATATTTGATGTTTTTAAATTGTCTATTGTTGATACTGTCAACACATTGAATTGTGCATTTATTGACTGTGACTAAATTGTACAAGTCACCGTAAAACTGCTAAAATGCCCAGACCTATTACTCTGAATAGTGGTTACCCTGGTTCATGTCCAAGTAGTTTATAAATTGGAATTTGGTGTGGTATAAGACATGTTGTTTATGCATTTTAAAAGTGAACTGAATCGGGGTCTTATCACTGTTATCGAACAGTGTTATAGACATTTTTAGTATTGATTTTGGGGTATATGACCCGGCGTGGATGAGGTTGATGCAGGAGAATTTGCTCGAGACAACATCTGAAGGGAAAGGTTTAGGACTTGGCATTTGGGATCTCTCTTTATGTTGACAAAGTTCCGTTGATCAGCCAATGTAAAGTCCATTCAAATACCGAGCGTGAAACGTCATTACGAAAGCTGTACTTGCCCCTAGTAAAACTTACGTTTAAAGAGAAGAAAGTCAAAACACACTGTAAAGTAAGGCTTTTGAAATGGTTGTAGGAGTGTCCCACATTTTGAACACTATGACAAATACATGTTTTACCAGTAATGAAACTGAAATGAATGTTTAAAGAATTAATGAATGAGAACTGCTAGTATAGTTACAAATAGTAAATTATGCAGTGTAACACCTTTGGCATGGTAACCAACATCTTCACTGTATTCAATCTTTTAATCTGATGCATATAATAAGATTTACTGTATATAGTAGTCACTTTTTCTAGGCTTAATTATAACATTACATGTTTGGAGGAACAGATAGACTTTGTGGAAAGTCTCCCCAAACTTCTATTCGATTCTTGAGAATATCAACTAATTATAATTTTGCAAGTGTTGCATAATCCCACTCTCATCCAAATACGTTCAAATGCACGTGTAGTCACCGAAATGAATTGTCGCTGAAATCGTAAGTAAATAAGACCACTAGTGAATAGATGCGCAGTCTTTCAAGTTTTCTGCTTTAACGGGTGAAGTTTCATTAATTCCAACTGCTCTGATTGGTACTGGTAACTCCAGTAGTTCGTTAGTCCAACATTTTCTTGTCACTCCCTGGAAAATGACAAACGTTATGCCACAGTTATTTATTTGTAATATTACCATTCACTCTATTAACATAGAAACTACGCCACAAGAATAAACTTTAATTGATATTCGGAGCGAGATAAGAGATAATATTTTAAACTAACATTTCTAACATTAACTAACATAACTAAGTTTCCTGTTTGCAACAATCAGTGTTTTTTTTTTCTGCCAGCATACCAAGCGTTAGATAGTAAAAACAAGTTATTTCAAGGGCAGTAAACTTGAAACGCGTAATTCGACCGCGATAGTCTACTAATAAGGTGAATACATTGAACATATTGATTGTTCCAAAACTGACGTCATCATTTTTTCTAGATTGTCAATCTGGAACATATGGAGCTGGATGTACACAGACATGTCACTGTACCAATGGATGTAATACAAAAGGAGAATGTATTAACAGTCCTGGTGATTGTGATACAGGATGGAGTGGTAATAAGTGTAAAGGTATAACTATGATATCATATCAGATATGTCACTTTTCCAATGGGTGTATTTACAAATGGCGAATTTATTACTAGTCCGGGTGATTGTGATACAGGATGGAGTGGTAGTACGTATAAATGTATGACTATGATATCACATCAGATATGTCAGTTTTCCAATGGGTGTAATTACAGGAGGAGAATGTATTAGCAGTTCTGGTGATTGTGATACAGGATGGAGTGGTAATAAGTGTAAAGGTATGAATGACTATAATATCACATCAGATGTGTCAGTTTTCCAATGGGTGTAATTACAGAAGGAGAATGTATTAGCAGTCATGGTGATTGTGATACAGGATGGAGTGGTAATAAGTGTAAAGGTATGACTATGATATCACATCAGATATTTCAGTTTACCAATGGATGTAATTACAAAAGGAGAATGTATCAGCAGTCCTGGTGATTGTGATACAGGATGGAGTGGTAATAAGTGTAAAGGTATGACTATGATATCACATCAGATATGTCAGTTTACTAATGGATGTAATTACAAAAGGAGAATGTATCAGCAGTCCTGGTGATTGTGATACAGGATGGAGTGATAATAAGTGTAAAGGTATGACTATGATATCACATCTGATATGTCAGTTTACCAATGGATGTAATACAAAAGGAGAATGTATTAGCAGTACTGGTGATTGTGATGCAGGTACCGTGACGCTTGGACACTCGGCCATGATGCCTGCCCTTTGTCCGTGACGCTTGGTCACTCGCCGTGATGCTTATGTTTTTGATTACAAGTGTCAGTCTCGTCTTGCACGTATTTAAAACAATAACATGTATTGATCGAAAGGTAATCCTGCTTTTGTTAGCCATACAAAGACAGTGATAAAAACGGAAGTCTGCATATGTTACGAAGTCTTTCAAAGGTGCAGAGCCTCCAAATAAAAAAAATTAACTAGAGTAGCAATAATTTGCCCATTACGCGAAAAGGCAACAATGTGACAAAACAAGTCACGGCGTACGTCGGGAAGATCAACCCCGATTTGCTGCACTCTGATTTATTATCACTCAATCGCCGGTGACATTAATTACCCCAAAATTAAAAAAAAAAACAAGTGAAATTAAGTTGCATTGGAAAGAAAAGTATGAATAATTCAACAGCAGACGAGACGGGTTGAGAAAAAACGAACTCTGACCTCTGGAAATACCCCATTCATAGGGTGCCTTTGTACAGAAGAACGCCGCCCTAAGGCGACATAATGCTCGTTGCGACATTGTGACCAATGCATGATGGGTTACCAGGGGTTCTGATCGAGGTATACAAAGATGGCGGCGCAGAATGCATGATTTTCCGCGATGTTTAAAAACAACATCTCGTTGGCGATTTTGATGTAATGCCTATGATAATCGTCAATGAATCGTTTTAATAAAGAATTTGTGTATTTCACACCAAAAAGTCAGATACCGATGATCGCAATAGCAGCGGTGAATACCCACCCAACGCAATGCCGTCAGCTGACAATGTTACGGTGATCGTAGCGTTGTACTCACAAGGTATATTGCAATGAAAAATCGCCGAACTGCCATTGTAGAATTTTTTTCTAATTATTGATTTATTAATTTCAACATATTTCGATATCTTGCCGACTTTATAAATTTAACCAAAAAATGTGTTCCCCGACGTTTATATGAACCAACATTGACATGGGCTATAATACTTATACACAATGATGAAACAGTTAAATCCATGGATAACATTATATTCACTGACTGGCTATAACACAAGTCTTTCATTTTTTTTTCATTTTATGCTGTTCCATTTCAAACTTTATTTGACTTGATACAAGAACATAAAATACAATGCAGTAAAATGATATAAAATTTATCAGATATAAAAATATCTTGTCTTTAATTAATTGTAGATTGACAATATTTGTTGGGACAAACTGATTATTATGCAAATAAAAAATATGCAAATTAGATGCATTGTTATGCAAATTTGTCGTGATGCTTGACATGAAGTCTGGGGAGAACTAAAAGTGTAAAGGTATGACTGTGATATTACATCACATATGTCAGTTTACCAATGGGTGTAATTACAAAAGGAGAATGTATTAGCCGTCCTGGTGATTGTGATACAGGATGTAG
Source organism: Saccoglossus kowalevskii (assembly GCF_978046115.1). Taxonomy (NCBI): domain Eukaryota; kingdom Metazoa; phylum Hemichordata; class Enteropneusta; family Harrimaniidae; genus Saccoglossus; species Saccoglossus kowalevskii. Next base: position 23,468,811 of record NC_140649.1, on the reverse strand, counting down.
TGGTAATCAGTGTATGCCTATGATGGCACATAATATATGTAAGTTGGACGTAACTGTGCGCTTTATATGCGTTATATTTGGCTAGGGAATTACATAGCATGCAGTGGCCATCTGTACTTGTATGGTTCAAATATGTATTCCAATTATTTCTGTTTACAAATCATCAACTGTAGGTCTTAAAATAAACTTTTAAATACAAAATGCCATAAGACTTGTCAACATCAGAATCTGAAGTTGGAATGAAATATGTAATATAATTAAATGGCAGATTGGCAGTAAATGTTTCTGTCATACATGCACCACAGACTACGTACGTTCAAACATTCATTATGAACATCGCAAATAGAACACTATAGTGTTTTATTTGTTTTTTGTTTATTTCAGTTTATTTCAAAGCTGTGTAGCGCATTTCTACGTACCTTCAAACATTCACTATAAACATTGCAAATAGAAGACTATAGCGTTTTATTTGTTTTTGTTTATTTAAGTTCCGTCCTCATGCCAGGATGGATTCTATGGTGAATTATGTAACTATAATTGTCATTGCGAAAACAATGCAGCATGTAATAAGAACACCGGCGTTTGTCCAAATGGAGATTGTGCTCCAGGGTGGATAAATCTAGATACTATAGATTCTGATTGTCAACAAGGTTTGTATTTCAAATCACTGGTTTCTATGGTGAATTATGTAACTGTAATTGTCATTGTAAAAACAATGGAGCATGTGATAAGAACATTGGTGTTTGTCCAATTGAAGATTGTGCACCAGGATGGATAAATCTAGATACTATCGATTCTGATTATCAACAAGGTTTGTATTTCTAATCACTGGTTTTTATGGTGAATTATTTAACTATAATCGTCTTTGTAAAAACATGCAGCATGTGATAAAACACCGGTGTTTGTCCAACTGATCTTTATAGGGATAGTGCATTCTGATGAATCCTATTGATTATGATTATGTAGCTATAAACTGATAGGATTTACTCTAAAGTCGTGTGATATTTAACATCAGGCAGTATACATGCATGTTATACCGTATGGACTTAGAACTTGGCTTTATATTAACACAAATAGATTAGTGAAAAGCGTATACAAAATCCGATGAGTATAGTAATTTTCCCACGCATCCTTACAGTGTGCAATATCATATGTTCTCAATATTCAACATGTTTAATAACTCAGAATCCATTATTCTTATGTCTGCCACCGTGGCAACGTAATTGTTTAAGTCCTAATCATGTGTTGCATATCGCATTATATATTCGTTTGGATGTATATATTGTACTGATAATGTTTATTTTAGTGCCTCACAATGATACTCTGGCAGACCTGACACAATCAGACAATCATCCCAATAATTACACTACAAAGTTTAGTCACCGTTGGCATCTACAAGTATTCCATGCCATGTGTAGGTATTTCGGCTAATATAGTTCCATGCGTGTCTTCAGCTGCCCCATCAGTGCCATCTCTTTGAAACATTGCATATTCTCCTTCATTAGATTTAAAAAAAAATATAATCTCTTATATTGGTATGACTTTAAGCTGTATTATCTATTAATATTATAGAATGTTTTTCACTGATATGAGCCATCAGTTGAAATCCGCAGTTATTGACTACGCTAGACACGTATAAGAACCTAAAACACAAAATCCCGACATGCAACGCGGTTTCGAATCCTGCTTAGAAGTATGAAATGCCATGTTCGATCTTTTACTTATAAATGATCAACACTTTATGTTATTTTTTATGTTAAGATGGTAGTCCCACATATAAAGCTTTCTCCTATCACAAAGTAAACCCTGGCGAAGAAACATATTTCATCTGTGAAATAATTGGGAATCCTGTGGTAGCAAATAATGAAATGAAATTCTGGAAACTGGGTACAACTGACTTCCTGTCTCCTACGCATTATGATGATAGTGACAAATACACAGCTATTGGAAATTTTACTGGCGTTGTTGTTCAGAATAGTGATGTATTTTGTTGTGGTGCTCCTGATATTGGATATAATGGGTTTTCAGTTACTTTACAACTGTATGGTAAGTTTACATATACTATGTATCTTGTATATGAAATAAGGTAATCACTATAAAATATAGTTTAATCATAATACAATACAATACAATAGTAGTATTGTTTGCCTGTCAGTATAGTATATTACTAATTGTAAAAAAGTAAGCATACAGCATCTGTATATATGACTTTTCCCTAAAAAGTTATTGAAACAAAATGTACGATATGGGCATGTTGGAAGTATAACGACATTCTTTTATCCAGAATTATGGAGAAACCCAAATTGTAATTTCATATTACAGTGTATGGCATAGTGGGAGTGTGTATAATTTTGTTTAACTGTGGAAAATATGGCTATTGATACGGCTACTACGTAACAAGTGCTACAGGGAAAATAGAGTAATATTATAGTGAAATACACAGTTTCAAATTCTGCTCGTTCGTAATATTTATCCAAATTCGTAAAAATTGTTTTAAAATTGCAAAAAATTTTTTGGAGGAACTGAATAAATATTCTAGAAATACACACTTGAGCTTGCTGAAATGAACTATTATTATCACAATCCGTTGTTATCGGAAACTCTGTTAAACTTTCAGCAGTACGTAAAGTGAAAAACATTAGGCAGTATGTGACATAACGCTGTGGTATATGGGTTTCTTGACTGCCCTGTTTTACGCCACACTGTAGTGGTACGCATTTTATGCATGCACCATAATTTTAAGATCTTGGTACTGATTGTAATTTAAAAGAATATTATTCATTTATCTATTTCAAAAGTTGGGCTAGAGATGACTTCTTTTCAGTGAGGCGGTGATTTGAACGTGAATATTAGCTGTTGCAGTACTGGAATGCTATTAAAGATTTGTGTTTGATTACTTGATTACGAACATGTCTATGTGTTCTAATGCACTGTTAGTACTGCTGGAAGTCAGTAAAAATGGTTTCACCAGAACTAATGAAATTGAACAAAACTAAGGGTTTAAGCGTGTATTTTGTTCACTGGGAATAATTTGACATGCTCTTATGATGTTTCGGTGACATATAGTATATTACACGATTGTTTCAATACTAAAAAAATGGATTGCATTTTGTAAAATACCTCCAAGAATAGTTAAAATACCTGAATTATGCTAAGTAACGGGCAGATCACTTTAACTAATTTACTAATTCACATATTTTTCCTCATGAGATCTGCCAAGGTTTCAGACTAGTAACAAGCTTCAAGTATCAGATAGTCAATCTGACCAGCTTACTGTGACCTGGAACAAATGGACTACTGATGATATTGGAGATGGACCAGTTGAATCTTATAAAGTATATTACAGAGAGAGTGGTGAGAGTGACTGGATATCAGGTCAAGTTATATCAGTCAGTGATTCAAGTCAGATGAGTTATACATCAACTATCACAGAATTACAGTGGTCAACTCAATATGAAATTACAGTGACTGTTAAAAGACCGGGTCCACTTGGTGAAGGAGGTAAACTCGTGACAACTACATCAACTACACTGTGTGCAAGTAAGTAATGATTATACATGTTTTATATTTATATTCCAATCTATTTTTGTCCTTGCATATGCCAAATGCCGACATAACAGGACTAATGGCATTATAATCAATATTAGTTGGTCTTTGGTTAGTTGGTCTGTGTTTCAAAATATAATTTGTCTTACTTGATTACACGATGTTTTATGATGGCGTGTTTATCATGTATGTTATATACGTTGTATACGTGTAAGACGAATAAAAATAACGTGGGAATGCTCTGATAACACTGAAACAAACGTTAACTTATGCAACTTTCAAAATCACATTCCACATTGAAAAATGCATTTGAATACATACATGATTATGCTTAAAATACATTTGCAGTTTTGGAAACAATCAAAACATATTTTCTATGTGTTAGAAATATGTGTTGGGCATCTGATTCTGTGTGGTTGCAGCTGTTTGGCCGGAACACGGTATAGCATAGGCCACAATCAATTGCAAAAACCTTAAAGGTTGCTTTTCAGCAAGCAATTTTAATTGGATATTCAATATTCATTAAATCATCACAGTGTCTTTTATCTTTTATCTACATAACATAAATGTTCTCATTGAGTTGAAGCTCCAACAACAAATAGAAATTAACTCATTGCGAGTCTTAATTTTAAGCTATCATAATCATAGTTTTTGCACTGTCAATCGTCGGAACACTGTTGTGTTTTTCATGAAAACACACTGTTTCAATTAAAAGCACGCTGTTTAAATTGAATTTTATAAAAATTAAAAACTTGGTGTTCAACATGATTGTGTTATTGAAGTGTTTATTTAGTAATAAATATTTACTTGACTATGTGATTTAATAATTGAATGTTATGATTATTTCGCTATCGACAAAATGCTTGGTCGTGAAACGCATCATTTGATTTTGCACATTAACACTATCCAACTTTATATTTCAATGCAGATAATGTGTAATGATGATGCTTTTTTATTATAAAACGCATTTTAAAATGAGTCATATTTACCTCCCAACTGCACAGTGATGTACATCAGTATTTACAAAAAAATTGAAACCGAACTGATAAGTTCTTCTAGGTATTTTCAGCAAAATGATAATATATAACTAACTTACGTTGTTGATGGTGTAATCAATTGAATTCAACTCACCTTGTCCAACATACTGTGACATAAATTTCAAGTGTAAAGTAAATTTAGAAAACAGGGCCCTTGCTGTGTGAATGAAAAGCACAGACGTTTGGATACTTTTAACAACCATTACACATGCATATTTTCAGACTGCTGATACCATCACTAGGTTGTGTTGTCAGCAGTATTTGGGATATATTCATCCTGTCTCCCCCTGTGGCATAATGGTATGTCTCAGACAATAGAATGGTGATTGTGAAATACCTAGGAATGTGCTGAACCCAGTGTTGTTAGTAATGAAAATATATATAACATCATTGACCCGAGCTTGGATAATAAGTGGTTTATTCCACTACAAAAATGTTCATCCTGTATTCACTGATTTGTCCGCTATTTCGAGATAACAAAACATTTCGTTAGATACATTTTATTGTTTGCATGGCCATAATTTAGTTGTAATGTTTAAGTTCAAACATGATTAAGAACCATTAGTTAGGAAGGTGACCTGACTGTAACATCCTGTCCTGCTGAGTACTGACTCCCTGTACGTATGTACTAGTAGCAGCAGATATCCGTGGTGTTGCCGATATTCTCTGGGCACTGATCAGAAGTTTAAATGGTAGTGGATCTGCCTCGAAAGTGTGCCCAATATGAAGAAACGCAACATTGTACTTTGCTCTTCACCGGAGCATGGAGTTTTCTCTGTAGCATCGATCAAGTCCTAAGTTTATTTGTTTACTGTATATTCCCATTCCTTGCTGATCCCATTGATTAGCGCTCCGTACTATTTATTTAATAGTGACGGAAATCTTATATATTGTTATATATTGTTATATATTGTTATATATTTATTGAATTTGTTACCGGTATATTTCCTTCCATACACTGCCTCAATTGCGGTGATATACTTTCAACAAACGATCCTGTGAAAGCGGATGCGCTAATAGGAAAGACTTATAAGATAAGCACGCTACCAGAGACGTATATTATTATACCTGTATTGAAGATGAGCTCCTAGATCCTGAATACGTGGTAGCCCCACATATGCCCTTCCCCGTATTTTACGTCACAATACGTTTAAAATACTCAATTTTAACAGATAACATCTGCACTATAAGTGCAAATGTAGTTAAGCCATGATTAACTGACATTCATTGCACTGCACTTAAAGATCAGAAAAATGGAAACAATTAAAATAAACATAACATATTTACAAATATGAATATTCAGGCAAGTCAACACAATAGCTCAACCATTGTTCATTTATATCTAATTTAATTATTTATAGAACCAAATTATCCAACTATAACAAGCATTGCATCAACTGGACTGAAACGAATAACAATTGAAATACAGGTTTGTTCTTGATTTCCATTATATATTGTATATTAATAGAAAAATTATGCCAAAAATGTTATATTGTAATGTTCGTATTCTCGCGCTGTTCTGTTAATATTTAATTTTATTTCATTTCTACTTCTACAGTTTCCTGCAATCGGTGAAATAAAATGCAATTATAACGGTACAAACGGATACGTAGATTTAATCAAAGTGAAATTGAAGAAGACAAACACTGAGAATACCTACCAAACCAAAATCATTTATATTTTGGGTCAAATTAAACGAATACATTACTTTGATGTTATTGACAACACGTTGCTACCTTATACAGAATATGATGTGATAGTTATACTCGCAAATCGTAATGAAGAGAGTGATTCCAGTGGCAAAGCGGTTGTAAGAATGGTTGAAGATGGTATGCATATATTACATGTTAACATTACCTTGAAAAGTACAACATACAGCACTGGTCCAAATGACAAACAGCCAAATGAAATATCTCTTCTCATAACTAAAATACTAAACAACAATAATTAGAATTATTAATTTATATGGCTTTAAATTAATTGCACCTTTTCTGTTTTATTTCAGTTCCATCTCAACCAAGAAATGTCACTTTAGATCCAGCTGTGTTCTTCATTACTGTGCAATGGTTGATACCAGAGCCTCCAAATGGTAAAATAACGGGGTATCAGATAACATATTGGATATATAATAATCCAAGCACACTTAAATCATTAGAAATAACGGATGATCTATTAGATGCCATGAAGTACCAGATAACAGACCTGGAATACGACGTCAGATATTCTGTAAAGGTATCCTATTTTGGTACTCTAAGAACACTGAATCATATTGCAAAGTTTTACAATGTCTATGCTTCAGACAATGAAGTGAATTACATCCTTGCTGCTGCTTTGATTACAATTACGTGTTCTTTCATTAACATTTCCCGCTATAGTTAATTACCCAGTAGGATCATACTAATATTATTTCCCATTATAAAATTCTAAAGATTATGTCAAAAACTAGATTACTATTACCTTTACGTTTTATTAAATACTAGGTAAAAGCGTCGACTAGTGTTGGATATGGTATTGCAAGCTCTGAAGTAAGCATCACAACAGCTGAGACAGGTATTAGGCAAAACCTATTAACCTATTATACGAATAACCCGGACATAGTTCATGTTTTTGTTCACCAAATTAAATTATATAAATTACTGTAAATATATTACAAGTGTGATTACTGAAGGGACATTAAGTGTTTTACAGTAATGCCTCATTTCGGCATTTTGGCATTTGTTGCATTGATTTTGAGGTGAAGGATTTTATAATGTTGTGTTTTCATGGGAATATATTAACCTATTGCCACACAACTTGTGGTGGCGATTGTATATTTTTGTTCCGAATGCTTATTAAATAGTTAGTCAGTCGATAACTGTTTAACATGTGCATGTAAAATATAAGGGATGTTACCTACTTCCACCACTGAGACGAAAAGTTTTTTTCTGAACTCAGTTGATTGTGTACCTTTATTTTACTTTGATGACTTGAATTATTTTTGAATGTCATGAATGTAATGTATTTGGGTGAAACACAAATTTTGGCTGTTTATGGAGGACAGAAACGTGACGAAGAAAGACTGAAAAGTGTGGCCTGGGAACGAGGCTGTCTCTTCGCGCAATCGACATTTTGAAAGTGATAGTGGCGTTTTCATAGTTGCGGTCAATTTATGTGACGGAATTTGAGAAAGGAGGACGACCTGAATCCAACAGAATACTTGCTAAGGGGTCTCTCCACCGTTGATACGCTGAGAAATCGACGGGACTTAAATTGAAGTTGGAATTCGCCGATTTTTGTCGTTGACTGGCCTGGTGCTGGGACTACGTGTGCGTTGAACACTTGCCGGGAGTACACGAGTGACGAGGGACTAAATCGTTAGTGATCGTTATTTTCAGAGCTCTATAAAAGTGGGTTGGGCTGAAAATGGTCGACAATTGATTTAATATTTAAATTGTGTTTTATGAGTAACAGTATTTATATAGTGTTATGTAGTTGGGATTTGTTTGTGAATATTACAGATTTACCTCATTTATTGCTGATAATGTCAACGCCCGTGCATTTATTGTTAATGATAGTGAGTGAATTTGTATGAGTCACCGTAAAACTGCCAAGATCCATCCACGACCTATTACATTAAGTAGTGTTTACCCTGGTTCATGTCCAAGTAGTTTATAAATTTAAATTTAAAAGTGGATTGAATTAAGGGCTTATCACTGTTATCCAACACGTGACGTATTAGGCTCTATAACTGGCGTCCTTGTGCGGGCTATAATACGCATTGGTGTGCACTCATATTACTGCATTATTTTGACACCTAGTATTTCAGGATTTCCTACATAATCATTTGTTACAGTTCCTGGTGTACCCGGAAGTATTGGCATACTTGCAGTGTCTGAGTATACCGTTAGTTTATCATGGAGAGACCCTATCATCTACAAAGGGAATATCACACAATACAAGGTATATAAACAACAATCAAACTGATTTAAGCTAGATAATTGATATACTTAGCATGAACACAGACTAACGCACGAATATGTATTTCAATGGTAGTAAACTGTCATTGTTACAGTGATTTGTGTACATAATATAAATGTATATTGATTTTCGTATCAAATATTTGTATGGTTGTTTTTATAGTTGACATACACTGCGTTGGAATCAGTGTACACATCCGTCATTTTGGAGGTGAAACGTGTAACATTAGAAGGTGACACCCATTCCCATACACTGGCATTACCATCAGGTACAAAGGTTTATATATCGGTCAAAGCAAGTACATCAATTGGATTTGGTGAGGCTGCAAGTATTATAAGAGGGACTAAATTAGAAGGTAACTACTTTTACATTCTGCAATAGTGCCATTTCTGGAGCATATATAGCGAGCCATACAGTGTAATATTGAACCCTTTTGTAAGGCTTGAGACAATTTAGAACATTTGTCAAATCAGCCTAATCGCCACGCAGGCAACGATCAATTCAACTTGTACTGTGGTAATCTAAATTTCAGTATAGTTTTCACAGCAATATTAAGCTTGAGCGACTATATAGTTTGACCATTGTGTACATTCCATAAAAAAATGCGCAAATGCAGTAGTCAGTAGTGGTGAATGAGTTGCAACATCAAATTCAGTAGTTCTGCCGTATCGATGTATTTAATTAAAGCAGGGGAGTAGTCACCTGTGACAGGAGGCTTTAACGTTTTGTTGTTCATGAACAAGCATCTGCCCATGAGTCTTTGCGTTTATTCTAAGACATTATTTTTTTGTAGATGGTAGCATCGATGTCATTCTACCAATTCCAGAAGGGAGAAGCAATTACATATTCAAAGATAAAACCATTATAATTGATTTAGCGAAGCTGGCTGCAAATACTGATATAAAAAGTGATACTGATCTATTGTGAGTGAATTACAAAGTAACGAAAAATATTACGTAATAATATTATGTTAAATATTATAATAAATTTATTATTGGTATTTAATTATTGAATCGCCTTAATGCTCATAGAATAACTCTTAAACATTATCTGTTAATTTTAATCTGTTATAGGCAATATATCATAGTTGTGGAAGAGATTAAACTGAAGAAAAAACGTGGTATAGCAGACAATCAGTATATATCGGCGTCATTTCCATTAAATGCAATTCCTGATCAACTTATAGTGGGTGATGGTGTAGAATATAATGGCTATCTCAATAAACCATTAACACACGGACAACAATATATCATATACGACGGATTAGCAGTTTATACTACAGGGGTAAGACATTTAAACGTGTATTACTGTACTATACTAAACCATCCACTATGTTGTCAAGTAACTTTAGCTTAAATTCAATGTGAATATTTCAAAATGCTAAATGAATTATGAATATCCAGCCCGTGAAATGTTAGGGCATTTCACTGAAGCAACATGATACATGAAAGTATACTGTAAAAATGCAGTGTTCGATTTTTGACTCATAGCGACGTAATATACAACGCGTGTAATATATTTTTTTTGTTAACATGAAATTAGAAAACGAGCTGCGTGACGACCGCCAGCCTTTATCAATTTAGACTAATTGCTGTTTTTAATTACAGAATCAGAGTGTTATGTTGCGGGAGACGGAGCTGGCGATGTTCACGGGTAAAGCTTAAAATATTTTTTTAATAAAAGTAGCGCCTGAATTTAAATGCCATTTATTGTTTTAGTTTGTACAAATCATTTTTATGACTGTTGAGAAAAAAATCATAAACGTTAACCCTTCTGATTTCTTTTAGTTGGCAGTGTTAATGACGGAGCTAATCATCTACCAATAATAGTAGGATTGGTTGTTGCAGTTGTGATTGCGGTGTTCATTGTCGTGGTTATAGTTATTGTACGCCGTCGGAACACACTCAACAAACGTGATCACCGGCAAGTAGATCTATTGATTTTGATTAATATTTAATATACATATAGACGTAACGATTTAGGTGAAACTATGCAAATAGTGTCGTTTATTCAGTTATTGATTGAACTGATCTCACCACTGCAGTAAAATGTTAAATTCAAGTCTCATTAACGTGTTACCTAGTCGTTTATTTGAACAATTGCATTTTCTTGTGGCAGAGACAAGTGTGACTATGACAATCCTGGAAAATCCGCTGACTCAGAAGAATTGAAAGGTAATCCTCATAATCTGATAAAGAGAGTCATGCTAATAGGTCATATTCCGCTCACTGCGAGATCTAGCGTGGTCAAGCTTTACGTCCTTAGCAACCAGTTTGGAACACGTGACACAGGTCAAACTTACCTTCCGTTGTATTCCGTTCACACAACAATATCGACTGTACAAAAGCACTTCAGTGGGAGTTAAACGGTGCTCTTACTGTGAATGCAAGAGTGATTCTCGATTTTATCTAAAAGCTTTTACTAATATTGTGTTTTTACTCGTTTCCCGCAAGTAAAAAAACAATGTCGATGATTTTGGAAGACACCGGATCACGCAAGACACTTACAGTACTTTTTTAGGGATGGGCGCTTATCCCACCCTCCCCCTCATAAAATTGTAATTCACCATTCGACAGTGTTCACTGCACTTTATTGGATGCAATGGTCAGACATCGTCATATCTAGACCCGATAAAAATCTCTGCAAGGGGTGTAGAATTCGATTTTGAAAAAAAACAAATTTACGTATAAGGCCCTTGATCTCATATAAACGTAAAAAGAACAATAAAACAAATGAATCGCAAGTGTGGAAATTAGGACAACAAACAATATAATATTATATTTTATTCAAGTCATCAAACATGCTTTGACTGGCTTCATTCAGGCAATGTCACACGTCTATTTGCTTTCTCGGGACTCACCCATAGTTCAGCAATTTCATGAGAATTATAGTGATTTTGTTGGCGAATCAAAATTCGTCAAAAGAAATAAATTTATGCTATTGACCACCTGACCAGTCAATGTGTTTTATATAAGTCGGCATTACTGAATAACTTCTAACAATATTATTGGTTTTATATTTAGTTTATGAAGATATTTCATCTTTGGAAGATAAAAGATATCAAACCTTGGGAAAAGTCCAAGAAATCAACTACCAGAATGCTACAGATAATAAGACAGAGTGAGTACAATTTATGCACAATGCACTGTAAGATTTGTTTCTATCCACAGTTTCACAGACGTATTATTTGAATGTTGCTCTGATATCCATGTTTCATTTCGAATTATTTTAATTTTCGTTTCAGAAGTGAGGTTGAATACGAATTACCTGACAATAAGCGTGTCTGAGTTAAGAATAATATTGAGTAGAGGTGAATATGAATTGATTTGATATTTAGCTACTATGACAATCAACCACTCATGTCCTATCTGTCAGTCATTGCATGTATATTAATCATCAACTCAGCATTATGTAAAGGTTTACTAATATTTTAAAAATGGATTTTATTTCAGTAACGCTTGTGGCATTGAATGACGAAACAGATAACCACGAAGACACTAACATGTATTTTTTGCAACAAAACAATTTCATATTAATTTTCTATATTATATATACTCAGTATTGTACCACTATATATGCGGTAATGATGTTAAATTACTTCCACATATTGTTGCATTATATAAACGGATATTAATTAATATTTCTACATTATACGTATATAATTAATATGTTGGGTCCAAGGAGAATGATTGGGAGATGTTCAGATCAATGTCAATGTAAAGTTTATCGAAATGAGCTGTACTGAATAAAATCGTTAAATCATGGTATTATTACTCATCTTTGATTTTGTAACTAGTAGATTACCGGAAATAGTTTGTTGGCCCACTTAAGTTACAAATGATATGGAAGACTACATAGTTCAATGCTTGATGGCATTGCATATACGCAAAGTTAAGTTTACGTATTTGATTGTAATGTTCAATAGACTCACAAAATATCATATATTTTATTGGTTGATTGCAGCAAATTAAACAATCCGTAGGCATGTACTTGTGTTTCTTTCCTTTGTTATATGTTGCATAGGAATTTGTTATAGAAGCTTAAGACTGCTTATTTCCGACTGAAAATAAATGTTAGAAATTTGAGATAAAAGAAATATACAGTAAATATATCACATCTGTCGTTTTAACATAGTGGCCAAAGGCTGACTAAGTCCAACGACATAACAGTTATGTAATCAATAATATACTACACATATAGAAATAATTGTATACGTAGAAACAACAATGAAGCAACAAAGGTTATATAATTACAGTATCGGAAAACACAACACAAGAGCCGAGGGAACCAACCAACCAGGAGGAGTGAAATTTAGTCATCAAAATAGTTAAGGACAAACAGTATAACCTGATTAAATCAGTCTCATAGCTCAAACGTAGCAAACATGATTTCTGGCTTAGGTTGAGTGATTTTAGTTGAGTTTTTGTTATATTGTATATTTTTTTAAATGGCGGGATATTGCAGGTTAATTCGGTTTATCGTTTTGTGTTCAATGCATGCATTTGTTATCGTTTACACACAAAAAATACTATTAAGCTATGCGACAAATACATATCTACATAAATCGAAACAAATGGTTATAGTTGCATAAATCACAAAATCAAGTGACGCCAATGTTCATTTTTGTGTTCTGCGCAATAATGTATAGCATGATTTGACACGCATACTTGTCTTTCATGCTCATTAAAGTGTTCAGGTGCTTATACAAATGTTGTTTTAGCGGATAACGAGTCCGGAGTAGTTTTTTTTTTTAAAGTTTGATCATGGGAGTATAAAGTTGTGTACTTTTGAAATATATTGTAGTAATGTTCACTACTGGAGATATACAGGTAAAACTTATATTTAAAAAACATATGTTTAGGAAAACTCTCCAAACAATTATCAAATAGATATAAATAGATAATAGTGTAATTATTTAAAATATAATACCACATATGTTGGTTAAATCATGGAATGAACTATGGTATCTATAGAAATAAAAGATTTACAGATTTGGAATCTCGATATGCATAATATTAAACGTTAACAGTATGAAGATACCATTTAACTAAAATACTGACATTCTGAACATGGCTGTGACATTTTGAGCCATGTCTCATATCACAATGACAGTTTAGCTTTATATGTGGGTTAATACAATTGTCCTTTATAAAGCTAACATGTTAGGCGAGATAGTGTAAATGACAATGGTTATATAGTCATTTTCTGGTAGTACAGATAATTTATATACATAACGTATATGTAGACGTCGCCTTTAACTTCTTTTAGTGATCAAGAATATTATTTCTCCTGATTCCCTCGTTCCCCGGGAATAATTAATTGGTTGTATAGAATGTACATTTACATACGTGATTCCATATTCATGTGTTTACGGTAAATATAACCTGTGATTGTTGTAACATTGTTATTTCAGTTCAGCTGCATTTAATTTAGCAGATTTTACTTTTCAGTAAAAAATAGCCAAATTAAAAACCATTGAATAACTAATACAATTATTGTAAACAAGCACACAAGAGTGTAAATTATGTTAAATACAAATATGCATAAGAAAGTTTCTTTGTATGAAATTGGATCTATGACGTTATGTTATCAAATTTCGAAGAAATATTAAAATTATATTGTAATTACATGGCTCACCTTGTTACTTCTCCATGAACCAAACTTGCTACAGTTTTTTAAAAGTCAATATAGATTATTATTATATCATAATTTATATGTTAGATAAAACAATAATCTTGACCTGAATTTGACCTGGGCAAACCGAGCCAAGAACCTTATATTGTGCATATGTGTCGTTTATGTCAAATTTGATGTTTTATTCATTTATTCTCGAACTCATATAAACTTGCTGCTAAATCTATAAACAAAAAGAAACGTTTTTCTTATTATAGTTTGAATTATGACGTCATAATTACGTCACATACTCATGAAATATTACATTTTCAATGAAGCTAAACATGTATACCAAGTTTGATCGTTTGATCCCCAGTGTCACGATCTCACCCGAATTTCACGCAAGACTAGTCTAAGGTAAACCATAAATAACAAAGATGTTAATGTGACCTTTTCAGTAATAATATGAGTAATCATAAGTAAATATATTATTACTACTCATAATAAGAATATGGATACTGATATAAATATGAGTCAATGTAATACTGATGAGGGATACGGTTATTATAAGTCATCAGTCATAAAAAACAACTCAGAGGCGTTCAAATTCAGCCAAATGGTAATGTTTAATACTGCCACCAACTACCACTGTCGCTATTAAATGAGTACACTCGGATTCATAATGATGTATATGTTTTAAGTGTCCCAAGTTATAAGTGATTGTAAATATCAGTTAAGCCTAATTTATGTACTGGCAGTATGACGAGCAAGGATGCTATCATGTTCAGCAATCCGTGATATGTTGAAGTATAAATGGCTTTTGAATGATAATGCTACTAAATTAATTTTCCCAGTCACCAAGTATTATAAATCTGAATTTAAGGATCATGTCAATAAATACATCAGCAAATAATAATAGGGCGTATATTCAGTTATATGTTTAGTACACCCTTTCACAAGCCAATAATGTTGTCATCACTGCACGTGCAACTATGACATCGTTGTCTTCTCCTGAAGATAATAATTATGTTAATTCTTGCATTCATTCCAGAGATTTATTGGCGTGTGAGATGTTACCCCAAGGAAACAATTTACAATGTGTCAATTCCCTTTTAGCGACTCGTTATAGACTAGCACACTTACAATAGCGAATATTGCTATTCACACTGCGACCACAATAAGTCAATTGACTGTGCTTGCTACTCAGTGATTGGTGTTTGCAACATCCACAAGTTCCATGGTAACCAACTCTTACAAAGGTTATGCCATGTCAAATATTTAGTATTTTAATTTTTAGAATTCCTTACCAGTACAAAATCCTGTATCACACCTCCCTGATGAAGGTGAAACTCCTCTAACATCCTTATATACATGGAAAATCGAGTACAGCTACCAATGTAAGATACTTTAATGGTAAATGTATTCAGTACCATATGGCTGATACATATATTGTGGAGTTTAAATACTCCCCGTAGAGGGCGCATAATGACTGAGTGCCACAAATGCGGCAATGTCTGAAGATGTCGGTAGAATACCGATACAAAAAGCCGATACCGATACAAAAAGCGGGGATATATAGCATATCTCATAGGTGACTCTACAATATCAGATAAAAATACAACACGACGTATAGAACAGGTATACTCTTACACCACTGCCGACCCAGTTACATATTCAAATTGTGCACTACTTGTGTGTTGTATTACCAGCGGTATTGTTTAGATACTCACGCCACACAAGTGAAATATCGTCGTGGTTTTCATCTCTACTTACAATATTGTCCTGATAGTCGAGCAGTAATCGAGTTTGTCAAAACTTTCGACAAAGAGTGCTTGAGTGGTTTGTCCTACGTGCTGAAATCAGTGAAATTGTGGCTTGATTGGCATTAACTGAGGGTTTCTGGTGTTTTATTCAATACAACGTGAATGGCGTCGACCAATCAGCTTGGCTTATTGGAATATGAGAGATGAGAACATTATTGCACTGCTTTATTGCATTGGACGACCGTTGTGTACCGAATAAAATGTACTATGTCACTAGGAAAGTAATGTTTTGTATGAAATGCAATTACCTTGGCTAGCAAATATAAAGTACGGTGTCTTGATTCTATTTACCATTATTTTTATTCAAGTGCATTTGCTGTCAATATCATTTCACATACTACTGGGTAAGAGTCAAACAAAAAATACCACGGATTACCTTTCTAATCGTTCCAGTATACGTCTTGCTGCATAACACGCGCTGCATTCATTGAAACACGTTTACCGCATATGTTCAAAAAGTAAAGTAGTATTATTATCTACAGACACAACATGAACTACTTACTCTACATACCTGTGTGAAAACAGAAAATCACTCGTTTAACGTGTAATACTACTTGACATAGTTGTGTTACAAACAAAAATTACGCCGTGGTAATTTTACGCCGAATCATGCCCTGTAGCACCTGGTCATCATTGGTGATGATATGCATATGTGTTGTCCGATTATCTGGCACCGGCAAACAGTCATAACAATACTAGTTCGTGTAAAATAGTCTGTTTAGTAAAATATGTTATTCCTCACGTAAAAGACAAATTTAGTTCGGTATTGACAGCCTGAAAAAAAGTACAGAAAAATGACTCATAAATATGACTAACCATAATGAACGAAAGCTTGGGTCTATTATTATTATTGTAGCGTTGTCAATACCAGTGGATTTGCTGCCAGTAAAAACCGGGAAAATTCAAGAGAAAACAGTTTCACAGTCAATGGCCGTGAATCTGAATAATTTAAAATGACTTTCTGGAAATTGTTTCCACAATCTCATATGGCAAACTAAGAAAAATGTGTGGTGTCAAATAGCATTGTATTGATCGCCCAAGCGAACGGCACACCATGACTGGTACGCCGTTTCGGTGTCCGCCGTGGCCTTGCACTACGCTACGCTGGATCACCTCTGTTGACCGGCTGGATCGACTGTGCATAGCGGTTCGTACACGGGGTACATGTACGTCGACGTATCGTTACCCCATCTTACGAGTGTTTTCAAACCATCAAGGTAAATGTTATTTTCGAATTTTACGGGAGGCCGGTAATTTCACGAATACTTTGAATCCAAGCGAAATATACAGGCGAAGCAAGCAAACGAACATAGCTGGAAAGCCAGTGGGTGTTAGATAACCAACAGTGATTTTATTCTGACTGTATGAATAAAAAATCACCCTAGAACAAGCAGTTGCTTGGATAAATCACCTTCGGTTAACCACGCGACAGGACGACCTCTTCGGGAGCAGCATCAGTAGCGGAATATAGAAGCGCTAGATGGAACGCTTCAATGGAACGCGCTTTAGCGTAGACGACGGTGCTCTCACAAAACTGTATGATATTGAATTCGATATTGAAATCCGTTTTTAATGGCAATGAAACAATGTGAGATATGGTGTTGATAAATGTATTTAACACTAGATGCCACTAATATATATTATTGAAATCCAAATACACCATTTGTTTTTGAAAAAAATAGACGTGAATTTATTGAACACCTTTGAACATGTAAATAAACAGAAGGAAATTTTGTATTTATAATAACATGTGCAATACATTGTTTACACAACCTGTCATCATATATGGCGTTATAACTGCACTTATTACGTCTTTTAATCAGTTAATATCGTAAGATTCACTGACTTTTGGACAAATCAAAACTGTGGCAAATGGCATGCTTTCAGGCAGAAGTGCGTTGTTACGCGGTTTGTGACACAACCATGGTCATACATAATGTGGGGTCCTTTCTATCTGTAACAGATGTCGTGTTAACTGAAACTCAATATTGCTTATAAAATGTGAATTCAAAGTTTAAGCTATTGCCATTCGAACAAATCAAAGAATTAAAAACAACTAAAACATTGGATTCAGATGTTTTTCACTAATAATTAAACTATTTATATGCAGTCAACAAATTGTCTTAAAAAAATCTGATATATTAAAAATAAAAAAATAAAATATCGCCCAGATAAATTTATATTCACTTCATATATGCAATTCTATTTACATCCACTGTTGTTTGTATTAAGATATTCCTTTCAGATGAAGGCGCGCGGCAAATATGATAGCGCCACCACTGTTAACAAGAGAAAGGCTTAAAACAGAACATAATCCAAATATATTAATAGTTGACTATGTTAACACGTATACTAGTATTTCAATTTTACTTATATAACAGGTGAATGTTCTAGATTTAACGTGGCACTGGAAGTTCAAGTATTCCTAGTTACCCAACATATTAGACTAAGGGGTGTTGTCTTAAATAACAACCGCGACATACACTATTATTAAACTATGTCATTTGTTTTCAAGCACAGGTTAATCATAATATTAACTCAAATAAACGTGCTACAAAAAAATAAATGTTTTTTGTTTTTGTTTTTGTTTTTCATACAAACACATCTCGTATTGTGTTCATAACACACACGCAATTTCGAACTCACGCAACGGAAAAGCTTCACTATAAGCGGACCCCTGCTCAGCACGCCAAGGCCGCCGACCCCCAGACCGCGTTTTAATGAGCGCGCTCTCACATGGACTAGATGCAGATTGTAAAACCAAATCTATAACGTCGCAGACAGCGACATACATAAAAACCAGGTGTGCAAGGTCAGTACGACCTACTCAGTTAGGGTAATTAAACCAGCGAGCACAGATGACTCAGTGGTAGTTTGAAAGGCGAAGACGGTCAATGATCTGAATATTGAATGATAACAAAATTTTACTTGATACCGATATAATCGACGGAATACAACAAAATATTACCAACGTTTTATTCTGAACTGAGGTAGACCATTGATATGCTAATAATCTCATTATATATAGAACACACACTCCATTCAAGTAGCAGTAGCAGATACTGTTTGGCTATTATTCAAGCGTTTCTCTTTATTGTTAAACACAATGACAGAATACTTGGTGACTCACTTGTACGAACTGCTGCACTAGATACAGGTTGCCGACCTCAGTACAAAAGTTAAGCTAAAGTTGCATTATACATTAATGTTTGGCGCTAATCGTGTCTAAAGTAGAATTCAGTTGAAATGTAACACACGAGGTAAACTCCTGTTTCATTGTTACTGTATATTTAGTTACGTGCCATTGCACTGTACTGCGTACGCACTGAGGTACTGGATCTATATTTAGGTGAACTACCCAGTGTGCGTTGCGGTAATATTCTGCTGACACATGACTTCTCGTCGAGGCGGACCTAATTGAAAAAGTACACCAGAAATGAAGCTGTTACTGTTACTTGCCCTTGTTAATCAGATTTCACAGACAGGTAGGTCACTGAATACATGCTGTATACTTCATAGTGTGTGATATAAAAGGAAACCTAGTAAAGACGACATGTTTTTAGTTTTTAGAATTTACTTCTGCTTTCCAAACTTTGGGGTCGTTTACTACATGTTCAGTAGACTGACTTAGTTTTGTTGTGTTCCTGGTTTGAATAACAATATGCGAGCCGCAGATAGCTTAAAAATGAGTTCTTCAAATTCGAGTTAAATCCATAAACAAATATTATGATTGAAATGTGGAAGTTAAATTCGAACCGTATTGAGTTGAGTTGAGTTGGGGAGGAAATGTGACAATGTTTTAATGTTTCTTAATATTGTTTAAAAAAGCACATATAATCTACATACATCAAAATGTCATAGGAGGCTGTCATATGTCATATGTGGACGCCACAAGTCAACTTGCACTGTAGACCCACAAAAACGCTCAATAGAGGTTTCTAAAATTCCGATCACAGACTGACCGTTTTATTTTTACCCTGCGGTCGAAGTCAGATTACAATCTTCTTTACATTTCTATAAAGCGTACACTATACAGCAGCGAAGTAAAACATTACCAACCAATAAGTAATACATATTTATAGTATATGCTTATTATACGGCATAATATTCACTCAAACATGCAGGTTGTTAACAACAATTCATCTTATAATATTAGAGTTACTAGTTTGCCTATGTGCTTCCCAGGGTATATCCAAAAATTAAATCTAAACATTGTGTGATACTCATTATTCCACATTATAATTTTAAACTACACTTCTATTACCTCACGCAGTTGTGATCGTAGACTAGTCAAAATAATATTTTTGATTTGTTTCTACTTATTAAATAATATAAATTGGCCATTTTATAATCAACACTTGAGTAGATATAGGTAAACATCGTGTCACACAATATATTTGTTTTTTGTCTTTGTTTATTTAACAATTACCATTGAAACTATTGACCTCACATTTGTTTTCAATAAATGTCCTATTAGTTATATTTGCAGACTGATGTATCTTGTACAGGGTATTGCACACTTTAAGGATGCCATCATTAATTGATTATACAAATTGTATAATATGAATTTAATAATATGACTTGCAATGTGATCGTTGAAACAATTTTGACGGATTCTGATTTTATCTTTTATGCGTTCCATATCAACAATTATATACAATTATCTACATTTAGGAAAGTACATCATGTAAATTATGTTTAATAAATATGGGTCTCATTCCTAAATGCATTTTTATTTTCGATATAAAAAAGGTGTTTTTCAGAGCTTTCGAAATCCAGCATCGGCAGAAACTTTGTGGGGATATTGATCTGTTTAACACATTTGTATGTTTAATCTGACAAAAAATTGTGATTTTTTTTATATAAGCAAATGCAATATAAACGTGTTGTTATTCTTTCGACGTTTGTAAGAAATATTTGATCCACACCATGGCTTGATGTTATTCAAATCCAGCATTATCTGTTATGAAATATTTCTCGAGCTGTACTGAAACTACTTGTAATCTGTGTGAGTCATATAGGTCACGTTTATTTCTGAAAATACTAAGCGAAATAATGTAATACGCGTAGAAATATAGGAAATTTGAAAAGTATTTAATGTATGTTGTTACCAGCTAAATAGTCTTAGCATTAGCAATATGTTTGTACCTGCGTGGCAACAGTAAAAGCCGTATATTATGTTTATTACTACTGAACATAGTAACAGTTGTATTACCAACCATAAATACACTGTTTTCATTTATTGCACTATAAATTGAAATACTTCATAATCAGACACAGGCAGTGAATGACCGCATACATATTAAGTAAATTCAACAACACTAATAATCGGCTGACTTTCATTGATTGTCAAATTAATGCGCTCAGATGTTGTACTATACTCCCATAGAGTATCAAGTACTGTTTGCACACTGACGGGGTGTTAGACACGTTACCAGTCCCGGTGTGCATTGCGATAAACATATCCCGTGACCATCAGCAACAAAAGCTACACTGATTAAGCGCACTTGACATGGGGTTGATACTTTTACTTGTGCTTGTTTACCAAACTTTACAAACAGGTAGGTAACTGAATACATATGCATTGTACTCTATACAGACTGATAAGAAAAACACACCCAGTAATGAAGTGGGGCTTCAGGTTCAAAAGAGACACTTCCGTATTCGAACGCTACCGTATGCCAGCATAAACACGTTTAAAATAAGTGAGTAAAAAAATGCATTTTCACATAATGGGTTTCCAGCCATTCATATTTGGGAGTTCGTATGGTTGAAACCGTAGAACCAATCAATGATGAACAAGAATATTATGCCGAACACGTAGTTACAAAGCAATTCACCAGGCAATTCTTGAGTGTAGTCTGAATGGCTAGATTCCAGTTGTCATAAAACCTCGTGAAAACATATCCTTTTTTTCTTACTGTTTCTTAAAAACACACACGTCATTTTTTAACACGCACGTCGTTTTTAAACACACGTTATTTTTAAAAACACACACGTCGTTTTATACACATGTCATTTTTAAACACACGCCATTTTTAAAAACACACACGTCATTTTTAAATCACACGTTTTTTAAAACACCCACGCCATTTAATATACACACATGATTTTTTAAAGCACATACCATTGAAACGCACAGTCATGCCGTTTTTTCAAAAATGCACACATCATTTTAAAACACACACGCCACGGCCTCCAATACGTACGTAATTTTGAAATATTAGTACGTTTTCTTCTAGTATACACAAACTAATAAATTTACATTCCGCGCCTCGTATTATGTAATGAATGGCTTGCATTAGGAATTATGATTACTAACTTTATTTCAAGACATACCCATATAAAAATGTTCGAGAAATAGCTACAAAATTTTCATTTAACGTCAAGAGAGCATTTACGAAACCGAGGTACCATAGATTCCCCGTAACTGTTTCCTAATACTGATATTATCCTTATCTTAAGTAAATTTTTCGGGATTTTTACCGTTGAGATAAGTGGTAATTTAACACTTAGGCGCGGGGGGTATACAAAATAATATATTATTTTCTTTACATAAATTGAATTTAATATCAAATTCATTCGTATAAGGCTCACATATTTGGATAAGGTTATTTTAACCCTTAATAGGAGGCGAGACCAATAAACAATTGTCTGCATAAAATACATAAATAGTGTGTATATTATTGACCAACGTTTAAATTTACCAGATTGACATACAAATTGAATAGCAAACGAGAGAGTATGCCTTCATAATCCACTCCAAATGATTGAATATGTGGAATATACTTTCTTAAGGCGATTATAGGAAATCATATTTAAAATATCTAAATTGATGACCCGGAATATGTTATATGTAAATCTTAAATGCAATTACCAACATGTATACACTGACATTATGCTGAGATGATATAATGTATGATAACAAATGAATTGGTTTGCTATTACGGACGAATACCAAGAATTTAATTTTTTCTCTAAATTATAATCAAATAATTGCCCCAAAATATAAAACTTGCTTTTATCATTTGGCAAGAGAACCAACATTGGGTGGCTTAAATATTGCATCTGTCATCTAGGTTTGTGTCTCGATCACAGTAGATAACCAGGTAAGGAAATTAGTTTCAGTTAAGTATTTTGTTTAGCATTATATCCGGTTACACGTAAAACTGGAATTTAGATACGGCACCTAGTTTGAACTAAGAAACTCTTTTATCGTTTGCCATCTGGACCGCGTTCTCTACTTGTCGATTTGTAACAAGACCATTTAGGCATTTATGAATTGAAAGTGAAAACGGTATTAAGCCAGCAGCACATTTATTAAATTGACAAATGCGTTGCATTGTATATTCAGTTTCTCAGCCATATGCCAAAATATTACGAGGTTATCTGTTTGCTATTCAAGCACATAACAAAGTAGTTCGGTTCACTCTTTGCTTACGGAGATAGCCACATTGCCTTTGTGTTTTTGTATAAAGATAGAGTGCGCAGTCATGGTCACCAGTATACTGTCAGTTAATAGTACAGCTATTTGTGGCTTTAAATCATACTAGTACATGTAGAAGAAGTTTTGCATTATTACATACTGAATTGAGTTAAAATGGATAAATACTAATTTAAATAATTAATTTAAATTGATTTTTTGTGATAGCATATCATCGTGGTAGAATGTTAAAAAAGAGTAATAATTTGTTATAACTTCATCCTTTGTAATACATATCCCTGCAGATGAATCTTTCGACATCAAGGCTGACTATCATAACATGCACCATATAATATGGGTAAAATACTAATACAAAAAACAGGATATAGAGAATAGATCTTGAGTGATCCTACAATATCAGATGAAAATTGATATTGATGGATCATCAATTTGATATAATTAAGTAACATATTCATTTACTCATAGCATTTTCTATTTACTCTTCCGTTAATTTATGTCCTATCTCTTTGAAAGATACAGCCAACCGTGTTACGGTTTAAATTATAACATTTCCAGAACCTGGGAAACTATAGTATATGTCTGTGGTCTCGACACCAAAAATGTTATATTTTCATAATTGAAATGCAACCACATTTCCCATGATTTATTTGTAAATAACCTGCACAGTATATCAGAACACACTTAAACGTGACAGACTTTAATGTATGTTGAATGCTGTCGACAAAGAAGTGTCTAATATGCATGTTGAGTTCGATCACAGTAGCATAGCTTGGATGAAACTCTATTCCAACTCCACAAAACTCGGTCCACTTGCCTGATATGCACAGTGTAGCCAATAAATCAATATTCAAACTGAATAGACAACGTCACACAGTCATACGCCTAAAATTGAACCTGCAAATTGCAAAAGATTAAAAGCCAAAATTGAGACAGTACAAGTTTCTGATAATTCCCGACCTCCTGGTGATTCACTAGAACGATATTTAAAGATGTCAAATAATTTCACCGTCCATTAATGAAAACATTAAAAGTGAGGGCACACTAAACTAGATAATCTGAAATCACTGAATATTGCTACAACTCATCGTTGCTTTGAACATGTTAATTCTCTATAATCTCTCTATTTATTTTAAACAAAGAAACAACAGTTATTGCTACTCCGGAATTTTAATATGTAATCAGATTTGTCACTACCAGACTCTTTCACTGGACGATGACTATCAATAGATCATTCACATGGTAACAACCACATATAATTACTCGTTAAAAGACGAATACACTGAATCCCATAAAAAAATGTAAAATATTCGTAGAATTATAAAATATGTTAAACATGCTTGCTATGAATATGTCACATTATGTTTATTAATTATAACATATTTTAGTGCACATATCTAAATAATCTGGCTGTATAAACTTCATTGACTTTTTGTGTAGTTTTGGAGTTATGATTGTTGTTTGTTTGTAAATATCATTGTAGGTTAATTGGTAGTGACGTAGCATTGTTTACTACAAGCAGTAATTCCAACTAAGCAACTGTCCCATTTATGCAATATTGGTTGTCAAAGTGAGTGATATGTTTAAACTCTTTATCTTTGACCTTAACCTTTACATATGGGTTCAATCTTGTAACTTGTTAACATACTGACTAACTGCATAATGACTTATTATACTGCATAATACACATCCCAAACATGCAGGCTGTTGACATTAAGTCATTTTATATTATTGGAGTAACTAGTGCGCCTATGTGCCTCCCAAGGGTTATTCACAAACTATAATGTGGTAACATTACATAGAAGTTTTGTTTTGCTGAAAAACATTGTTTGCGCCTGTATCTGTTTTTTTCTTGTATACACTACTAAGTAACTTCTGCTGGCCTGACATTTATTTAAATTAAGGCATCCATCCTTGTAAGATACTCCCATAAAAACACCAAATATGTTTTACACATTTAAGTGCAAGATAATTTACCCAGCTTTGCTGTGTATGGCGATAAATATTGTCACGTGATATTCCTCAATATACAGTATTTCATATATGTACTTCAGCGGACTTGGGGAATATTATATTTATTTGTTGTAATGTGTAGGTTATTTATCATGTACTATATAATTTCTGGTATGGAATATCATAAGGCAATCACTTGTTCAGTTATAAATTATGTGGTAGTTATTATTCGACATTATTTCACGACATTTTAGCTGACGTAGAAGTAATCATAATGTTGTTGATACATGAGAATACACAAAAGAGGAAATAGAAATACTGGACAACATAACATTGGTTTGAATCAAGTCAAGTTCTTACTTGAGTTAATCTTCAAATCTATTTGTATGAACAATGAATCGGTGTTAGGTGGACCATTGTCTAAAACCATAAACATGCGTCTAATGGCGGTATAAAACCTATTATACACGTTCAACGTAGAAATTACAAGTTGTATAAACAAACGATTGTACAGTGATTGCGTTTCATTCGGATGTTTGAAGTGGTTTCGTTTACCAATTGTAGCCGGTCATATTTAAACACAGCTGGATTAAGATTAGTGATATATTTTCTACGTACTAAATTGCACGTAAAACAAAAACAAAACTCTGGTTATAAACAGATTATATTATAAACACAAAATGTACTGATAATATTCTGATCTGACATTATGTAAGTAATACAGAAACTAGGTATGACCAGATTGCGAAACAATACTGAACACAAATCAAATTGTCGTAATCGTTTGGTCGTTGTAGATATTATATCATTTTGGTTTGTTATCTGGGTCGCGGGCATGTTTTTGTCGGGTTCGCGGGGCTTGGTTAACTGTCTACTCGAACCGTCTCCACTATACTAACTCAACTCTTACTGTACCTACACTAACTGTCTCTAACTCGTAAAGTTGCATTGTGGTATGTATCGTTTTATTTTGAGATCACTAC
The DNA here is from genome assembly GCF_978046115.1 of Saccoglossus kowalevskii. Lineage (NCBI taxonomy): Eukaryota > Metazoa > Hemichordata > Enteropneusta > Harrimaniidae > Saccoglossus > Saccoglossus kowalevskii. The sequence continues at coordinate 23,442,458 of NC_140649.1, read as the reverse complement.
GCTCTCGTGCGTAAGCATGCGCCCGCAGCGACTGAGTTAATTGCAATTGCAAATGCAAATTGCAATTTGTGACTAGTCATAAATAGAAAGCAACATAATAGCAACTATTTTGATAGTTAAACAAACTGTCCTCGAGTCAACATCTCTTCGTTCTGTAAGATCCTGGTAATTTGACGTGTAATCTTGGTTCTAGATTAACTCATTGGGAAAGCGGTAACTCTGCATAGTGGAATTCAGATATGGGATGAAGTGTGTGAAACATTACCACGGTATAATCCGGTTAATTCATAGGACGTCATTGTGCCATAAGTGAACAAGGAACTGTATTGTCTTGACAATGCTTTAACAAATAATAATAATAATAAATAATAGAATAGAGGGCGTTGTAATGTACACGGCCTCTTCACACATACATCAAGTTGTGGTTTGAAGTTCTGCTTATGAAAACGTATTTTGCGTTTCTATTTTGTGTCAGTATATTTCACCCAAAACCTATTTTGTTGGTTCAGAAAAGATGCAGAGAGAGTGAATCAAAATTAAATAATTGTGTATGATATCACGTACGCACTAATGAACTTGCCGATAGCAAATTAAAAGTGAAAGCAATATAAATGTTCACAACCCGATACAATAATTGTTAACAAATTGAAATTACAATTGTACAATATTATATCAATGAAGAGGTTTCGAATAAAAATACATAAACTAAAATAAATATATTAAATAAATTAGTCAATAATCGAGGAGCAGATAAAATCCTATTTTTTCTATTGATTATGGAAACGTTGGTGAGTTGTTTTATATTACATGTTCTCATAGTTGGTATTAGTGGCAAATACCCGATTGAAAATTGTGATGTGAATTTTGCAGTAAAATCAAAGAGTGTTAGAATTTAACAATGATTTTCTGTGTACTGCGAATGGTTTCCAAATTTTGTGAGTATGTGGATTCCGATACGTCCATGTCATATGAAGTTTAACCAACGATCGTATAATCCCACGATATTTTCTCATTTTCTGACGTCAGCAGAGAAGAGTAATTACCGCCGGTTTGTGTGTACTTTGTCATTTGCATCTCATTGACATTTTCAGGAATCCAATATCATCACTATTGTTGTCAATATTCATTTTTCCATTAATTTATCATTCTCTGCTATCGATGTCTTGTGAGTATTTCCAATGTAGTTGCTTGCAGTTGGAATTTCTATAACTTATTGTTAATATAATTGATTGATTGATCCACGGGTTTATCATGCATCTGTTGTAGTCGTTTAATGATTGTTCACAGTTGCATTGAAATGTATGCTGATACTGTTACCTGTAAAAGTGAAGATATATCAGAGTATATGTATTAGACAATAGCAATCCTTGTACTGATCGATTAACTCCATGTTTTCCAAGTGTATTCTCCATTATTCACGAGGAATCGTCACTTAGTTCAAGGTTTTCACAACAGCTTATTTAACACTCTGGTTAACCAGCGAAAAAAACACATTAACATTTACAAAGACAATGCATGACAGTGAAAAGCATTCGAAGCGCCTCCTGTTTTTACATCAGGATATTACAACGTAGATAACATTCTAAACTGACATAGAAATATATATGCTAATGATCTCATTGATTGTAAGACTATCAGATACTGAACAATGATACAAATTGTACGGGACAAAGTCGCATACATTCGCACACACAGACATTTATTACAAACTTAATGGCCAGTAATTATTTCCCACAATTCATGCAGTTGCAAACCATCAATTGATTCAAACAATCATCCCTAGATCCTAATAAAGTTCATGAGTGACCTCAGAGTACAATCTCTGAAGTGTTGTTATGTTGTTGCTACACAGGTAAATCCACCTGATACTCAGTATTTACGGATTACTGCAATCACAATCAATTACTTTAACAAGCAATTTGCACACTGGCCAGGTATTTGCCATCGCAAGTACTAATCTGTTCTCATGTTGCAGCTGGTAACCCTTTGCAATATTACAAGACAAGCTATAGTGTTACTGCCAATAATTCTCGTTGCAAATTTCAAATCAGCAAGCCCGAACATTTCATTGTGTTGTTGATAAGGAAAAATTATTTTAAGCTGTGAAGTCGTAAAGAAGGTGTATTCCCGGTTTCTGAGTAATCAGTGTCAAAAGATGTAAAAACAGATGGAAAGCAGCCAATGCATTAATTGCTAACACTACTTGACATCGAGAAGTTTTTTCGGGCCAAGTATACGTCCTCGCAATATATTTCTGTATCGTGGTGTTTACTACACATTCACTGATACAGGTTCAATCCACTAACTTATAAAACCATTCATCGTATAGGTAGGTACTACAAATATTTTCTTTTTTTACTAACACTACCAGGGTTGGTTACCACCCATAATTAAACTGCCGTAGAGTATGTGCTATAAATTATAGAATTGTCTTTACTAAATCTGTACAAACGTGATCTCAGATTACCCGCGACTACAGGCACCGCTAATGTTAAAAGTCGTTTTCTTGAAATGTGTTTCTTTACCGTATACTTCCCATTATGTTTTTTTAAAATATCAGAAAAAAAACCTCTCACCTTCTACGTGGCTCAACTAAATAATTCAACACAATAATACGTACGATAGTTCTCTAGTCCATATAACTGTCTGCATTATGATTGACACTGTCTAGATATTGTTATTTTTTCACGTCATACCGAAACAAATTGTGCAGGACATGGAATTAGTTCAGTGCAGTAGTTAAGCAGTCGTTACGAACACGTGGGTTACTTACTGAACATGGGTTATATACTAAATAGGGGCATCTGATAATAGTTTCAATAACTTACCCCGGTTTCGAAAAATAGTTTCAGGTTTAGTTGACAAGTCTGGCCGATTTGCTTAGCCGTAATTGTGGCTGTTGCCTTTCAGACTGTCACATGCGTATTCATACCATATAGCAGACGCTTAATATATATGTCGCGTTATTATTGAAAATATAAGTGACAGTGTACGTGATACCAATGTTCGGTTTTCACTCGACAAAAACATATCATTTTGGTTCTGCTGTTATTACTATGCATTAACTGGTTTTTTTAAAAATAAATTAAGTTACAAGTAAGTTTAAATGTGTAGTAGGGTCATGTATAATCATCATCATTACATTTGCCGTAACTCGCACGTGTGTCTCCGGGTCATATGATTTAATTTTTTTTTATAACTTGTTATTACGAAATTAATACGACAAGCAAACGATTTGTTGTAACGAGACAAATGGTAGGTTATAAAACAAAATTTAAACGGTTAGGATAAAATAAACTCACAATCCGAGTAGTTTAAAATGCACTATATGGACGACCATGAGGGCGCTGTTCATATCGGGATGCGATGACGTCATATGGGATGGGATGACGTCACAATGGGGAATCGTGCACATATTAGCATAAATGATGACATCATAATGGGGATCCGTGCATAAATTAGCATAAATGATCTTACATGGCCGTGAAGGGGGTCATTTGGATGAGGATGACGTCACAGTGGGATACTGTGAATACATTTGCATACATAAAATATATTTGAGTACGAGGTCGAAACGAGGTCACCGGGGATACATTTGCATAACTTACCATGTTTTTTGTTATTGGAAGATCATGGACGACACGAAAGATTTTTCAGAATATATCGTAGAGGGCGCTCACACACACACACACACACACACACACACACACACACACACACATACTGGTGTCCCATGAATTGTGGAGCCACCATTGAATTAACTTTTAATATAGTTGAATTAACCTTTAATATAGTTGCGATATGAACTCGATTAAAACACGTTCCTATATAGGGTTGCGTTTTAATTGGAGTTTAATTAAACTCAATTACAATGCAATACAATGGAGAATTGCACTTTAATTAAGTTTAATTAAACTAGAGTTGAATATCCCGTGACTGAACATAGAAATGTTTGCGCAGCTTAGGTTTAGTATCGGGGTAAGGTATGTTATAATTATATTAATATTAATATAACGTGATCCATACCTCCCCCGATACTAAACCTAAGCTTCGCAAACCTGACTTAAATTCGATTAAATATTAATATAAATTATGAAACATTGTGGAGCCACCAATTTGGGGCTCCACTTGTACAAAGGGCTCCACTTTGTTTGTATATGTCTGGTCTACTGGCTCTACTTCTACGTCTACACCACACACACACACACACATACTAATAAATACACGGCATTTTGAAAACTAACGGAGTTTATTACACAAAAGAAGTAAACAAGAATGAAATATTGACATGGAGTATACATTTATGGCGTGGTTGAGTATTTTTTTCACGCCACGAAAAAAACATACGATGTGATTAAGGAAAATAGTTGAGAAGCGTGTAAATGTTTAGCGTGATTAAATACGTATTTGTTAACATCTTGAAAAATACGTACATGATGTGTAAATGTGCGGCGTGTTTTAATTTATTTTTTAACGCCCCGAAAAATACGAGTACATAAACGATTCGATTAAAAACACAGAAAAGAGGAAAGTCAATAATAATAATAAACAGTGCTAAATAAAAAATAATTCATTCTATATATATACATACGTTGTTCATTTTTTTTATATTTCTTACTTCCTTCCAATGAGTCAAGCAGTCTGTACACTTTTTTTTTATTCCATCACTCTAATCAGAATCACTCATCTGTTCTAGAAGAAAAAAAGAGAGAGAGAATATTAAAAACCGATAGTTATATAAAGAGGGTATAAGTTATAGGTTGGAAATTAAAAAGTATGTGTCACCCAGTGAAACTGTGGTCATAAAGAGATGGATAGAATCCGATAAAATTTGAAGTATGCAAAGTGTGGTCGATCGACGTACGTTTTTTTTTCAAAAATGGCGGACTACGGTATGATGAGTTAAAATATTACATGCTATATATTCAACTGATCATTTCATAGAATAACTTTAACATAAATAATCATCACACGGAATGAGTTTACGTAGCGATTTTCGTTTTCCCTCGGCGAAGAAGATACGTCATTGCCTTCTTGTCGAATATTCAAACGCGGTAGACCAAGTTTGACCTTTCGTGAAAGGGTCATCACATCGACATCTACACAACGAGTAATAACGAGTATTGGCCACACATTGTTTGAAATCAAAGTATTCGACGATTGTCGATCTACGTACGAGAAATCTCCTAAATTCTGTGACATGACTACCATAAGAGTCAAAATAGTCTTCCTGGTAAGGGTATTTTAGACAAAAAGTTGCCCAATGCGTTTCATCTCGCGAATATCATTAATATCGTTTATGGTTGTTTACTGTTCCTTTCGTGGCAGTGTGAATTACTACAGAGTTGAAATTCACTATGAATGAAAGTCGATCTACTGGCATATTTCCAACACCAGTCACTGATAACAGGACTCGACATTCTGTTGACCCCGGTACTATCAGTCAATTCACTGACTGAAACTTATTCTTAATAAGAAAAAAATTACATAAATATGCATATTATCACTTACAACACTCTTATTGTGTGAAATAATTTATTTGCAATGGTCCTAGATACATTCGTTGATTTATATGAAGAGAGTGAACTTTATACCTGTTAATTTGGATTAGCGCTTGCTTCTCATCACTTTTAATGACCCGTGAAACTGGTGACGTTCCCATAGTGCATTCTAAACTAATAATCCGCCACTAGAAACTATGTGAAAATATTTTTAAAATTACGTACGAGACAGATGCAATTTAGTTGACATCTGAAACTACCAGAAATTATAATTCAGGAATTATTCAACAGTTATGTGTCATTCTAAATAATATGACAACTATGCACATCAGTTACGACACGCAGCCAATGTTACTATCAAGGCCACGTACGTTTCCGTTATTACTAAATAGCACTTATCTCAATAAAACGACGGCATTCAAACAGTCATTTCACCGGATTAATGTCTTATTTAATTGTCCAATCTTAGCCAATTTCTAATTCTGCCAAATATGAAACATCAATCAGCTTTAATTTAAATATATTGCACATGCGCACCATTTTTGTATATTTTAACTTTGAAACTTACTGATAGTTTACACACACTATCAAAAACTGCCCATTACATGTACGTACATTGTTATAGATACAGCCAATTGACTTCATATAATATTCGATATACATATCTGGCAGTGATTTAAACAATAGAAAAAGTGGGCGATATTTTCGAGAATGACCGCGTAGTGGGGCGATCTTGCATTGCAAGGGGATCGACCACCCTCGGTTCTCGACAGGATATCAGAAATTACACTCGACTTCATCTCTTGCCTTAAATTTATCACTCCGTCGATACGGTCGTGATATCATTTCGCGGTGAAGCCTAGGAATTATATCGCTACCTACCTACGAATAAACATGCAAAAAAGAAACAATTATGAATACTTATTACATCATGACTGATCAAAATTATTACAATGATTTGAAACCAACAAGAAATCAATCGATTTTTTATAGAGTAATATTCAAAACACAGTTGTAAACATTATGTAACTTTATGTAATGTACTCCCATAACCAGCGAGAGTTATATTTTTGGTAGCAATTTCCGTCTACCTTTCTCACCTCTAAAATAAATTTAGTCAACCAATAATAACATTTTTTATATCAATTACATCGAAACTTTGCAGGATTTTCACGTGCTCGTCAGAATTGCGTTCCATATGCGTGTTATTGCGGATCATGGCCCATTCGTTGAATACATGAAGTGCCCACAGTTTGCGTCACTGTAGGAATTGCATCTTTAGCAACTGTTCGTACTGTCGAATCTGCCACAAGATCAGCAAAACGTCCACGTGGATGTCCTAGAAACAATATAAATGACATGTCATTCAGTTTTTTGATATCAATAAAAGGTGTTCGTAGTAATAATAATCAAAGAGCAGGATATCACGTACCCTAGGAATATGCAAATCTTACAAATTAACGTTTTCCAAGTCAAGTTCATTCAGATACTCGGCAGCCTGGGTAGCCTCGATCAACTCGTCCTCATTGACGTCTGAAAATACTCATTGTCCCAACAATGCCAAAATGAGAGAACATGCTTCTGGGCTCCTTAACTATATCCCTTAATAGCCAGTTAGGCGAATCACACCACTCCTAGAATCACCTGGGTTATATTTCAATCAATCTGATTGGTTGAAATCTGAATTATTTGTCCCATATGTATATAACGATTCTATGGAAAATTCGAACAATATTGACCTCAAATGAGAATACAATTGATTTTAGGTTATTTCATTATACAATAAGGGGTGTTTCCCTGCAATTCATCGCTCGGTGTGTATGTTAGATATAGCACGACTACCTCGGCGATAGCCATAATATCCACCACCCTCTATATATATTGATGTTGAGGCTTTATCACATATTCTTATTTTGATACTTTTTCATGAGTGTTTTGTTGTTCTTTCACCAGTTGCGTATAAGGATATCACCTTATTTAGTATGAAAGCATTACCAAGTAAGACTGCGAGTACTGTCATTGGTGGGTACTCAGCTGGTAGTGATAAAACAACCTCATTTACATTTGGTAGAGTAATAGATACAGGTGCAGGGGCTGCACTACCAAGTGGCGTGTCTTATCTAAACCAGGGTGGTTATGCAAGGAGGATGACCATCCCAGCAGGCTATGATCTACCTGGTGTATACTACTGTGATCATTCAGGTTTCAGGTTACAAACCGTTCTAGTGCCATCACAAGGTGAGCATAATATGTTATTGTTATTGTTTGTATGCATACAACTATAGTAATATAATCTTTATACTAAATTTGAAATGTTATTACATAATTTAAATGTTATTGACGCTAAACTATAATGCCATCTTCTAATACACGTAGAGCAATCTTATAGGATACGGAGAGTATTCTTTAAAAATGAAAATTATTATCATTATTTTCTGTCGACGTTATTCTTGCTGACGTCTGACGGTTAATTGACGTGACTTTGGATTTTGCGAAAAACATGCGCAGTTTAATAATTGCACCACAGTTTTTCTCCTTCTATGCATCTGCGAAGGCGTGTATTTCTACGTTGGTGATCTTCATTGTAAACTACAGTAGATATCAATGTTGTTGACATAGTTTAGGTCTTCAGTATTCATATTACTTTTATAGGTAATAGTTTGGTAAAACCCTTTTCCAATTATGGTTAAATAGCCACAGAGTTTGCAAGCTAAGCCCAAGGGATCTCATATGCTTGCGCTGTAACCAACAATATCTCGTTTTTATGTGAGTGACCAGACGTTTGGGAGTTTCGCTGGTTTGACGCTTATGATGTCGCGCCACTTTAGACCCAAATATGTTTATCATTCACTTTCATTACCTTTATTTTAACTTATTTAAATTAATTATTAATGGCCCGATGTTTCAGAGAAAACAGGTACTCCGGTCAATTTTTTCAATTGCCTTTGAAGGCTAAAATTTCTGTTCTGTCGTCAATTTGCAACTGTTTGTATTAAGTACAAGCTCGTGGATTGTTTTTCTTCACAATTTCACAACACCACAACCATGGAGAAACATTGCTCCGGTATTGGCGAGGATAATATCAAGTGTAGGTGAGAGAAAGTGTCATATTTGTTTTGCAGTTCACTGGGCATAATTAAAATAGAATTCAAACAAAATTAGAGTAAATCATAATGATTTGAAAACAGCTATACGTTACCAAGATAGGAGGTGAATTGAATGTTATTTGAGGTGTTGCTAATACCGGTGATGACGTAATCGACAGTTATATTTTGTTGTAGGTTGCGAGCAATATGATCGTCCGTTAGAGTTACGATAGCTACATGCAAGTTGTCCGAATAAGTACGGATTAGAACTAGTACATTTTGAATAGACTATTTATATCATTAATGTCCGTCAGTCATAGACAATTTTTAAGTTTGCGGTCGGACTCCTGGATACACTAACTGAACTAAAAAGTATGCGTTAGAGACAAACATATGCAAAGTTTGATTTGCCTCTACTTAATCCATTTTTTACACATTGGCCACTCTATTGGCTATTATTCTATTGATTCTAAATTGAGCTGTTAACCGAATATCAAAACATGCACAGAATGAAAAAGACATGAATCTTTGTGATCTTTCTGGGACCACAATCCAAATTCTATTGCGTATTTTTTAAGATATTTAGTAATAAGAATGAATGCATTGTAATCCGGGTTTGAGATTATATGTACATTACAGGATGTCTGTATATCCATTATATCGCCGTAGTTTACATATTGGATACAGGATGACATGCAGGTAATTCTCATATTAACCGAAATTGGACAAATTTGTATCGTTACGTTGGTACACGTCATATGCTCGGTACTTTTGATGTTGACCGTGATATATTTGTTTTTGCCAAATTAATGTGCCCCGATCGAAGTGGAAATCAGTTCAAATCGACTGGAATTGCCACAAAAATGTTCTGAATGCTTTGTTGTTGTAGTTTTTCATATTGTTAAAATCTAGGTCAAAGATAGAGTATTGTTTTTTTAATGCGTTGGCGCATGTACTTTTTCGAGAATTCTAGGTTATACCATTTGGAATGGTAGTTGTTTTTCACAAACTACGTAATATTTAAACTATAAATAATAAAATAATTGTCGGTTAGCAACATTAATTCAGTTTACTTTTTCAAAGCTTGTAGGCATTTTCGGAGCGTCATAAGTTCTCTGAGATTATAATGAACACTGATTACTGATTAAAAGTTTTCTGTTGGGTAATATATTATACGGATTTAAATACTTTTGTAATATTAAATACTGCGACTTCTGGCAACTGTTGATTACTTTCTCCCATAATGTAATTTTTAGTAGCCGGTGATTTGCCCAACCTAATTTGAGATTACCTCCCACAGTGCAGCAAAATGTAATTGAGTGATCACTGGTTCATTGCCCAAGTTGCAGAAATATGCAGTCTTGAACATGTGGGGTCTGGCAGCACCCCTGGGTCAGGGATATCATATATCCTGCAGCCAACCATGTTAGCATATAGAGGTGACTCAAGGGAATATTTTTCACTAATCCTGTTTATTTGGTGCATTCCTGAGGATAAAACAGGACGTGTTTTTGTCAGCTCTCCCGTTGAATTTTGTCTACATTGAATTGCAAGAAACCCGTACACAGCTCATGCTGAGAACTGGTAAGTACAGTTCAGCCAAGGCTAACTACATAAAATACTGTAATGGATACACGAGCCTACAGTTTCATACCACAGAGCATAGCCTAAGTGCTGATCGGTCAAGGCTAACTCCATAAAATACCGTAATGGATACAGGAGGCTACTGTTTCATACCGCTGAGCATAGCCTGAGTGCTGATCAGTCAAGGCTAACTACATAAAATACCGTAATGGATACATGAGGCTACTGTTTCATACCGCTGAGCACAGCCTGAGTGCTGATCAGTCAAAGCTAACTACATAAAATACCGTAATGGATACACGAGGCTACTGTTTCATACCGCTGAGCATAGCCTGAGTGCTGATCAGTCAAAGCTAACTACATAAAATACCGTAATGGATACACGAGGCTACTGTTTCATACCACTGAGCATGGCCTGAGTGCATGCCAGTTCAACTCTGCTGGTAGCAAGTACACATATAAAAGCCTTGGTTCATCCACACTATAAAATATCCATACTGGGGCGGTATGAAAAATTGATAACTACATGTTGGCTCTGCTAGAATGCAAATATTTTTGATATGCACTACTGTCATTTATGTGTGATTCCTTTGCATGGCGTTTATTTTATGGTGTCCAGGAGAGTTGCAGGAGGACACGCTGATTTCTCTATCCAAGTGCCCTTCCTTCTGCACCCTCCCTTATATGCATGGAAACCTGTTTCCTGTCAGTAACAGTGGGTTCTCATTCATTGTTATTACAGGAATTGGTCCAACTGTGAGCCACTTGCATGAAGCATGTCCTCATTGCAGCTTACTGATGCAGAAAAGCTTCTCCTTACAGAGCCTTCAACAACCAGGTCTGGGAAAGTGCGACAAAAACAGCAGAAAAAAGGGGATATTGAAAAAGATGCAATTGTTAGTGACATTGAAAATGAGGAAAAGATGGATACAAGCAATGACACATCTGCAGAAAGTGTAGACCCACCGCCACCAGAAAATATAGACCCACCACCATCAGAAAGTAGGGAGCAACCACTACCAGAAATGCAGGGGATAATTGTAAGCCATGCCCTGGTACATGGCAGTACTTCTGACGATGATGATGGTTCATACATGTCCTCACCATCCCCACCACCTCCAGTAGATTCCTCATCAGGGAGTGAAATAGGTGGTTTTTCATCTGAAGATGAAGAGATGGCACGGTTAAGATTACGTAACCACAATGCCAAATTTATAGAAAACACCTGGAAAACAGTATATACTGAACCAGCACACTACTCTCAGTCTGAAGACGACAGTAGTAGGATAGATGATGATGGATGGAGTACAATGCTAAAAAAACGCCATACACAGCCCTTCACTGGTAACACACCTGGACCAAGCATTGATTTGGGTGAGGGTGCAAAACCCATTGATGCTTTCTATTCCATCTTTCCAAGATCCCTGGTGAAAAGATTATGGAAAGAAACCAACAGTTATGCAACCTGGTGCATCACTAAGAATGGAGGGAATAGATTCTGGTCTCCAGCTAGCAGTGAAGAAATAAGTGCACTGATTGGAATAATTGCCATCATGGGTGTTGATTCAAAACCAGAGATAGCAGACTACTGGTCCACCTACCAAGCTATAAGAAATGACTACATTGCCAATGTTATGAGCCGCAACAGGTACCAAAAACTGATGCAGTATTTTCACTGTAACAACCCAGAAACTGACCCAATGAATATAGTCAATGATGAAGAACGCAGAGAAAGGAGAAAAGAAGCGCCTCTGTATAAAGTACAGCCAGTACTGGATGCTGTCTTCACCAATTCCCGGGAATGTTACAACATGCATCGCCAGGTTAGCATAGATGAATCTATTGTTGGCTACAAGGGTCGTTATGGAGGAGTACCTACAGTTTTTATCCAGGGAAAACCCCATGCTAAGGGATTCAAAATATATGCCTTGGCTGATAGCAAATCAGGCTACAACTACAGGATTGAGATCATGTCAATTACTGGTAGTCATGAGAAGTATAGAAGGGATGTGTCCAGAACAAGAGATCTGTGTGAAAGGCTTATCGTTGACATTAGGGGATGCCATCATGTCCTGTACACTGACAGTTATTATACCAGTGTAGACATGGTGAGTTACCTGCTAGAAAATCATGAAATATATGTGGTTGGCAGCGTTAGGCAAGATAGAGTGGGATTTCCAAATGCCCTCCGTACCAACCCCAAGAAAAATTCAAATCACAAGGCAATAACAAATTTAGAGAGGGGACAGTTTGTATCCAGACAAAAGGATACAGTGGTGGCTATATCATGGAAGGACTCCAACCTCCTGAATATACTGACAACATACTATGAGGGCTATAGAACCGAGAATCAAAGAGTTACCCGTTTTGTGCGCTCACCAGATACTGGCAGGAAAGTAGCATACTCTTTACCTTCCCCAGAAGCAATTTATGACTACAATCTGTACATGGGTGGAGTTGACAAGTCAAACCAACTCAGGTCCTATTATACAGCCCAGCGCCAGTCAAAGAAATGGTGGAAGTATATTTTTTTCTACCTTCTGGATACTGCTATATGCAACAGCTGGATCCTGTACAAAGAATCAGTGGATCCAAAGAAAATGCACAAAGCCTTCCAAATTGAAGTTGGCATGGCACTGGTTGGTGGTTTTTCATCCCGAAAACAGCATACCAGAAATTCTGAACCTGTGATCAGCTCATTCAAAAACCACCATTTAGTACATAGTCAGCGCTCCCGTGGCTCATCCTGCAGATGGTGCATTCAGTTAGGGAGAAAAACAAGGAAAGGTTGCCCTGTATCGACTGTGTTCAGATGTCAGGAGTGTAGCATCAACCTATGCAAGGGCTGTTTTCTGCCCTACCACCATGTGGCCACAGGTTGCCCAGACAGACCCAAGACAACACAGACCAGTGAAAATGATCTTCAAGAGTCCAGAAAAAGATGGGATCATGGCAGGAGTGATGGTACAGCAGTCAGAGGTGGCAGAGGAGGCGGCAGAGTTGGAACAAGGGGAAGAAGAAGAGGAGGAATCAGAAAAGTCTGAAGAACAGATTATTGGGCCCCAGGGTGGAGGGTCTTGACAGGAGACTGAGAAGACATGTACATGACATGTAAGCTTACCATGTTTTTTTTTATTATTGCAGCATAGAAGATAAAGCCTCAGAATACAAGATATATATCACTACTATACACAATTATACGTTTGTAGAGCCCCTGCAGTACTGTGTTTTGCAGGTAATTAGATGTCATAATGTAGAGCCTAACCAAAAATATATGCATTCTGTCAGAGCCATTGCGAAGCTACTTGAACATGGGGCAGGCAAATATGATATATTTGTAGTATCAGTTATCTGAAAGTTGTCTCATGGTAGTTACTGCCAGCCAAACAGCATATTTTAGTAGTTGGTGAAAACCCCTCATGCATCCTATGGTATTCACGGTCAGCCAAGTAGTTTATTTAAGTAGTTGTCAAACACTCACAGCTATCCAAGCTGTAATTTATGGTAGTACAGGCTATCCAGATGGAGCACTACAGTAGTTAGGGCCAACCAAGTGTAATGTTCCTGCAGTATCAGTTTACCACAGGTCATTAAAAAGCAATTGACCTTGTAACCCAATACGCATTTTTTATGTCGGGCAGGAGCCTCAAAACCACTCGGGCATATCACGGATTACATAAAATTACGCTTTGGGAGACCTACGGAGATACCCCTTGGGAGAAAGAGGATTAACAAACAATATACTTCTGTCACTTGTAGACGCCCGCTTACGACACCGGTGATGATTGTCACCATGCAGTCTGGGATCCAGTGCATGATTGGCTGAGTAATATTCCTTCAGTATCAAAGACATAATTGGAACAACATTTCAATAAGCAGCATAAGCATTTCTTAGAAAGAGCACCGAAACTCTAATTTCGAACGCTTGAAATTCATTAAAATCAAGTATTTTCTCGAACTGAATCGCCATATTTAGTCGAACATGGTACTAAAAATTCCACGAAACAATGACAATGCCGTCGCGATCAGGTATTTCAAGACTCACGTGAACCCGACCCTGTTTGCACTAACATTAGAATCAATTAAGTTTTAGTACACCAGCAATCAACAGCATTAAACTAGTGTATCAGTGCTGGAGAATATCAGTTTTTTTTTGTACTAGCAACACATATATATATTTCTCATGCTACTATGCGTCAAGCGGAAACAATAATATTCGGTCTTTTAATTTGTACATGCTGTCAACAAGTATACAACTAGTTAGTAATATTTATTTCTCAGACCATTCAAACTGTGTTACTGTGACGGATTTAAGGCAATTTTGTCTTTCTTGGAATTAACTCTCTGGCTCGGGGGTTACATTATTTAGATCACTTTGGCAAAACAAACACAGCTGCTGTTGGGTGACATACTTATAATGGTATATTGTTCCATATATGTGTAATGTTTATAAATACTTTTATAAATGAATCATAGAACATGTATACGCTGATTGTACCGTCGTCGGTATGCAATGAAAACCGTGTTTCACTTGGATTCTCCTGCGTAGCACTGCCAGTTTTACGAAGATGTCTCAACATATTTGATATAGCGAAAATCGATTCAGCTCGACAGATCAACATCAGCAGTGTGCTTCATTTTCTTGTTTTTAATGATTTACTAACAGAATTTTATCTTCTCTTTTATAGCTGAAATATACCCAGAGAGTTAAACCAAGACAGTGAGTTGGGGAGATGATGTAACACTGAAAATGACCATACAATCAGCATCAATATCAGAATCACAATTGAAATGGAAACATAATGGTGTGGATATAGAAGCATGGAATGGACAAAGTAGTATTACTATTACATCAGCTAAACCATCAGATGCTGGAATTTATGAATGTTATACTACTCAAAAACAACGACAAGACGGACTAAATGGTTTTATGAGACTAATTGTTAGACGTAAGTTCATTTTGTTTTAAATATTGTTTTAAGTAATGTTATTACTCTACCCGTATTATCGAAGTCTGATGTATGGCCGCAATACTTGGAACAGTGTCTACACGCACGAATAGATATTCCAATTTCTTGTAATGAATCATGATGATTAAACATGAATTTATAATTATTACTCTGTCAGCCAGCATAATTATTATTTTGTATGTTTGATATTTAATTTATTATCTCTGTATGTACAGGTCTATATATTATCCAGTAACGCTCTTTTGTACATTTGGAGTCACCCTGAATATATTGGAATTCTGTTGTGTGCGTGGTAATGGGGGGCCAAGATCCCACATAAGAGGTGAAACTATTTCTCTGTAGCCCATTAAATTAACGAGGGACAGTTTATATCTGCTGTGATATTAACACTTGCGTGTCAACAAAACTATCGATTTTCAAGATATTAGGAAAATCTGTAGAAATAAGTAATTTAAACTGGTTATAACAAGAACCAGATATTAGTATTGTGCCACAGGATCAGACAAATAGATAAGTATAGTAAATAGATATGTTTCCACTATAGATATAAATAATAAAAAGTGGCAAGTAGTACAATTTAATGTTATAATTGTATTGGGACATTGAGATTAATATAGTTCACATTAAGTAAAATAAGGAACTATAGAAAGTGATCAAGAAAGTTGACTTCGTCACACATAGTAACTATGTATAGAAGTAACAGTCAATACAACTGTGTGTTCACAACTGGATAGTATGAAAAGTATATATTATCGGAGAATAGAAATCAAAATTGGTCAGTTAGTTAACTTGTTGGATATAATTTAAATAAATACAAAGACGTGTATTTTTCACTGATACTTAAATAAATAACTAAGTACAAATTTAAATCTAGGCACTTCACAAAAGTTACTGTGGTATAGATTTTTTATATTTAGCAATATATACTGTCTCTAGTCTGACGTAGTACTTATTGGTTCTCTGTTTTTCATCTAAAAAACAACGAGGTGGAACTAATTATCTTGCGTTGATGCTATGCAAAAAAAATGTGTAAACGTATTAAAAACACACGCATGTATATGTACTACTGTTTGGTTGAGGATGACACAATCAATTAGATAAAACTTTCAACGTATTGTTCACTATAATCATATCCGGTTGATGTACGAAGTTGACTTACAATATAATAAAAATAGGATTCACAGTGATAATTACAATTCACATTTTTGTAATAAAAATAACAATTTTATATTAAAGTATATAAATAAGGTATAATGAAAACACATAATTCAGAGGTGTACTATTTTTAGACAATAACGTGCGATTCACACACCTGTAATATTCACAGTTTACATATTGAGAAGCACACGTACAATACAGTCACATAATAATCATCGCGTGAAAACAGAAGTGCACCTGATCGAATACATATAGTACATACTTTTGTTATATTAAACGAGGAACACAGTAGCCAGTAAAAAGTAATTTATTTGCCTAATTTACTATTAGTTCTGCTTTATTATGTACAATAATTCGTGTTGTATTATTTCATAAGTATTAAATTACTGTAAAGATTTTGGCGAACAAAACCGACAGGACATAAATGAAGGGAGTTAATTGGCAAAGTAATCTAATCAAAAAACAAATCAAAATATAACGGATAAACAAAATCTTTAATTTAAATATATATATATATAAATGCGTGTGTGGTGTGGTTGTCAGCAAAATCTCAAAAAACTCGTTAACGGATTTTGATCAAATTCAGTGCATAGGTATAATGTGCAGACATAATGAGATTTAGGGCCATGACTATGCATATTAATAAGATACTTTGCATGTAATCTCATTTTCGTTTGTTCAACAGAGGGATTACATTGAATTCAGTGATAGTTAAACTTTATAATATAATACTTGAGCCAGAATTAAGCATTGTAGTAGCAATTTGAGGTGACACCGTAGAGACAGTTAAACAGGCCAAATATTCATTATGAAGGGTGTACCTCCAGATACACCTATTTGATATTTTATCTATTTTAGAAAAGCATTTGATAGTATTTAGAGACAAGGTCCATAGTACGGCCTAGAGAAAATCAACAACATTATTTATTTAATTTTAAATAACCGTTGAACCAACTTGTTATCATTCAGGAACCACTGCTCATGTAGTGTGTTATACACTTATTTTAGTTATATTAACGTTTACTTACTTTACTTCAAGTCATTTGTGTAAATTTAATTTGATCATATGAATAATCAACAGTGGAGCGTGGCTCATTGTAATCATGCAAGAGCATCAAGTCATCGCGAGACTGCGGTCTAACTACCGAGAGAAGTTACTAGTTGTGTGCCATTTTGATGCTAATATTATGACATTTCTTTTACTGCAGTTGACTTTCAATTGAGAGAAGGAATCAGCACTCGAGGAGTTGTTTTTTTTTTCTGCCACGCAGTAACATGGCTAGATCGTGAAATATTTACGACGGGCGCGAAACGTTTAAGGCTATCAATTATAATTATTGTTTCCTTTGTTTCATAGATGGGGTTGTAACTACAATAAAAATCGTGCAAGCGAGTTAGTGTCGGTTATTGATTAATCAATGTGACCAATTGCACTACAGTCAATCAAGAAATGAAAATGATTATAATGTCAGTGTAAACGGAGTCGGGTTCTGTTGCACTTTGAAATATTTAAACTCTCAAAAATGCATTCTTCTCAATATGTGTTAGTATGTATGTCAAAGCGACAAGAACTGTTTAAAGTGTTACGAACATACCTATGAAGGTGTGTGTGTGTGTGTGAAGGAGGGGACATCAGTTTAGAACGTGCTCAATGTTTATCATCCACGCGCAAATCTGACCTGTTTGTACCATACAGCAACGTGTTTATTTCCAACATCAATAGTATGTCACACCGTTTATTATCCAAATCCAATGTGATGGATAATATGATAAATATATCACTAGCAACTTTAGTATGAATAAACCAATTTATTGAGGCAAATAATTCATGCGTATAACCTTTCATATTTTGCTGCCGTAATTGGCATAGATTAACAATTCTGAGCTATTGTGGTGTTCAATCACCAGATGAAACATGCTTGTCATTGTCTAAGACTACTTGATTCTTGATCTGTTTAGTACTTGCAGGAGTGAGTTACGACCTTGACGTTACAGGATCTCGTCCGGTGGCGACATTTATAATCCTTCGTGTTTACTGAGGAATTACACTAGTTCACGTTAGTCGGGACCGACGCGAGAACCACTCTGGGCCATTTAGAACAGTGTCAAAATCACATTCATATTCGTCGATCTGCTATTTAACTCAAACATTTCTATCGATATCCTTATGATGATAATAATTACTTTATTCAACTCGTATCCATTTTCTGTTATACTATTTAATATACGTCACCATATACATGAACAACAAAGAATAACAGGTTTTTCACATTGAATTAGCGTTCGCGATTAACGTTCAGTCAGCCCTGACTCTCTATCAGAACCCAGATCGACCGGTTTTCTGCAAATTAATGCAAAGTTGGAAAGCAGTTTTAAGTTTACTGCCCAGAAGTACATGTCGCACACGATGTTCTAAATATTACAGGTTGTCCTAATGGTAAATGTGGTGATACATGTCTAGATAACTGTCCTACATGTTATAATGGAGGAATATGTAATGCCGACACTGGAGAATGTATATGTCCACCAGGATTTACAGGAGATGACTGTAATACAGGTAAGACATTTATACTGTGATAATTAGGACCAGATGTTAGTAATATGCTCTGAAAGATCTTTCAACTAGATAAGTGTAGTACACCGAGCGAGTACACTAAATAAAAAACGACAAGTGAAATTTTCCACCCTTTGAAATCTGGCTATTATTTAATTTTGCTTACACACACACACACACACACACCCACCCATACACACACACACACACATATATATATATATATATATATATATATATATATATATAATATATCTCTTTATTTCGTACTGTGGCCATTGACCTTATGTACAGATACATACATAATAAATTAGATTGGAATGTAAAGAGAAAAACAAATATAAAATCATATTACGTAACATTTGTATAATTAAGTGTTCTCTCCAAGCATAAGTTATCGTACTTGAATACTATAAAATATTTTTTACCAAAGTTTAATTGTATATATGGGGTTTGATTCTGAAATGAAATAAACTTTATCTCTGTAAGTCGGGAGTAGTAATACTGTGCAATAAACTTCAACCTTAGGTAGTTATATTTGGAACAAACTAATGTAAAGTGGTATTCGTCCTCAATTACAATACAGCCAAAAGGGCACGACTTCTGGTTACGTGGAGTACCACTGGCCCTACCATTTTCAATTTGTAGTGCATAGGACGAGATCCTTAATCTACATAAAGCATTTCTGTATATTGCAGAAGACTGACCAATATTTGTGAGATATTTCTCACATGTTAATTCATGTTTCATGTACCCGCTCCTGCCATAGTAAGTTGAAATTTATACGATTCTTTTAAAATATGTGGAGATAACATCACTTATTATTTTCAACCAAAAACGAATAATTTGAACATTTACATACACTCTAAGATAATGCCGTCCCAATTCTCCCCTAACAGCGGAATTAGTGGCAACAAAACTAACACTTAGTAAATATTTGCAAAATTTATTGTGTACTCGCTCCACATCATTAATATCAGAATGTGTGCCCCAAATAGCACTACCGTAGAGGAGAATTGGGAGAATTTCATAATCAAATATACGAAAAGCAACATCAGGTGGCAGACAACCCAGATTCGGTAACTTTTTTTCCAAACAAACAAGTGCTTTACTAGCCTGTTGAGAAACATATTTGTGTGCCTGGTACCACTTTCCAGAACTGGAAAGTATAACCCCCAAATAATAATATTTTGAAACAATTCCAATGCTTTTACCCTTCCAGAACCATTTTTCACTGTCCCCCTTTCCAAAAAACAATAATTTTAGTTTTCTTAAGGTTCACTGTAAGTCTCCACTTTGAACAATAGTCTGCCAAATCATTCAATAATCGTTGTAAACGAACAAGTGTACTACTTAACAGAGCGAGGTCATCTGCATACAATAGGTAACACAATTTCAAAGCACACAGGTAAACTACAGTTTCATGACCTTGTCGAAAAATTTATATGAAGATCATGAATGTCGAAACAAAATAAAAGAGGTGAAATCACAGAGCCCTGTTGCAAACCCATACTAATATTAAAGTAGTTAGTTACCCCCAGGAAGTTTTCACTGCTGCCTTTACATGCTGGTACATTGAATATAAAGAATTAAATAATTTGCCTTCGAGACCGTTTTTCGATAATTTGTAAAACAATGAGCATTGATGTACCCTATCGAAGGCCTTCTCGAAATCTACAAATGCACGATATAAACGACCTTTTAACTGAACGACATATTTTTCCACAAGAGTACGTAAAATGAAAACATTCTGGAAACCACTTTGTTCTTCTACAATTTCATTATAATGTTTTAACCAGGTATTTAACCTATTACTTAATATACTTGTATACATTTTACTTATGACGTTAAATAACATAATACTCCTATAATTACCAGGGTCATCCTTGTCTCCCTTATTGTATACAGGCGATATTAATCCCTTACGCCATTCATCAGGAAAGATTCCCTGGCCAAATACCTTGTTGTATAAAACAAATAACATTTCATGGATTTCTATGAGAGCATTTTTCCAAAATTCTGTGGGTATGCCATCTGGTCCTGGGGCTTTATTTGTCTTTAATTTACTTAAATTTACCCTAATTTTATCCAAAGAAATAACCCTATCAAATTCAGAAACATTAAATTCGCTATGTAACACTACGTTATCTTCTAAATCATCCATGTAGTTTTTGATTGATGCGAAAAACTTTTTTTGATTTTCGTTCTCCATCAAGGTTAGTGGGTAAATAAATCATTAAAATAGTTAAACCATTCAACCTCTGATATACTGTCCTGCACACTGGGCCGATTAGATTTCAAACTCTTCCAAATTTTTTTTGATTTAGGTTGCATCGCCATTTTTAAAAAATCATCACGTTTTTTTCTTTGATAATTAGTTTTCTTATCTCGAACTAGTTGCCTGTATGAGTATTTACACTGCAAATAATAGTCTAAGGTAGCCTGACTTCTACAATTTCTGAAACCAAACTAAATTATTTTCAGCTTTACTTACATTTCCCTGCCTATATATACATATATAAAGGACATTCAGATTAATACGATGCATATAGTATTAATTTAAATATCGACTGGTATTGGTATTTTACAATGATCCGTGCATGTTTAAAATTTGTTTTGAGATAAAAAAGTGTAGTTTAAAGTTAAAATCATTTTTGGTCTAAAAAACTTTGATTAATTTTCATGACATTCTCTACAAAGGTGTATTCCTAAAATGTACAGATGCACGTCATTTACTGCTTACTTGTTATTACCACTTCTATTTGCAACAAAAAATGCATAACAATCACAATATTTCATGTTAGAGAAATCAAAGAGCACTAAAAAGTTCATTCGGTTTTATAACTAACTAGTCGACGTTTATTTTCCAATAACTACATATTTAATATATATTATTTTTTTGTCTGTGATATTTGATCATAATTAATGTAATAATATTTGGTCCTATCTTTGGTCAAATATTGGTTGCCAAATATCCTTGCTGTACCCCCTATTGTAAGTTGTTTATGCCCACTAACAAATCTAATTTTACCAAACGAAAATTACAATATATTTCTGAAGAGTAGTTGTTCTTTCGTTCACTATATTATGTCGACTGAAATAAATTATATGAGGTATAATGTTTTTCGAAATTACAAAGCTCCTCCGGGTAATACCGTAGAATCTTCAGATTTTCCCCTATATATGACACAAGCTAGGAATTTGGGTGCTGCTAGTAAATTAACACTTCCATAGTTTGTCAGTAATTTAGCTGTTGGGGAACTGTGTCGGCATTCTTGAGCTTCAACAACTCATTCAGCGACAAAGAACAAATTTAAGTTGTTTACGTTGATCGGTTGTCAATTCCTAGATGACTGACACACAATGTCTGGCGAAAGGGTCTGGAATTTTCAGTGAAAAGATGGTCATGTGTGGAGATGTCAATGATCTGCGTAACGACCTACATCCTGTGTGACATACGTGCGGTGATGCTAGTGTTTCTCGCACTATGAAGTTTTGTTTATTGGGAATCTGGCACGATGCCGATTGTTGTCGCTTGTGTTGCTAGGCGTCGGTAATGACATGAACTGCATGATTCATCACCCTCGCGGCGATATTGTCTGATTATCATTCTGACTGCTCGATAAGAAAGGATGTGCTTTTGGGTTAAACAAAGCGAGACCTTTGCAGAAACAGTCATGTATGAAGATTATCAAGTTAGACTCTGTTTTGATGGAAATGCCTGCCACTAGGTCTGCATCATTGGATCACTATAGTCCTGTCCGGGATCCATACAGTTGGTCACACCTACACAATGGCCCTATACTGAACGAGAGATGACATCAAGCATACAACATCATTATGGGGTTCTGCAACCAGCTGTGAACTACAATCTGACATGTGCGACAGGAATCATCTCACTGTGCAAAAAAGTCTTAACAATGACTGAAAGTATACTTTTAATATTTAAGTAATAAATATGCAATATTTTATTATAAGAATCAATAGCATGGGTTTGTGTGCATACACTGCTTGGTGGAAAATACCATAGGGAAATACGCAGTAAATGTTGCAGTGCAATTCACCACGCACCAGATATAAATGTCAGCATTCCTTTGACGTGAAAGTAATGGTTTTCTTGTGAATCTGTATTTGCACGTTACTCAACTTAGAGCATTCTCGATGAGCATAGGTGTGGTGCACGTAAAACGCTCACGGCGTAGAAGCACTGCAGCTAATTAAGCTGGATTATTTAACCATGGAAGAAATCTATTGTATCAAATTTCGTTGTGCCCCCTTCTCTCAAATGTATTCAATTTGTAGTTTTTACTACACCGCCGTGTAATTTCATTGTTTCATTAATGCCATCTTTTATCAGGGCACTTCTACCTTACTTATGTATTGCAATTTATCTTCATATATAGTTGTTTTATCTATAGTGTAGTTTATCTTAATTTTTCATTCATATAATTGCATATCTATATGCGTTTTCCTGTTACAAACTAAATGTAAGATTCATATGAATATAATGTACAAAATGTCCATTCTATGCAACTTGGGAAAATATGAATACATAATTTTCGCCATATAAACCTGTGCACAAATTAAAGTTTGATCATTTACCATAATTATTAGTTCAGGTTACCCCAACATTGTTTTAATCACGCTGGCATAAATAAGATGACGTAATCATATGTTAATTTCTTCAAACAAATCAGCATTCACGGTGTTGAAATCTTCAAAATTACAAGTTTCAGTTTAATGGTTAACATTTTCAATCAGCACATATAATGCATTAGACTATTTGTCAACAAGTGTTTCTATATTTTAGGTTGTGCACGAGGCTATTGGGGAAAGTCATGTGAGCGCAAATGTTCAATTATTAATACAGCTATAGCTTGTACAGGAAGGATGTTCTGTGTTTCTGATCCATACGGATGTTCATGTCTTGCATCACATGGAGGATTAGATTGTCAAACAGAAGGTAATTTCAAAAGACACACTAGATACAGTAGAACTAATTGTTCAAAGATTGCTCATCTTTTTTATGTGCACATGTATCTGAATTCCATTTATGGATTTCAAGACAAGGAGACTTGAAAAATGTTCATAGATTTATTTAAAGTGATGGGTAATATGTGTATAATTGTTCTTAAACCTAATAGCAAATTGTAAAATGTCACATAATATAGCCTCCCCCTTATAATATCATTTGTATTGAGTAGCATGTCATATTATTTTGTATTGAATTGAGTACCTCTGATAATGCTAATGTTATTATTTTGACGCGCAGTTGACTGCTACATTATTCGGGTCTACACACTAATCTATACGCTTTGTTGGCAGATCTCAGTTTGACGTAATTAAATAGTTGGAATTCGTTTGTTATATTCGTCTGAAAATATGGCTGAATAAATCAACGAATACAACAAAGCTTTTTTTCATTAACTTTATTACATAGCCCACAAAATGATTAGTTTGAAATTCCAATAATGTTATATCAGAATTTGTGACCCCTCACTCTTTTCAATGGTTACTACTTGATAATTACAGGTATGGAACCAATACGCACTAACGATGTTTACATTCAAAAAGGTGTGCTAGTCACTATTTAGAAACCTGTTTACTATAATATATATCTTTCATTTCTTATGTTTAGCAAATATTTTCGTGATTTTTTTTCAGATTTGTTATTATCAATTATTTCTTGAAAACTGCTTTGATAGTTTGTTGGTGTGTTGGGTGGAACCGTATACGATTTGTTCGTACGATGGTATATTTAATTTACCATTTATAATTATATTGTTGTCATTATTAGTGATAATCGGAAACTAGGGCATGTATGACCCATCAAAATATTTCACTATAGCCTCTTCATAAAAAAATACATCAAAATGCATTTCGCAGTAAAATTCTTCGGCCAGATTATACGGTAAAATTTGTTGTGTCAGTGCAACAACTACACCCACAAACAGTACAAGTGAGTTTTACCAGCAATCCCAATAATTTTATAAACCAATGCTTAAATCTGCGTGCCCACTATGTTAATCAGTATACATTTATATTTGAAACCAAAACTCCTATGCAAGACCACCCAAATTCGTAGAAAGATACATATTAATTCCATAAATTACAATTTTTCTGTGTGACATTATAGTTGGTCATTCAGTTTGTATTTTATGAAAAGTCAACTTTTCGATGAAAAGCACAGTCTCAATTGTTTTACTGGTAGACATTTGCAAGGAATACATGGTATAGCAACAATTTTAAGTAAATATATACTGGTATTGCCGGCAATTTAACATCAATATACAGTATATGCGCGCACAATGCAAACAATGAAGTGAACAATGTGAGCGGTGTGCAATAACTTCACTGTACCTCTAGCGCATCAATGCAAAGTGTTCTGGTGTTTGATACACACTGCTGTCTATGTACATTGGCACTTTCGATGTTGTTTAGATCTCACAATGTACACGCACACACGTTATTTACAATAAGCAATATCAAAACGTATGTTCAACATGTAATGGAATATATGGGTGCAAATCACTGCCGTAAGCTAATACTACAAATACTGATTCTCAGTTTCAATTAAAAGGCAATTCATGCCTGCCAGATGGTTGGTAGGTTTTGTGGTTGCTGGATCCCAGTGTGAGATATATATGTCTGAAAAGACATTATTTGAGGACTTCAAGTCAGGGGTAATCTAATGATATGTTGAATACATTGAACATATTAAACTTTTCAAAACTGATGACGTCATAATTATATTACTAGATTGTCATTCTGGTACATATGGAGCAGGATGTACACAGACATGTCACTGTACCCATGGATGCAATATAACAACAGGAATATGCACCAATGGGGGTTCTTGTGCTAATGGATATAGCGGTGTATCCTGTCAAGGTATTGAATGAATAATTATTGATATGTCAAACGGAGAATGATCTAGCAGTCATTGTGTTTGTGGTATAGGATGGAGTGGTAATAAGTTTAAAGGTATGAATATGATATCACATCAGATATGACAGTTTGGCAATGGATGTAATTACAAAATGAGAATGTATTAGCAGCCCTGGTGATTGTGATACAGGATGGAGTGGTAATTATTGTAACGGTATGAATATGATATCACATCAGACATGACAGTTCATCAAAAGCAGTAATTACAAATGGAGAGTTTATTAGCAGTCCTGGTGATTGCGATACAGAATGGAGTGGTAATAAGCGTAAAGGTATGACTATGATATCACATCAGATATGTTTGAACCAATGGGTGTAACTGCAAAAGGAGAATGTATTAGCAGTCCTGGTGATTGCGATACAGGATGGAGTGGTAATAAGTGTAAAGGTATGACTATTATATCACATCAGATATGTTAGTTTACTAATGGGTGTAACTACAAAAGGAAGATGTATTAGCAGTCCAGGTGATTGTGATACAGAATGGAGTGGTAATAAGCTTAAAGGTATGACTATGATATCACATCAGATATGTCTGTACCAATGGGTGTAATTACAAAAGGAGAATGTATTTTCAGTCCTGGTGATTGTGATACAGAATGGAGTGGTAATAAATGTACAGGTATGACTATGATATCACATCATAGATATCATTTTACCAATGGGTGTAATTACAAAAGGTAAATGTATTTTAAGTCCTGGTGATTGTGATAAAGAATGGAGTGGTGATAAGTGTAAAGGTATGACTATGATATCACATCAGATTTATCAGTTTACCAATGGGTGTAATTACAAAAGGAGAATGTATTTTCAGTCCTGGGGATTGTGATACAGAATGGAGTGATAATAAGTGTAAAGGTATGACTATGATATCACATCAGATATATCAGTTTACCAATGGATGCAATTACAACATGAGAATGTATTAGCAGTCCAGGTGATTGTGATACAGGATGGAGTGGTAATAAGTGTAAAGGTATGACTATGATATCACATCAGATATGTCATTTTATCAATGGATGTAATTACAACAGGAGAATGTATTAGCAGTCCTGGTGATTGTGATACAGGATGGAGTGGTAATAAGTGTAAAGGTATGACTATGATATCACATCGGATATGACAGTTCATCAATGGCTGTAATTCCAAATGGAGAATGTATTAGCAGCCTGGTGATTGTGATACAGGATGGAGTGGTAATTATTGTAACGGTATGACTATGACATCACATCAGACATGACAGTTCATCAATGGCTGTAATTACAAATGGATAATGTATTTTCAGTCCTGGTGATTGTGATACAGGATAGAGTGGTAATAAGGGTAAAGGTATGACTATGATATCACATCAGATATGTTAGTTTACTAATGGGTGTAACTACAAAAGGAGAATGTATTTTCAGTTCTGGTGATTATGATACAGGATGGAGTGGTAATAAGTATAAAGTTATGACTATGATATCACATCAGATATGTTAGTTTACTAATGGGTGTAACTACAAAAGGAGAATGTATTTTCAGTCCTGGTGATTGTGATACAGGATGGAGTGGTAATAAGTGTAAAGGTATGACTATGATATCACATAAGATATGTCATTTTATCAAAGGCTGTAATTACAAATGGAGAATGTATTACCAGTCTTGGTGATTGTGATACAGGATGGAGTGGTAATTATTGTAACGGTATGACTATGATATCACATCAGACATGACAGTTCATTAAAGTGTAATTACAAATGGAGAGTTTATTAGTAGTGCAGGTGATTGTGATACAGAATGGAGTGGTAATAAGTGTAAAGGTATGACTATGATATCACATCAGATATATCACTTTACCAATGGATGCAATTACAACATGATAATGTATTAGCAGTCCAGGTGATTGTGATACAGGATGGAGTGGTAATAAGCGTAAAGGTATGACTATGATATCACATCAGATATGTCAGTTTACCAATGCATGTAATCACAACAGGAGAATGTATTAGCAGTCCTGGTGATTGTGATACAGGATGGAGTGGTAATAAGTGTAAAGGTATGACTATGATATCACATCAGATATGTCATTTTATCAATGGATGTAATTACAACAGGAGAATGTATTAGCAGTCTTGGTGATTGTGATATGGGATGGAGTGGTAATAAGTGTAAAGGTATGACTATGATATCACATCAGATATGTCATTTTATCAATGGATGTAATTACAACAGGAGAATGTATTAGCAGTCTTGGTGATTGTGATACGGGATGGAGTGGTAATAAGTGTAAAGGTATGACTATGATATCACATCAGATCTGCCATTTTATCAATGGATGTAATTACAACAGGAGAATGTATTAGCAGTTTTGGTGATTGTGATACTGGATGGAGTGGTAATAAGTGTAAAGGTATGACTATGATATCACATCAGATCTGCCATTTTATCAATGGATGTAATTACAACATGAGAATGTATTAGCAGTCCAGGTGATTGTGATACAGGATTGAGTGGCAATAAGCGTAAAGGTATGACTATGATATCACATCAAATATGTCAGTCTACCAATGGATGTAATCACAACAGGAGAATATATTAGCAGTCCTGGTGATTGTGATACAGGATGGAGTGGTAATAAGTGTAAAGGTATGACTATGATATCACATCAGATATGTCATTTTATCAATGGGTGTAATTACAATAGGAGAATGTATTTGCAGTCCTGGTGATTGTGATACAGGATAGAGTGGTAATAAGTGTAAAGGTATGACTATGATATCACATCACATATGTCATTTTATCAATGGGTGTAACTACAAAAGGAGAATGATTAGCAGTCCAGGTGATTGTGATACAGAAAGGAATGATAAGTGAAAAGTATGACTATAATATCACATCAGATATGTGACAGTACCAATGGATGTAATACAAAAGGAAAATGTATTAGCAGTCCAGGTGATTGTGATGCAGAAAGGAGTGGTAATAAGCGTAAAGGTATGACTATGATATCACATCAGATATGTCATTTTATCAGTGGGTGTAACTACAAAAGGAGAATGTATTAGCAGTCCAGGTGATTGTGATACAGAATGGAGTGGTAATAAGTGTAAAGGTATGACTATGATATCACATCAGATATGCCATTTTATCAATGGATGTAATTACAACAGAAGAATGTATTTTCAGTCCTGGTGATTGTGATACGGGATGGAGGGGTAATAAGTGTAAAGGTATGACTATGATATCACATCAGATATTTCATTTTATCAATGGGTGTAATTACAAAAGGAGCATGTATTTTAAGTCCTGGTGATTGTGATACTGAATGGAGTGGTAATAAGTGTAAAGATATGTCTATGATATCACATCAGATATGTCAGTTTACCAATGGGTGTAATTACAAAAGGGGAATGTATTTCCAGTCCTGGGGATTGTGATACGGAATGGAATGGTAATAAGTGTAAAGGTATGACTATGATATCACATCAGATATGTCATTTTATCAATGGATGTAATTACAACAGGAGAATGTATTAGCAGTCCTGGTGATTGTGATACAGGATGGAGTGGTAATAAGTGTAAAGGTATGACTATGATATCACATCAGATATGACAGTTCATCAATGGCTGTAATTCCAAATGGAGAATGTATTAGCAGCCTGGTGATTGCGATACAGGATGTAGTGGTAATTATTGTAACGGTATGACTATGATATCACATCAGACATGACAGTTCATCAATGGCTGTAATTACAAATGGATAATGTATTTTCAGTCCTGGTGATTGTGATACAGGATAGAGTGGTAATAAGGGTAAAGGTATGACTATGATATCACATCAGATATGTTAGTTTACTAATGGGTGTAACTACAAAAGGAGAATGTATTTTCAGTTCTGGTGATTATGATACGGAATGGAATGGTAATAAGTGTAAAGGTATGACTATGATATCACATCAGATATATCACTTTACCAATGGATGCAATTACAACATGAGAATGTATTAGCAGTTCAGGTGATTGTGATACAGGATGGAGTGTTAATAAGTGTAAAAGTATGACTATGATATCACACGAGATATGTCAGTTTATCAATGGATGTAATCACAACAGGAGAATGTATTAGCAGTCCTGGTGATTGTTATACAGGATGGAGTGGTAATAAGTGTAAAGGTATGACTATGATATCACATCAGATACGTCAGTTTACCAATGGATGTAATTACAAAAGGAGAATGTATTAGCAGTCCTGGTGATTGTGATACGGAATGGAGTGGTAATAAGTGTAAAGGTTTGACTATGGTATCACATCAGATATGTCAGTTTACCAAAGGGTGTAATTACAAAAGGAGAATGTATTAGCAGTCCTGGTGGTTGTGATACAGAATGGAGTGGTAATAAGTGTAAAGGTTTGACTATGGTATCACATCAGATATGTCAGTTTACCAAAGGGTGTAATTACAAAAGGAGAATGTATTTTCAGTCCTTGTGATTGTGATACAGGATAGAGTGGTAATAAGTGTAAAGGTTTGACTATGGTATCACATCAGATATGTCAGTTTACCAAAGGCTGTAATTACAAAAGGAGAATGTATTAGCAGTCCTGGTGATTGTGATACAGAATGGAGTGGTAATAAGTGTAAAGGTTTGACTATGGTATCACATCAGATATGTCAGTTTACCAAAGGGTGTAATTACAAAAGGAAAATGTATTTTCAGTCCTGGTGATTGTGATACAGGATGGAGTGGTAATAAGTGTGAAGGTATGACTATGATATCACATAAGATATGTCATTTTATCAATGGCTGTAATTACAAATGGAGAATGTATTACCAGTCTTGGTGATTGTGATACAGGATGGAGTGGTAATTATTGTAACGGTATGACTATGATATCACATCAGACATGACAGTTCATTAAAGTGTAATTACAAATGGAGAGTTTATTAGTAGTGCAGGTGATTGTGATACAGAATGGAGTGGTAATAAGTGTAAAGGTATGACTATGATATCACATCAGATATGTCAGTTTACCAATGCATGTAATCACAACAGGAGAATGTATTATCAGTCCTGGTGATTGTGATACAGGATGGAGTGGTAATAAGTGTAAAGGTATGACTATGATATCACATCAGATATGTCATTTTATCAATGGATGTAATTACAACAGGAGAATGTATTAGCAGTCTTGGTGATTGTGATATGGGATGGAGTGGTAATAAGTGTAAAGGTATGACTATGATATCACATCAGATATATCACTTTACCAATGGATGCAATTACAACATGAGAATGTATTAGCAGTCCAGGTGATTGTGATACTGGATTGAGTGGCAATAAGCGTAAAGGTATGACTATGATATCACGTCAGATATGTCAGTTTACCAATGGATGTAATCACAACAGGAGAATATATTAGCAGTCCTGGTGATTGTGATACAGGATGGAGTGGTAATAAGTGTAAAGGTATGACTATGATATCACATCAGATATGTCATTTTATCAATGGGTGTAATTACAATAGGAGAATGTATTTGCAGTCCTGGTGATTGTGATACAGGATAGAGTGGTAATAAGTGTAAAGGTATGACTATGATATCACATCACATATGTCATTTTATCAATGGGTGTAACTACAAAAGGAGAATGATTAGCAGTCCAGGTGATTGTGATACAGAAAGGAATGATAATAAGTGTAAAAGTATGACTATAATATCACATCAGATATGTGACAGTACCAATGGATGTAATACAAAAGGAAAATGTATTAGCAGTCCAGGTGATTGTGATGCAGAAAGGAGTGGTAATAAGTGTAAAGGTATGACTATGATATCACATCAGATATGTCATTTTATCAGTGGGTGTAACTACAAAAGGAGAATGTATTAGCAGTCCAGGTGATTGTGATACAGAATGGAGTGGTAATAAGTGTAAAGGTATGACTATGATATCACATCAGATATGCCATTTTATCAATGGATGTAATTACAACAGGAGAATGTATTAGCAGTCTTGGTGATTGTGATACGGGATGGAGGGGTAATAAGTGTAAAGGTATGACTATGATATCACATCAGATATGACAGTTCATCAATGGCTGTAATTACAAATGGAAAATGTATTAGCAGTCCTAGTGATTGTGATACAGGATGGAGTGGTAATTATTGTAACGGTATGACAATGATATCACATCAGATATGTCAGTTTACTAATGGGTGTAACTACAAAAGGAGAATGTATTAGCAGTCCTGGTGATTGCGATACAGTATGGAGTGGTAATAAGCGTAAAGGTATGACTATGATATCACATCAGATATGTCTGTACCAATGGATGTAATTACAAATGAAGAATGTATTTTCAGTCCTGGTGATTGTGATACAGAATGGAGTGGTAATAAATGTAAAGGTATGACTATGATATCACATCAGATATTTCATTTTATCAATGGGTGTAATTACAAAAGGAGAATGTAATTTAAGTCCTGGTGATTGTGATACAGAATGGAGTGGTAATAAGTGTAAAGATATGTCTATGATATCACATCAGATATGTCAGTTTACCAATGGGTGTAATTACAAAAGGGGAATGTATTTCCAGTCATGGGGATTGTGATACGGAATGGAATGGTAATAAGTGTAAAGGTATGACTATGATATCACATCAGATATATCACTTTACCAATGGATGCAATAACAACATGAGAATGTATTAGCTGTCCAGGTGATTGTGATACAGGATGGAGTGTTAATAAGTGTAAAAGTATGACTATGATATCACACGAGATATGTCAGTTTATCAATGGATGTAATCACAACAGGAGAATGTATTAGCAGTCCTGGTGATTGTGATACAGGATGGAGTGGTAATAAGTGTAAAGGTATGACTATGATATCACATCAGACATGACAGTTCATTAAAGTGTAATTACAAATGGAGAGTTTATTAGTAGTGCAGGTGATTGTGATACAGAATGGAGTGGTAATAAGTGTAAAGGTATGACTATGATATCACATCAGATATATCACTTTACCAATGGATGCAATTACAACATGATAATGTATTAGCAGTCCAGGTGATTGTGATACAGGATGGAGTGGTAATAAGCGTAAAGGTATGACTATGATATCACATCAGATATGTCAGTTTACCAATGCATGTAATCACAACAGGAGAATGTATTAGCAGTCCTGGTGATTGTGATACAGGATGGAGTGGTAATAAGTGTAAAGGTATGACTATGATATCACATCAGATATGTCATTTTATCAATGGATGTAATTACAACAGGAGAATGTATTAGCAGTCTTGGTGATTGTGATATGGGATGGAGTGGTAATAAGTGTAAAGGTATGACTATGATATCACATCAGATATGTCATTTTATCAATGGATGTAATTACAACAGGAGAATGTATTAGCAGTCTTGGTGATTGTGATACGGGATGGAGTGGTAATAAGTGTAAAGGTATGACTATGATATCACATCAGATCTGCCATTTTATCAATGGATGTAATTACAACAGGAGAATGTATTAGCAGTTTTGGTGATTGTGATACTGGATGGAGTGGTAATAAGTGTAAAGGTATGACTATGATATCACATCAGATCTGCCATTTTATCAATGGATGTAATTACAACATGAGAATGTATTAGCAGTCCAGGTGATTGTGATACAGGATTGAGTGGCAATAAGCGTAAAGGTATGACTATGATATCACATCAAATATGTCAGTCTACCAATGGATGTAATCACAACAGGAGAATATATTAGCAGTCCTGGTGATTGTGATACAGGATGGAGTGGTAATAAGTGTAAAGGTATGACTATGATATCACATCAGATATGTCATTTTATCAATGGGTGTAATTACAATAGGAGAATGTATTTGCAGTCCTGGTGATTGTGATACAGGATAGAGTGGTAATAAGTGTAAAGGTATGACTATGATATCACATCACATATGTCATTTTATCAATGGGTGTAACTACAAAAGGAGAATGATTAGCAGTCCAGGTGATTGTGATACAGAAAGGAATGATAAGTGAAAAGTATGACTATAATATCACATCAGATATGTGACAGTACCAATGGATGTAATACAAAAGGAAAATGTATTAGCAGTCCAGGTGATTGTGATGCAGAAAGGAGTGGTAATAAGCGTAAAGGTATGACTATGATATCACATCAGATATGTCATTTTATCAGTGGGTGTAACTACAAAAGGAGAATGTATTAGCAGTCCAGGTGATTGTGATACAGAATGGAGTGGTAATAAGTGTAAAGGTATGACTATGATATCACATCAGATATGCCATTTTATCAATGGATGTAATTACAACAGAAGAATGTATTTTCAGTCCTGGTGATTGTGATACGGGATGGAGGGGTAATAAGTGTAAAGGTATGACTATGATATCACATCAGATATTTCATTTTATCAATGGGTGTAATTACAAAAGGAGCATGTATTTTAAGTCCTGGTGATTGTGATACTGAATGGAGTGGTAATAAGTGTAAAGATATGTCTATGATATCACATCAGATATGTCAGTTTACCAATGGGTGTAATTACAAAAGGGGAATGTATTTCCAGTCCTGGGGATTGTGATACGGAATGGAATGGTAATAAGTGTAAAGGTATGACTATGATATCACATCAGATATGTCATTTTATCAATGGATGTAATTACAACAGGAGAATGTATTAGCAGTCCTGGTGATTGTGATACAGGATGGAGTGGTAATAAGTGTAAAGGTATGACTATGATATCACATCAGATATGACAGTTCATCAATGGCTGTAATTCCAAATGGAGAATGTATTAGCAGCCTGGTGATTGCGATACAGGATGTAGTGGTAATTATTGTAACGGTATGACTAT
The DNA here is from genome assembly GCF_978046115.1 of Saccoglossus kowalevskii. Taxonomy (NCBI): domain Eukaryota; kingdom Metazoa; phylum Hemichordata; class Enteropneusta; family Harrimaniidae; genus Saccoglossus; species Saccoglossus kowalevskii. The sequence continues at coordinate 23,407,790 of NC_140649.1, read as the reverse complement.
GATATCACATCAGACATGACAGTTCATCAATGGCTGTAATTACAAATGGATAATGTATTTTCAGTCCTGGTGATTGTGATACAGGATAGAGTGGTAATAAGGGTAAAGGTATGACTATGATATCACATCAGATATGTTAGTTTACTAATGGGTGTAACTACAAAAGGAGAATGTATTTTCAGTTCTGGTGATTATGATACGGAATGGAATGGTAATAAGTGTAAAGGTATGACTATGATATCACATCAGATATATCACTTTACCAATGGATGCAATTACAACATGAGAATGTATTAGCAGTTCAGGTGATTGTGATACAGGATGGAGTGTTAATAAGTGTAAAAGTATGACTATGATATCACACGAGATATGTCAGTTTATCAATGGATGTAATCACAACAGGAGAATGTATTAGCAGTCCTGGTGATTGTTATACAGGATGGAGTGGTAATAAGTGTAAAGGTATGACTATGATATCACATCAGATACGTCAGTTTACCAATGGATGTAATTACAAAAGGAGAATGTATTAGCAGTCCTGGTGATTGTGATACGGAATGGAGTGGTAATAAGTGTAAAGGTTTGACTATGGTATCACATCAGATATGTCAGTTTACCAAAGGGTGTAATTACAAAAGGAGAATGTATTAGCAGTCCTGGTGGTTGTGATACAGAATGGAGTGGTAATAAGTGTAAAGGTTTGACTATGGTATCACATCAGATATGTCAGTTTACCAAAGGGTGTAATTACAAAAGGAGAATGTATTTTCAGTCCTTGTGATTGTGATACAGGATAGAGTGGTAATAAGTGTAAAGGTTTGACTATGGTATCACATCAGATATGTCAGTTTACCAAAGGCTGTAATTACAAAAGGAGAATGTATTAGCAGTCCTGGTGATTGTGATACAGAATGGAGTGGTAATAAGTGTAAAGGTTTGACTATGGTATCACATCAGATATGTCAGTTTACCAAAGGGTGTAATTACAAAACGAAAATGTATTTTCAGTCCTGGTGATTGTGATACAGGATGGAGTGGTAATAAGTGTGAAGGTATGACTATGATATCACATAAGATATGTCATTTTATCAATGGCTGTAATTACAAATGGAGAATGTATTACCAGTCTTGGTGATTGTGATACAGGATGGAGTGGTAATTATTGTAACGGTATGACTATGATATCACATCAGACATGACAGTTCATTAAAGTGTAATTACAAATGGAGAGTTTATTAGTAGTGCAGGTGATTGTGATACAGAATGGAGTGGTAATAAGTGTAAAGGTATGACTATGATATCACATCAGATATGTCAGTTTACCAATGCATGTAATCACAACAGGAGAATGTATTATCAGTCCTGGTGATTGTGATACAGGATGGAGTGGTAATAAGTGTAAAGGTATGACTATGATATCACATCAGATATGTCATTTTATCAATGGATGTAATTACAACAGGAGAATGTATTAGCAGTCTTGGTGATTGTGATATGGGATGGAGTGGTAATAAGTGTAAAGGTATGACTATGATATCACATCAGATATATCACTTTACCAATGGATGCAATTACAACATGAGAATGTATTAGCAGTCCAGGTGATTGTGATACTGGATTGAGTGGCAATAAGCGTAAAGGTATGACTATGATATCACGTCAGATATGTCAGTTTACCAATGGATGTAATCACAACAGGAGAATATATTAGCAGTCCTGGTGATTGTGATACAGGATGGAGTGGTAATAAGTGTAAAGGTATGACTATGATATCACATCAGATATGTCATTTTATCAATGGGTGTAATTACAATAGGAGAATGTATTTGCAGTCCTGGTGATTGTGATACAGGATAGAGTGGTAATAAGTGTAAAGGTATGACTATGATATCACATCACATATGTCATTTTATCAATGGGTGTAACTACAAAAGGAGAATGATTAGCAGTCCAGGTGATTGTGATACAGAAAGGAATGATAATAAGTGTAAAAGTATGACTATAATATCACATCAGATATGTGACAGTACCAATGGATGTAATACAAAAGGAAAATGTATTAGCAGTCCAGGTGATTGTGATGCAGAAAGGAGTGGTAATAAGTGTAAAGGTATGACTATGATATCACATCAGATATGTCATTTTATCAGTGGGTGTAACTACAAAAGGAGAATGTATTAGCAGTCCAGGTGATTGTGATACAGAATGGAGTGGTAATAAGTGTAAAGGTATGACTATGATATCACATCAGATATGCCATTTTATCAATGGATGTAATTACAACAGGAGAATGTATTAGCAGTCTTGGTGATTGTGATACGGGATGGAGGGGTAATAAGTGTAAAGGTATGACTATGATATCACATCAGATATGACAGTTCATCAATGGCTGTAATTACAAATGGAAAATGTATTAGCAGTCCTAGTGATTGTGATACAGGATGGAGTGGTAATTATTGTAACGGTATGACAATGATATCACATCAGATATGTCAGTTTACTAATGGGTGTAACTACAAAAGGAGAATGTATTAGCAGTCCTGGTGATTGCGATACAGTATGGAGTGGTAATAAGCGTAAAGGTATGACTATGATATCACATCAGATATGTCTGTACCAATGGATGTAATTACAAATGAAGAATGTATTTTCAGTCCTGGTGATTGTGATACAGAATGGAGTGGTAATAAATGTAAAGGTATGACTATGATATCACATCAGATATTTCATTTTATCAATGGGTGTAATTACAAAAGGAGAATGTAATTTAAGTCCTGGTGATTGTGATACAGAATGGAGTGGTAATAAGTGTAAAGATATGTCTATGATATCACATCAGATATGTCAGTTTACCAATGGGTGTAATTACAAAAGGGGAATGTATTTCCAGTCCTGGGGATTGTGATACGGAATGGAATGGTAATAAGTGTAAAGGTATGACTATGATATCACATCAGATATATCACTTTACCAATGGATGCAATTACAACATGAGAATGTATTAGCTGTCCAGGTGATTGTGATACAGGATGGAGTGTTAATAAGTGTAAAAGTATGACTATGATATCACACGAGATATGTCAGTTTATCAATGGATGTAATCACAACAGGAGAATGTATTAGCAGTCCTGGTGATTGTGATACAGGATGGAGTGGTAATAAGTGTAAAGGTGTGACTATGATATCACATCAGATACGTCAGTTTACCAATGGATGTAATTACAAAAGGAGAATGTATTAGCAGTCCTGGTGATTGTGATACAGAATGGAGTGGTAATAAGTGTAAAGGTTTGACTATGGTATCACATCAGATATGTCAGTTTACCAAAGGGTGTAATTACAAAAGGAGAATGTATTAGCAGTCCTGGTGATTGTGATACAGAATGGAGTGGTAATAAGTGTAAAGGTTTGACTATGGTATCACATCAGATATGTCAGTTTACCAAAGGGTGTAATTACAAAAGGAGAATGTATTTTCAGTCCTGGTGATTGTGATACAGGATAGAGTGGTAATAAGTGTGAAGGTTTGACTATGGTATCACATCAGATATGTCAGTTTACCAAAGGCTGTAATTACAAAAGGAGAATGTATTAGCAGTCCTGGTGATTGTGATACAGAATGGAGTGGTAATAAGTGTAAAGGTTTGACTATGGTATCACATCAAATATGTCAGTTTACCAAAGGGTGTAATTACAAAAGGAAAATGTATTTTCAGTCCTGGTGATTGTGATACAGGATAGAGTGGTAATAAGTGTAAAGGTATGTCTATGATATCACATCATATCTATCAGTTTACCAATGGATGTAATTACAACAGGAGAATGTATTAGCAGTCCTGATGATTGTGATACAGGATGGAGTGGTAATAAGTGTAAAGGTATGACGATGATATCACATCAGATATGTCAGTTTAACAATTGGGTGTAATTACAAATGGAGAATGTATTAGCAGTCTTGGTGATTGTGATACAGAATGAAGTGGTGATAAGTGTAAATGTATGACTACGATATCACATCAGATATGTCATTTTATCAATGAGTGTAACTACAAAAGTAGAATGTATTAGCAGTCCAGGTGATTGTGATAGAGAATGGAGTGGTAATAAGTGTAAAGTTATGATTATGATATAACATCAGATATGACAGTACATCAATGGCTGTAATTATAAATGGAGAATGTATTAGCAGTCTTGGTGATTGTGATACAGGATGGAGTGGTAATAAGTGTAAAGGTATGACTATGATATCACATCAGATATGTCAGTTTACCAATGAATGTAATTACAACAGGAAAATGTATTAGCAGTCCTGATGATTGTGATACAGGATGGAGTGGTAATAAGTGTAAAAGTATGACTATGATATCACATCAGATATGTCATTTTAGCAATGGGTGTAACTACAAAAGGAGAATGTATTAGCAGTCCAGGTGATTGTGATAGAGAATGGAGTGGTAATAAGTGGAAAGTTATGACTATGATAAAACATCCGATATGACAGTACATCAATGGCTGTAATTACAAATGGAGAATGTATTAGCAGTCTTGGTGATCGTGATACCGGATGGAGTGGTAATAAGTGTAAAGGTATGACTAAGATATCACATCAGATATATCAGTTTACCAATGGATGTAATTACAACATGAGAATGTATTAGCAGTCTAGGTGATTGTGATACAGGATGGAGTGGTAATAAGTGTAAAGGTATGACTAAGATATCACATCAGATATGTCAGTTTACCAATGGATGTAATCACAACAGGAGAATGTATTAGCAGTCCTGGTGATTGCGATACAGGATGGAGTGGTTATAAATGTAAAGGTACGACTATGATATCACAGCAGATATTTCATTTTATCAATGGGTGTAATTACAAAAGGAGAATGTATTTCAATCCTGGTGATTGTGATACAGGATGAAGTGGTAATAAGTGTAAAGGTATGACTATGATATCACATCAGATATGATAGTTTATCAATGGATGTAATTACAAATGAAGAATGTTTTAGCAGTCCTGGTGATTGTGATACAGGATGGAGTGGTAATAAGTGTAAAGGTATGACTATGATATCACATCTGATATATCAGTTTACTAATGGGTGTAACTACAAAAGGAGAATGTATTAGCAGTCCAGGTGATTGTGATACAGAATGGAGTGGTAATAAGTGTAAAGGTATGACTATGATATCACATCAGATATGTCAGTTTATCAATGGGTGTAAATACACAAGGAGAATGTATTAACAGTCCTGGTGATTGTGATACAGGATTGAGTGGTAATAAGTGTAAAGTTATGACTATGATATCACATCAGATATGTTAGTTTACTAATGAGTGTAACAACAAAAGGAGAATGTATTAGCTGTCCTGGTGATTGCGATACAGGGTGTAGTGGTAATTATTGTAAAGGTATGACTATGATATCACATCAGATATGACAGTTCATCAATGGCTGTAATTACAAATGGAAAATGTATTAGAAGTCCTGGTGATTGTGATACAGGATGGAGTGGTAATTATTGTAACGGTATGACTATGATATCACATCAGATATGTCAGTTTACTAATGGGTGAAACTACAAAAGGAGAATGTATTTTCAGTACTGGTGATTGTGATACAGGATGGAGTGGTAATAAGTGTAAAGGTTTGACTATGGTATCACATCAGATATGTCAGTTTACCAAAGGGTGTAATTACAAAAGGAGAATGTATTAGCAGTCCTGGTGATTGTGATACAGGATGGAGTGGTAATAAGCGTAAAGGTATGACTATGATATCACATCAGATATGTCAGTTTACCAATGCATGTAATCACAACAGGAGAATGTATTAGCAGTCCTGGTGATTGTGATACAGGATGGAGTGGTAATAAGTGTAAAGTTATGACTATGATATCACATCAGATATGTCATTTTATCAATGGATGTAATTACAACAGGAGAATGTATTAGCAGTCTTGGTGATTGTGATATGGGATGGAGTGGTAATAAGTGTAAAGGTATGACTATGATATCACATCAGATATGTCATTTTATCAATGGATGTAATTACAACAGGAGAATGTATTAGCAGTCTTGGTGATTGTGATACGGGATGGAGTGGTAATAAGTGTAAAGGTATGACTATGATATCACATCAGATCTGCCATTTTATCAATGGATGTAATTACAACAGGAGAATGTATTAGCAGTTTTGGTGATTGTGATACTGGATTGAGTGGCAATAAGCGTAAAGGTATGACTACGATATCACATCTCATATATCAGTTTACCAATGGATGTCATTACAACAGGAGAATGTATTAGCAGTCCTGGTGATTGTGATACGGGATGGAGTGGTAATAAGTGTAAAGTTACGACTATGATATCACATCAGATATGTCAGTTTACTAGTGGGTGTAACTACAAAAGGAGAATGTATTAGCAGTCCAGGTGATTGTGATACAGAATGGAGTGGTAATAAGTGTAAAGGTATGACTATGATATCACATCAGATATGTCAGTTTATCAATGGGTGTAAATACACAAGGAGAATGTATTAACAGTCCTGGTGATTGTGATACAGGATGGAGTGGTAATAAGTGTAAAGGTATGACTATGATATCACATAAGATATGTCATTTTATCAATGGCTGTAATTACAAAAGGAGAATGTATTACCAGTCTTGGTGATTGTGATACAGGATGGAGTGGTAATTATTGTAACGGTATGACTATGATATCACATCAGACATGACAGTTCATTAAAGTGTAATTACAAATGGAGAGTTTATTAGTAGTCCAGGTGATTGTGATACAGAATGGAGTGGTAATAAGTGTAAAGGTATGACTATGATATCACATCTGATATATCAGTTTACTAATGGGTGTAACTACAAAAGGAGAATGTATTAGCAGTCCAGGTGATTGTGATACAGAATGGAGTGGTAATAAGTGTAAAGGTATGACTATGATATCACATCAGATATGTCAGTTTATCAATGGGTGTAAATACACAAGGAGAATGTATTAACAGTCCTGGTGATTGTGATACAGGATTGAGTGGTAATAAGTGTAAAGTTATGACTATGATATCACATCAGATATGTTAGTTTACTAATGAGTGTAACAACAAAAGGAGAATGTATTAGCTGTCCTGGTGATTGCGATACAGGGTGTAGTGGTAATTATTGTAAAGGTATGACTATGATATCACATCAGATATGACAGTTCATCAATGGCTGTAATTACAAATGGAAAATGTATTAGCAGTCCTGGTGATTGTGATACAGGATGGAGTGGTAATTATTGTAACGGTATGACTATGATATCACATCAGATATGTCAGTTTACTAATGGGTGAAACTACAAAAGGAGAATGTATTTTCAGTACTGGTGATTGTGATACAGGATGGAGTGGTAATAAGTGTAAAGGTATGACTACGATATCACATCTCATATATCAGTTTACCAATGGAAGTCATTACAACAGGAGAATGTATTAGCAGTCCTGGTGATTGTGATACGGGATGGAGTGGTAATAAGTGTAAAGTTATGACTATGATATCACATCAGATATGTCAGTTTACTAGTGGGTGTAACTACAAAAGGAGAATGTATTAGCAGTCCAGGTGATTGTGATACAGAATGGAGTGGTAATAAGTGTAAAGGTATGACTATGATATCACATCAGATATGTCAGTTTATCAATGGGTGTAAATACACAAGGAGAATGTATTAACAGTCCTGGTGATTGTGATACAGGATGGAGTGGTAATAAGTGTAAAGGTATGACTACGATATCACATAAGATATGTCATTTTATCAATGGCTGTAATTACAAATGGAGAATGTATTACCAGTCTTGGTGATTGTGATACAGGATGGAGTGGTAATTATTGTAACGGTATGACTATGATATCACATCAGACATGACAGTTCATTAAAGTGTAATTACAAATGGAGAGTTTATTAGTAGTCCAGGTGATTGTGATACAGAATGGAGTGGTAATAAGTGTAAAGGTATGACTATGATATCACATAAGATATGTCATTTTATCAATGGCTGTAATTACAAATGGAGAATGTATTACCAGTCTTGGTGATTGTGATACAGGATGGAGTGGTAATTATTGTAACGGCATGACTATGATATCACATCAGACATGACAGTTCATTAAAGTGTAATTACAAATGGAGAGTTTATTAGTAGTCCAGGTGATTGTGATACAGAATGGAGTGGTAATAAGTGTAAAGGTATGACTATGATATCACATCAGATATATCACTTTACCAATGGATGCAATTACAACATGAGAATATATTAGCAGTCCAGGTGATTGTGATACAGGATGAAGTGGTAATAAGCGTAAAGGTATGACTATGATATCACATCAGACATGACAGTTCATTAAAGTGTAATTACAAATGGAGAGTTTATTAGTAGTCCAGGTGATTGTGATACAGAATGGAGTGGTAATAAGTGTAAAGGTATGACTATGATATCACATAAGATATGTCATGTTATCAATGGCTGTAATTACAAATGGAGAATGTATTACCAGTCTTGGTGATTGTGATACAGGATGGAGTGGTAATTATTGTAACGGCATGACTATGATATCACATCAGACATGACAGTTCATTAAAGTGTAATTACAAATGGAGAGTTTATTAGTAGTCCAGGTGATTGTGATACAGAATGGAGTGGTAATAAGTGTAAAGGTATGACTATGATATCACATCAGATATATCACTTTACCAATGGATGCAATTACAACATGAGAATATATTAGCAGTCCAGGTGATTGTGATACAAGATGGAGTGGTAATAAGCGTAAAGGTATGACTATGATGTCACATCAGATATGTCAGTTTACCAATGCATGTAATCACAACAGGAGAATGTATTAGCAGTCCTGTTGATTGTGATACAGGATGGAGTGGTAATAAGTGTAAAGGTATGACTATGATATCACATCAGATATGTCATTTTATCAATGGATGTAATTACAACAGGAGAATGTATTAGCAGTCTTGGTGATTGTGATATGGGATGGAGTGGTAATAAGTGTAAAGGTATGACTATGATATCACATCAGATATGTCATTTTATCAATGGATGTAATTACAACAGGAGAATGTATTAGCAGTCTTGGTGATTGTGATACGGGATGGAGTGGTAATAAGTGTAAAGGTATGACTATGATATCACATCAGATCTGCCATTTTATCAATGGATGTAATTACAACATGAGAATGTATTAGCAGTCCAGGTGATTGTGATACAGGATGGAGTGGTAATAAGCGTAAAGGTATGACTATGATATCACATCAGATATGTCAGTTTACCAATGGATGTATTCACAACAGGAGAATATATTAGCAGTCCTGGTGATTGTGATACAGGATGGAGTGGTAATAAGTGTAAAGGTATGACTATGATATCACATCAGATATGTCATTTTATCAATGGGTGTAATTACAATAGGAGAATGTATTTGCAGTCCTGGTGATTGTGATACAGGATAGAGTGGTAATAAGTGTAAAGGTATGACTATGATATCACATCACATATGCCATTTTATCAATGAGTGTAACTACAAAAGGAGAATGATTAGCAATCCAGGTGATTGTGATACAGAAAGGAATGGTAATAAGTGTAAAAGTATGACTATAATATCACATCAGATATGTGACAGTACCAATGGATGTAATACAAAAGGAAAATGTATTAGCAGTCCAGGTGATTGTGATGCAGAAAGGAGTGGTAATAAGCGTAAAGGTATGACTATGATATCACACCAGATATGTCATTTTATCAGTGGGTGTAACTACAAAAGGAGAATGTATTAGCAGTCCAGGTGATTGTGATACAGAATGGAGTGGTAATAAGTGTAAAGGTATGACTATGATATCACATCAGATATGCCATTTTATCAATGGATGTAATTACAACAGGAGAATGTATTAGCAGTCTTGGTGATTGTGATATGGGATGGAGGGGTAATAAGTGTAAAGGTATGACTATGATATCACATCAGATATGACAGTTCATCAATGGCTGTAATTACAAATGGAAAATGTATTAGCAGTCCTAGTGATTGTGATACAGGATGGAGTGGTAATTATTGTAACGGTATGACAATGATATCACATCAGATATGTCAGTTTACTAATGGGTGTAACTACAAAAGGAGAATGTATTAGCAGTCCTGGTGATTGCGATACAGGATGGAGTGGTAATAAGCGTAAAGGTATGACTATGATATCACATCAGATATGTCTGTACCAATGGATGTAATTACAAATGAAGAATGTATTTTCAGTCCTGGTGATTGTGATACAGAATGGAGTGGTAATAAATGTAAAGGTATGACTATGATATCACATCAGATATTTCATTTTATCAATGGGTGTAATTACAAAAGGAGAATGTATTTTAAGTCCTGGTGATTGTGATACAGAATGGAGTGGTAATAAGTGTAAAGATATGTCTATGATATCACATCAGATATATCACTTTACCAATGGATGCAATTACAACATGAGAATGTATTAGCAGTCCAGGTGATTGTGATACAGGATGGAGTGTTAATAAGTGTAAAAGTATGACTATTATATCACACGAGATATGTCAGTTCATCAATGGATGTAATCACAACAGGAGAATGTATTAGCAGTCCTGGTGATTGTGATACAGGATGGAGTGGTAATAAGTGTAAATGTATGACTATGATATCACATCAGATACGTCAGTTTACCAATGGATGTAATTACAAAAGGAGAATGTATTAGCAGTCCTGGTGATTGTGATACAGAATGGAGTGGTAATAAGTGTAAAGGTTTGACTATGGTATCACATCAGATATGTCAGTTTACCAAAGGGTGTAATTACAAAAGGAGAATGTATTAGCAGTCCTGGTGATTGTGATACAGAATGGAGTGGTAATAAGTGTAAAGGTTTGACTATGGTATCACATCAGATATGTCAGTTTACCAAAGGGTTTAATTACAAAAGGAGAATGTATTTTCAGTCCTGGTGATTGTGATACAGGATAGAGTGGTAATAAGTGTAAAGGTTTGACTATGGTATCACATCAGATATGTCAGTTTACCAAAGGCTGTAATTACAAAAGGAGAATGTATTAGCAGTCCTGGTGATTGTGATACAGAATGGAGTGGTAATAAGTGTAAAGGTTTGTCTATGGTATCACATCAGATATGTCAGTTTACCAAAGGGTGTAATTACAAAAGGAAAATGTATTTTCAGTCCTGGTGATTGTGATACAGGATAGAGTGGTAATAAGTGTAAAGGTATGTCTATAATATCACATCATATCTATCAGTTTACCAATGGATGTAATTACAACAGGGGAATGTATTAGCAGTCCTGATGATTGTGATACAGGATGGAGTGGTAATAAGTGTAAAGGTATGACGATGATATCACATCAGATATGTCATTTTATCAATGGGTGTAACTACAAAAGTAGAATGTATAAGCAGTCCAGGTGATTGTGATAGAGAATGGAGTGGTAATAAGTGTAACGTTATGATTATGATATAACATCAGATATGACAGTACATCAATGGCTGTAATTACAAATGGAGAATGTATTAGCAGTCTTGGTGATTGTGATACAGGATGGAGTGGTAATAAGTGTAAAGGTATGACTATGATATCACATCAGATATGTCAGTTTACCAATGAATGTAATTACAACAGGAAAATGTATTAGCAGTCCTGATGATTGTGATACAGGATGGAGTGGTAATAAGTGTAAAAGTATGACTATGATATCACATCAGATATGTCATTTTATCAATGGGTGTAACTACAAAAGGAGAATGTATTAGCAGTCCAGGTGATTGTGATAGAGAATGGAGTGGTAATAAGTGGAAAGTTATGACTATGATATAACATCCGATATGACAGTACATCAATGGCTGTAATTACAAATGGAGAATGTATTAGCAGTCTTGGTGATTGTGATACCGGATGGAGTGGTAATAAGTGTAAAGGTATGACTAAGATATCACATCAGATATATCAGTTTACCAATGGATGTAAATACAACATGAGAATGTATTAGCAGTCTAGGTGATTGTGATACAGGATGGAGTGGTAATAAGTGTAAAGGTATGACTAAGATATCACATCAGATATGTCAGTTTACCAATGGATGTAATCACAACAGGAGAATGTATTAGCAGTCCTGGTGATTGCGATACAGGATGGAGTGGTTATAAATGTAAAGGTACGACTATGATATCACAGCAGATATTTCATTTTATCAATGGGTGTAATTACAAAAGGAGAATGTATTTCAATCCTGGTGATTGTGATACAGGATGAAGTGGTAATATGTGTAAAGGTATGACTATGATATCACATCAGATATGATAGTTTATCAATGGCTGTAATTACAAATGAAGAATGTTTTAGCAGTCCTGGTGATTGTGATACAGGATGGAGTGGTAATAAGTGTAAAGGTATGACTATGATATCACATCAGATATGTCAGTTTACTAATGGGTGTAACTACAAAAGGAGAATGTATTAGCAGTACTGGTGATTGTGATACAGGATGGAGTGGTAATAAGTGTAAAGGTATGACTATGATATCACATCAGATATGTCAGTTTATCAATGGGTGTAAATACACAAGGAGAATGTATTAACAGTCCTGGTGATTGTGATACAGGATTGAGTGGTAATAAGTGTAAAGTTATGACTATGATATCACATCAGATATGTTAGTTTACTAATGAGTGTAACTACAAAAGGAGAATGTATTAGCTGTCCTGGTGATTGCGATACAGAATGGAGTGGTAATTATTGTAACGGTATGACTATGATATCACATCATATATTACAGTTCATCAATGGCTGCAATTACAAATGGAAAATGTATTAGCAGTCCTGGTGATTGTGATACAGGATGGAGTGGTAATTATTGTAACGGTATGACAATTATATCACATCAGATATGTCAGTTTACTAATGGGTGTAACTACAAAAGGAGAATGTATTTTCAGTACTGGAGATTGTGATACAGGATGGAGTGGTAATAAGTGTAAAGGTATGACTATGATATCACATCTCATATATCAGTTTACCAATGGATGTCATTACAACAGGAGAATGTATTAGCAGTCCTGGTGATTGTGATACGGGATGGAGCGGTAATAAGTGTAAAGTTATGACTATGATATCACATCAGATATGTCAGTTTACTAGTGGGTGTAACTACAAAAGGAGAATGTATTAGCAGTCCAGGTGATTGTGATACAGAATGGAGTGGTAATAAGTGTAAAGGTATGACTATGATATCACATCAGATATGTCAGTTTATCAATGGGTGTAACTACAAAAGGAGAATGTATTAGCAGTCCTGGTGATTGTGATTCAGAATGGAGTGGTAATAAGTGTAAAGGTATGACTATGATATCACATCAGATATGACATTTCATCAATGGCTGTAATTACAAATGGAGAATGTATTAGCAGTCCTGGTGATTGTGATACAGGATAGAGTGGTAATAAGTGTAAAGGTATGATTATGATATCACATCAGATATGTCAGTTTACCAATAGATACAATTACAAAAGAAGAATGTATTAGCAGTCCTGGTGATTGTGATACAGGATGGAGTGGTAGTAATTGTAATGGTATGACTATGTTATCTCATCAGATATGTAAGATTACTAATGGATGTAATTACAAAAGGAGAATGTATTAGCAGTCCTGGTGATTGCGATACAAGATGGAGTGGTAATAATTGTAAAGGTATGACTATGATATCACATCAGATATGTCAGTTTACCAATGGATGTAATTACAAAAGGAGAATGTATTAGCAGTCCTGGTGATTGCGATACAGGATGGAGTGGTAATAATTGTAAAGGTATGACTATGTTATCACATCAGATATGTCAGTTTACTAATGGGTGTAATTACAAAATGAGAATGTATTAGTAGTCCTGGTGATTGTGATAGAGGATGGAGTGGTAATAAGTGTAAAGGTATGACTACGATATCACATCTCATATATCAGTTTACCAATGGATGTCATTACAACAGGAGAATGTATTAGCAGTCCTGGTGATTGTGATACGGGATGGATTGGTAATAAGTGTAAAGTTATGACTATGATATCACATCAGATATGTCAGTTTACTAGTGGGTGTAACTACAAAAGGATAATGTATTAGCAGTCCAGGTGATTGTGATACAGAATGGAGTGGTAATAAGTGTAAAGGTATGACTATGATATCACATCAGATATGTCAGTTTATCAATGGGTGTAAATACACAAGGAGAATGTATTAACAGTCCCGGTGATTGTGATACAGGATTGAGTGGTAATAAGTGTAAAGTTATGACTATGATATCACATCAGATATGTTAGTTTACTAATGAGTGTAACTACAAAAGAAGAATGTATTAGCTGTCCTGGTGATTGCGATACAGAATGGAGTGGTAATTATTGTAACGGTATGACTATGATATCACATCATATATTACAGTTCATCAATGGCTGCAATTACAAATGGAAAATGTATTAGCAGTCCTGGTGATTGTGATACAGGATGGAGTGGTAATTATTGTAACGGTATGACTATGATATCACATCAGATATGTCAGTTTACTAGTGGGTGTAACTACAAAAGGAGAATGTATTAGCAGTACTGGTGATTGTGATACAGGATGGAGTGGTAATAAGTGTAAAGGTATGACTATGATATCACATCAGATATGTCAGTTTATCAATGGGTGTAAATTCACAAGGAGAATGTATTAACAGTTCTGGTGATTGTGATACAGGATTGAGTGGTAATAAGTGTAAAGTTATGACTATGATATCACATCAGATATGTTAGTTTACTAATGAGTGTAACTACAAAAGGAGAATGTATTAGCTGTCCTGGTGATTGCGATACAGAATGGAGTGGTAATTATTGTAACGGTATGACTATGATATCACATCATATATTACAGTTCATCAATGGCTACAATTACAAATGGAAAATGTATTAGCAGTCCTGGTGATTGTGATACAGGATGGAGTGGTAATTATTGTAACGGTATGACTATGATATCACATCAGATATGTCAGTTTACTAATGGGTGTAACTACAAAAGGAGAATGTATTTTCAGTACTGGTGATTGTGATACAGGATGGAGTGGTAATAAGTGTAAAGGTATGACTATGATATCACATCTCATATATCAGTTTACCAATGGATGTCATTACAACAGGAGAATGTATTAGCAGTCCTGGTGATTGTGATACGGGATGGAGCGGTAATAAGTGTAAAGTTATGACTATGATATCACATCAGATATGTCAGTTTACTAGTGGGTGTAACTACAAAAGGAGAATGTATTAGCAGTCCAGGTGATTGTGATACAGAATGGAGTGGTAATAAGTGTAAAGGTATGACTATGATATCACATCAGATATGTCAGTTTATCAATGGGTGTAACTACAAAAGGAGAATGTATTAGCAGTCCTGGTGATTGTGATTCAGAATGGAGTGGTAATAAGTGTAAAGGTATGACTATGATATCACATCAGATATGACATTTCATCAATGGCTGTAATTACAAATGGAGAATGTATTAGCAGTCCTGGTGATTGTGATACAGGATAGAGTGGTAATAAGTGTAAAGGTATGATTATGATATCACTTCAAATATGTCAGTTTACCAATGGATAAAATTACAAAAGAAGAATGTATTAGCAGTCCTGGTGATTGTGATACAGGATGGAGTGGTAGTAATTGTAAAGGTATGACTATGTTATCTCATCAGATATGTCAGATTACTAATGGATGTAATTACAAAAGGAGAATGTATTAGCAGTCCTGGTGATTGCGATACAAGATGGAGTGGTAATAATTGTAAAGGTATGACTATGATATCACATCAGATATGTCAGTTTACCAATGGATGTAATTACAAAAGGAGAATGTATTAGCAGTCCTGGTGATTGCGATACAGGATGGAGTGGTAATAATTGTAAAGGTATGACTATGTTATCACATCAGATATGTCAGTTTACTAATGGGTGTAATTACAAAATGAGAATGTATTAGTAGTCCTGGTGATTGTGATAGAGGATGGAGTGGTAATAAGTGTAAAGGTATGACTAAGATATCGCATCAGATATATCAGTTTACCAATGGATGTAATTACAACATGAGAATGTATTAGCAGTCTAGGTGATTGTGATACAGTATGGAGTGGTAATAAGTGTAAAGGTATGACTAAGATATCACATCAGATATGTCAGTTTACCAATGGATGTAATCACAACAGGAGAATGTATTAGCAGTCCTGGTGATTGCGATACAGGATGGAGTGGTTATAAATGTGAAGGTACGACTATGATATCACAGCAGATATTTCATTTTATCAATGGGTGTAATTACAAAAGGAGAATGTATTTCAATCCTGGTGATTGTGATACAGGATGAAGTGGTAATAAGTGTAAAGGTATGACTATGATATCACATCAGATATGATAGTTTATCAATGGCTGTAATTACAAATGAAGAATGTTTTAGCAGTCCTGGTGATTGTGATACAGGATGGAGTGGTAATAAGTGTAAAGTTATGATTATGATATCACATCAGATATGTTAGTTTACTAATGAGTGTAACTACAAAAGGAGAATGTATTAGCTGTCCTGGTGATTGCGATACAGAATGGAGTGGTAATTATTGTAACGGTATGACTATGATATCACATCATATATTACAGTTCATCAATGGCTGCAATTACAAATGGAAAATGTATTAGCAGTCCTGGTGATTGTGATACAGGATGGAGTGGTAATTATTGTAACGGTATGACTATGATATCACATCAGATATGTCAGTTTACTAGTGGGTGTAACTACAAAAGGAGAATGTATTAGCAGTACTGGTGATTGTGATACAGGATGGAGTGGTAATAAGTGTAAAGGTATGACTATGATATCACATCAGATATGTCAGTTTATCAATGGGTGTAAATACACAAGGAGAATGTATTAACAGTCCTGGTGATTGTGATACAGGATTGAGTGGTAATAAGTGTAAAGTTATGACTATGATATCACATCAGATATGTTAGTTTACTAATGAGTGTAACTACAAAAGGAGAATGTATTAGCTGTCCTGGTGATTGCGATACAGAATGGAGTGGTAATTATTGTAACGTATGACTATGATATCACATCATATATTACAGTTCATCAATGGCTGCAATTACAAATGGAAAATGTATTAGCAGTCCTGGTGATTGTGATACAGGATGGAGTGGTAATTATTGTAACGGTATGACTATGATATCACATCAGATATGTCAGTTTACTAATGGGTGTAACTACAAAAGGAGAATGTATTTTCAGTACTGGTGATTGTGATACAGGATGGAGTGGTAATAAGTGTAAAGGTATGACTATGATATCACATCTCATATATCAGTTTACCAATGGATGTCATTACAACAGGAGAATGTATTAGCAGTCCTGGTGATTGTGATACGGGATGGAGCGGTAATAAGTGTAAAGTTATGACTATGATATCACATCAGATATGTCAGTTTACTAGTGGGTGTAACTACAAAAGGAGAATGTATTAGCAGTCCAGGTGATTGTGATACAGAATGGAGTGGTAATAAGTGTAAAGGTATGACTATGATATCACATCAGATATGTCAGTTTATCAATGGGTGTAACTACAAAAGGAGAATGTATTAGCAGTCCTGGTGATTGTGATACAGGATGGAGTGGTAGTAATTGTAAAGGTATGACTATGTTATCTCATCAGATATGTCAGATTACTAATGGATGTAATTACAAACGGAGAATGTATTAGCAGTCCTGGTGATTGCGATACAAGATGGAGTGGTAATAATTGTAAAGGTATGACTATGATATCACATCAGATATGTCAGTTTACCAATGGATGTAATTACAAAAGGAGAATGTATTAGCAGTCCTGGTGATTGCGATACAGGATGGAGTGGTAATAATTGTAAAGGTATGACTATGTTATCACATCAGATATGTCAGTTTACTAATGGGTGTAATTACAAAATGAGAATGTATTAGTAGTCCTGGTGATTGTGATAGAGGATGGAGTGGTAATAAGTGTAAAGGTATGACTAAGATATCACATCAGATATATCAGTTTACCAATGGATGTAATTACAACATGAGAATGTATTAGCAGTCTAGGTGATTGTGATACAGTATGGAGTGGTAATAAGTGTAAAGGTATGACTAAGATATCACATCAGATATGTCAGTTTACCAATGGATGTAATCACAACAGGAGAATGTATTAGCAGTCCTGGTGATTGCGATACAGGATGGAGTGGTTATAAATGTGAAGGTACGACTATGATATCACAGCAGATATTTCATTTTATCAATGGGTGTAATTACAAAAGGAGAATGTATTTCAATCCTGGTGATTGTGATACAGGATGAAGTGGTAATAAGTGTAAAGGTATGACTATGATATCACATCAGATATGATAGTTTATCAATGGCTGTAATTACAAATGAAGAATGTTTTAGCAGTCCTGGTGATTGTGATACAGGATGGAGTGGTAATAAGTGTAAAGTTATGACTATGATATCACATCAGATATGTTAGTTTACTAATGAGTGTAACTACAAAAGGAGAATGTATTAGCTGTCCTGGTGATTGCGATACAGAATGGAGTGGTAATTATTGTAACGGTATGACTATGATATCACATCATATATTACAGTTCATCAATGGCTGCAATTAAAAATGGAAAATGTATTAGCAGTCCTGGTGATTGTGATACAGGATGGAGTGGTAATTATTGTAACGGTATGACTATGATATCACATCAGATATGTCAGTTTACTAATGGGTGTAACTACAAAAGGAGAATGTATTTTCAGTACTGGTGATTGTGATACAGGATGGAGTGGTAATAAGTGTAAAGGTATGACTATGATATCACATCTCATATATCAGTTTACCAATGGATGTCATTACAACAGGAGAATGTATTAGCAGTCCTGGTGATTGTGATACGGGATGGAGCGGTAATAAGTGTAAAGTCATGACTCTGATATCACATCAGATATGTCAGTTTACTAGTGGGTGTAACTACAAAAGGAGAATGTATTAGCAGTCCAGGTGATTGTGATACAGAATGGAGTGGTAATAAGTGTAAAGGTATGACTATGATATCACATCAGATATGTCAGTTTATCAATGGGTGTAACTACAAAAGGAGAATGTATTAGCAGTCCTGGTGATTGTGATTCAGAATGGAGTGGTAATAAGTGTAAAGGTATGACTATGATATCACATCAGATATGACATTTCATCAATGGCTGTACTTACAAATGGAGAATGTATTAGCAGTCCTGGTGATTGTGATACAGGATAGAGTGGTAATAAGTGTAAAGGTATGATTATGATATCACATCAGATATGTCAGTTTACCAATGGATAAAATTACAAAAGAAGAATGTATTAGCAGTCCTGGTGATTGTGATACAGGATGGAGTGGTAGTAATTGTAAAGGTATGACTATGTTATCTCATCAGATATGTCAGATTACTAATGGATGTAATTACAAAAGGAGAATGTATTTGCAGTCCTGGTGATTGCGATACAAGATGGAGTGGTAATAATTGTAAAGGTATGACTATGATATCACATCAGATATGTCAGTTTACCAATGGATGTAATTACAAAAGGAGAATGTATTAGCAGTCCTGGTGATTGCGATACAGGATGGAGTGGTAATAATTGTAAAGGTATGACTATGTTATCACATCAGATATGTCAGTTTACTAATGGGTGTAATTACAAAATGAGAACGTATTAGTAGTCCTGGTGATTGTGATAGAGGATGGAGTGGTAATAAGTGTAAAGGTATGACTAAGATATCACATCAGATATATCAGTTTACCAATGGATGTAATTACAACATGAGAATGTATTAGCAGTCTAGGTGATTGTGATACAGTATGGAGTGGTAATAAGTGTAAAGGTATGACTAAGATATCACATCAGATATGTCAGTTTACCAATGGATGTAATCACAACAGGAGAATGTATTAGCAGTCCTGGTGATTGCGATACAGGATGGAGTGGTTATAAATGTGAAGGTACGACTATGATATCACAGCAGATATTTCATTTTATCAATGGGTGTAATTACAAAAGGAGAATGTATTTCAATCCTGGTGATTGTGATACAGGATGAAGTGGTAATAAGTGTAAAGGTATGACTATGATATCACATCAGATATGATAGTTTATCAATGGCTGTAATTACAAATGAAGAATGTTTTAGCAGTCCTGGTGATTGTGATACAGGATGGAGTGGTAATAAGTGTAAAGTTATGACTATGATATCACATCAGATATGTTAGTTTACTAATGAGTGTAACTACAAAAGGAGAATGTATTAGCTGTCCTGGTGATTGCGATACAGAATGGAGTGGTAATTATTGTAACGGTATGACTATGATATCACATCATATATTACAGTTCATCAATGGCTGCAATTACAAATGGAAAATGTATTAGCAGTCCTGGTGATTGTGATACAGGATGGAGTGGTAATTATTGTAACGGTATGACTATGATATCACATCAGATATGTCAGTTTACTAGTGGGTGTAACTACAAAAGGAGAATGTATTAGCAGTACTTGTGATTGTGATACAGGATGGAGTGGTAATAAGTGTAAAGGTATGACTATGATATCACATCAGATATGTCAGTTTATCAATGGGTGTAAATACACAAGGAGAATGTATTAACAGTCCTGGTGATTGTGATACAGGATTGAGTGGTAATAAGTGTAAAGTTATGACTATGATATCACGTCAGATATGTTAGTTTACTAATGAGTGTAACTACAAAAGGAGAATGTATTAGCTGTCCTGGTGATTGCGATACAGAATGGAGTGGTAATTATTGTAACGGTATGACTATGATATCACATCATATATTACAGTTCATCAATGGCTGCAATTACAAATGGAAAATGTATTAGCAGTCCTGGTGATTGTGATACAGGATGGAGTGGTAATTATTGTAACGGTATGACTATGATATCACATCAGATATGTCAGTTTACTAGTGGGTGTAACTACAAAAGGAGAATTTATTAGCAGTACTGGTGATTGTGATACAGGATGGAGTGGTAATAAGTGTAAAGGTATGACTATGATATCACATCAGATATGTCAGTTTATCAATGGGTGTAAATACACAAGGAGAATGTATTAACAGTCCTGGTGATTGTGATACAGGATTGAGTGGTAATAAGTGTAAAGTTATGACTATGATATCACATCAGATATGTTAGTTTACTAATGAGTGTAACTACAAAAGGAGAATGTATTAGCTGTCCTGGTGATTGCGATACAGAATGGAGTGGTAATTATTGTAACGGTATGACTATGATATCACATCATATATTACAGTTCATCAATGGCTGCAATTACAAATGGAAAATGTATTAGCAGTCCTGGTGATTGTGATACAGGATGGAGTGGTAATTATTGTAACGGTATGACTATGATATCACATCAGATATGTCAGTTTACTAATGGGTGTAACTACAAAAGGAGAATGTATTTTCAGTACTGGTGATTGTGATACAGGATGGAGTGGTAATAAGTGTAAAGGTATGACTATGATATCACATCTCATATATCAGTTTACCAATGGATGTCATTACAACAGGAGAATGTATTAGCAGTCCTGGTGATTGTGATACGGGATGGAGCGGTAATAAGTGTAAAGTTATGACTATGATATCACATCAGATATGTCAGTTTACTAGTGGGTGTAACTACAAAAGGAGAATGTATTAGCAGTCCAGGTGATTGTGATACAGAATGGAGTGGTAATAAGTGTAAAGGTATGACTATGATATCACATCAGATATGTCAGTTTATCAATGGGTGTAACTACAAAAGGAGAATGTATTAGCAGTCCTGGTGATTGTGATTCAGAATGGAGTGGTAATAAGTGTAAAGGTATGACTATGATATCACATCAGATATGACATTTCATCAATGGCTGTAATTACAAATGGAGAATGTATTAGCAGTCCTGGTGATTGTGATACAGGATAGAGTGGTAATAAGTGTAAAGGTATGATTATGATATCACATCAGATATGTCAGTTTACCAATGGATAAAATTACAAAAGAAGAATGTATTAGCAGTCCTGGTGATTGTGATACAGGATGGAGTGGTAGTAATTGTAAAGGTATGACTATGTTATCTCATCAGATATGTCAGATTACTAATGGATGTAATTACAAAAGGAGAATGTATTAGCAGTCCTGGTGATTGCGATACAAGATGGAGTGGTAATAATTGTAAAGGTATGACTATGATATCACATCAGATATGTCAGTTTACCAATGGATGTAATTACAAAAGGAGAATGTATTAGCAGTCCTGGTGATTGCGATACAGGATGGAGTGGTAATAATTGTAAAGGTATGACTATGTTATCACATCAGATATGTCAGTTTACTAATGGGTGTAATTACAAAATGAGAATGTATTTCAATCCTGGTGATTGTGATACAGGATGAAGTGGTAATAAGTGTAAAGGTATGACTATGATATCACATCAGATATGATAGTTTATCAATGGCTGTAATTACAAATGAAGAATGTTTTAGCAGTCCTGGTGATTGTGATACAGGATGGAGTGGTAATAAGTGTAAAGTTATGACTATGATATCACATCAGATATGTTAGTTTACTAATGAGTGTAACTACAAAAGGAGAATGTATTAGCTGTCCTGGTGATTGCGATACAGAATGGAGTGGTAATTATTGTAACGGTATGACTATGATATCACATCATATATTACAGTTCATCAATGGCTGCAATTACAAATGGAAAATGTATTAGCAGTCCTGGTGATTGTGATACAGGATGGAGTGGTAATTATTGTAACGGTATGACTATGATATCACATCAGATATGTCAGTTTACTAGTGGGTGTAACTACAAAAGGAGAATGTATTAGCAGTACTTGTGATTGTGATACAGGATGGAGTGGTAATAAGTGTAAAGGTATGACTATGATATCACATCAGATATGTCAGTTTATCAATGGGTGTAAATACACAAGGAGAATGTATTAACAGTCCTGGTGATTGTGATACAGGATTGAGTGGTAATAAGTGTAAAGTTATGACTATGATATCACATCAGATATGTTAGTTTACTAATGAGTGTAACTACAAAAGGAGAATGTATTAGCTGTCCTGGTGATTGCGATACAGAATGGAGTGGTAATTATTGTAACGGTATGACTATGATATCACATCATATATTACAGTTCATCAATGGCTGCAATTACAAATGGAAAATGTATTAGCAGTCCTGGTGATTGTGATACAGGATGGAGTGGTAATTATTGTAACGGTATGACTATGATATCACATCAGATATGTCAGTTTACTAATGGGTGTAACTACAAAAGGAGAATGTATTTTCAGTACTGGTGATTGTGATACAGGATGGAGTGGTAATAAGTGTAAAGGTATGACTATGATATCACATCAGATATGACATTTCATCAATGGCTGTAATTACAAATGGAGAATGTATTAGCAGTCCTGGTGATTGTGATACAGGATAGAGTGGTAATAAGTGTAAAGGTATGATTATGATATCACATCAGATATGTCAGTTTACCAATGGATAACATTACAAAAGAAGAATGTATTAGCAGTCCTGGTGATTGTGATACAGGATGGAGTGGTAGTAATTGTAAAGGTATGACTATGTTATCTCATCAGATATGTCAGATTACTAATGGATGTAATTACAAAAGGAGAATGTATTAGCAGTCCTGGTGATTGCGATACAAGATGGAGTGGTAATAATTGTAAAGGTATGACTATGATATCACATCAGATATGTCAGTTTACCAATGGATGTAATTACAAAAGGAGAATGTATTAGCAGTCCTGGTGATTGCGATACAGGATGGAGTGGTAATAATTGTAAAGGTATGACTATGTTATCACATCAGATATGTCAGTTTACTAATGGGTGTAATTACAAAATGAGAATGTATTAGTAGTCCTGGTGATTGTGATAGAGGATGGAGTGGTAATAAGTGTAAAGGTATGACTAAGATATCACATCAGATATATCAGTTTACCAATGGATGTAATTACAACATGAGAATGTATTAGCAGTCTTGGTGATTGTGATACAGTATGGAGTGGTAATAAGTGTAAAGGTATGACTAAGATATCACATCAGATATGTCAGTTTACCAATGGATGTAATCACAACAGGAGAATGTATTAGCAGTCCTGGTGATTGCGATACAGGATGGAGTGGTTATAAATGTGAAAGTACGACTATGATATCACAGCAGATATTTCATTTTATCAATGGGTGTAATTACAAAAGGAGAATGTATTTCAATCCTGGTGATTGTGATACAGGATGAAGTGGTAATAAGTGTAAAGGTATGACTATGATATCACATCAGATATGATAGTTTATCAATGGCTGTAATTACAAAATGAGAATGTATTAGTAGTCCTGGTGATTGTGATAGAGGATGGAGTGGTAATAAGTGTAAAGGTATGACTAAGATATCACATCAGATATATCAGTTTACCAATGGATGTAATTACAACATGAGAATGTATTAGCAGTCTAGGTGATTGTGATACAGTATGGAGTGGTAATAAGTGTAAAGGTATGACTAAGATATCACATCAGATATGTCAGTTTACCAATGGATGTAATCACAACAGGAGAATGTATTAGCAGTCCTGGTGATTGCGATACAGGATGGAGTGGTTATAAATGTGAAGGTACGACTATGATATCACAGCAGATATTTCATTTTATCAATGGGTGTAATTACAAAAGGAGAATGTATTTCAATCCTGGTGATTGTGATACAGGATGAAGTGGTAATAAGTGTAAAGGTATGACTATGATATCACATCAGATATGATAGTTTATCAATGGCTGTAATTACAAATGAAGAATGTTTTAGCAGTCCTGGTGATTGTGATACAGGATGGAGTGGTAATAAGTGTAAAGTTATGACTATGATATCACATCAGATATGTTAGTTTACTAATGAGTGTAACTACAAAAGGAGAATGTATTAGCTGTCCTGGTGATTGCGATACAGAATGGAGTGGTAATTATTGTAACGGTATGACTATGATATCACATCATATATTACAGTTCATCAATGGCTGCAATTACAAATGGAAAATGTATTAGCAGTCCTGGTGATTGTGATACAGGATGGAGTGGTAATTATTGTAACGGTATGACTATGATATCACATCAGATATGTCAGTTTACTAGTGGGTGTAACTACAAAAGGAGAATGTATTAGCAGTACTGGTGATTGTGATACAGGATGGAGTGGTAATAAGTGTAAAGGTATGACTATGATATCACATCAGATATGTCAGTTTATCAATGGGTGTAAATACACAAGGAGAATGTATTAACAGTCCTGGTGATTGTGATACAGGATTGAGTGGTAATAAGTGTAAAGTTATGACTATGATATCACATCAGATATGTTAGTTTACTAATGAGTGTAACTACAAAAGGAGAATGTATTAGCTGTCCTGGTGATTGCGATACAGAATGGAGTGGTAATTATTGTAACGGTATGACTATGATATCACATCATATATTACAGTTCATCAATGGCTGCAATTACAAATGGAAAATGTATTAGCAGTCCTGGTGATTGTGATACAGGATGGAGTGGTAATTATTGTAACGGTATGACTATGATATCACATCAGATATGTCAGTTTACTAATGGGTGTAACTACAAAAGGAGAATGTATTTTCAGTACTGGTGATTGTGATACAGGATGGAGTGGTAATAAGTGTAAAGGTATGACTATGATATCACATCTCATATATCAGTTTACCAATGGATGTTATTACAACAGGAGAATGTATTAGCAGTCCTGGTGATTGTGATACGGGATGGAGCGGTAATAAGTGTAAAGTTATGACTATGATATCACATCAGATATGTCAGTTTACTAGTGGGTGTAACTACAAAAGGAGAATGTATTAGCAGTCCAGGTGATTGTGATACAGAATGGAGTGGTAATAAGTGTAAAGGTATGACTATGATATCACATCAGATATGTCAGTTTATCAATGGGTGTAACTACAAAAGGAGAATGTATTAGCAGTCCTGGTGATTGTGATTCAGAATGGAGTGGTAATAAGTGTAAAGGTATGACTATGATATCACATCAGATATGACATTTCATCAATGGCTGTAATTACAAATGGAGAATGTATAAGCAGTCCTGGTGATTGTGATACAGGATAGAGTGGTAATAAGTGTAAAGGTATGATTATGATATCACATCAGATATGTCAGTTTACCAATGGATAAAATTACAAAAGAAGAATGTATTAGCAGTCCTGGTGATTGTGATACAGGATGGAGTGGTAGTAATTGTAAAGGTATGACTATGTTATCTCATCAGATATGTCAGATTACTAATGGATGTAATTACAAAAGGAGAATGTATTAGCAGTCCTGGTGATTGCGATACAAGATGGAGTGGTAATAATTGTAAAGGTATGACTATGATATCACATCAGATATGTCAGTTTACCAATGGATGTAATTACAAAAGGAGAATGTATTAGCAGTCCTGGTGATTGCGATACAGGATGGAGTGGTAATAATTGTAAAGGTATGACTATGTTATCACATCAGATATGTCAGTTTACTAATGGGTGTAATTACAAAATGAGAATGTATTAGTAGTCCTGGTGATTGTGATAGAGGATGGAGTGGTAATAAGTGTAAAGGTATGACTAAGATATCACATCAGATATATCAGTTTACCAATGGATGTAATTACAACATGAGAATGTATTAGCAGTCTAGGTGATTGTGATACAGTATGGAGTGGTAATAAGTGTAAAGGTATGACTAAGATATCACATCAGATATGTCAGTTTACCAATGGATGTAATCACAACAGGAGAATGTATTAGCAGTCATGGTGATTGCGATACAGGATGGAGTGGTTATAAATGTGAAGGTACGACTATGATATCACAGCAGATATTTCATTTTATCAATGGGTGTAATTACAAAAGGAGAATGTATTTCAATCCTGGTGATTGTGATACAGGATGAAGTGGTAATAAGTGTAAAGGTATGACTATGATATCACATCAGATATGATAGTTTATCAATGGCTGTAATTACAAATGAAGAATGTTTTAGCAGTCCTGGTGATTGTGATACAGGATGGAGTGGTAATAAGTGTAAAGGTATGACTATGATATCACATCTGATATATCAGTTTACTAATGGGTGTAACTACAAAAGGAGAATGTATTAGCAGTCCAGGTGATTGTGATACAGAATGGAGTGGAAATAAGTGTAAAGGTATGACTATGATATCACATCAGATATGTCAGTTTATCAATGGGTGTAAATACACAAGGAGAATGTATTAACAGTCCTGGTGATTGTGATACAGGATTGAGTGGTAATAAGTGTAAAGTTATGACTATGATATCACATCAGATATGTTAGTTTACTAATGAGTGTAACAACAAAAGGAGAATGTATTAGCTGTCCTGGTGATTGCGATACTGGGTGTAGTGGTAATTATTGTAAAGGTATTACTATGATATCACATCAGACATGACAGTTCATCAATGGCTGTAATTACAAATGGAAAATGTATTAGCAGTCCTGGTGATTGTGATACAGGATGGAGTGGTAATTATTGTAACGGTATGACTATGATATCACATCAGATATGTCAGTTTACTAATGGGTGAAACTACAAAAGGAGAATGTATTTTCAGTACTGGTGATTGTGATACAGGATGGAGTGGTAATAAGTGTAAAGGTATGACTACGATATCACATCTCATATATCAGTTTACCAATGGATGTCATTACAACAGGAGAATGTATTAGCAGTCCTGGTGATTGTGATACGGGATGGAGTGGTAATAAGTGTAAAGTTATGACTATGATATCACATCAGATATGTCAGTTTACTAGTGGGTGTAACTACAAAAGGAGAATGTATTAGCAGTCCAGGTGATTGTGATACAGAATGGAGTGGTAATAAGTGTAAAGGTATGACTATGATATCACATCAGATATGTCAGTTTATCAATGGGTGTAAATACACAAGGAGAATGTATTAACAGTCCTGGTGATTGTGATACAGGACTGAGTGGTAATAAGTGTAAAGTTATGACTATGATATCACATCAGATATGTTAGTTTACAAATGAGTGTAACTACAAAAGGAGAATGTATTAGCTGTCCTGGTGATTGCGATACAGGATGGAGTGGTAATTATTGTAACGGTATGACTATGATATCACATCATTTATTACAGTTCATCAATGGCTGCAATTACAAATGGAAAATGTATTAGCAGTCCTGGTGATTGTGATACAGGATGGAGTGGTAATAAGTGTAAAGGTATGACTATCATATCACATCAGATATGTCAGTTTACCAATGGATAAAATTACAAAAGAAGAATGTATTAGCAGTCCTGGTGATTGAGATACAGGATGAAGTGGTAGTAATTGTAAAGGTATGACTATGTTATCTCATCAGATATGTCAGTTTACTAATGGATGTAATTACAAAAGGAGAATGTATTAGCAGTCCTGGTGATTGCGATACAAGATGGAGTGGTAATAATTGTAAATATATGACTATGATATCACACCAAATATGTCAGTTTACTAATGGGTGTAATTACATAAGAAGAATGTATTATCAGTCCTGGTGATTGTGATACAGGATGGAGTGGTAATAAGTGTAAAGGTATGACTATGATATCACATCAGATATGTCAGTTTATCAATGGGTGTAACTACAACAGGAGAATGTATTAGCAGTCCTGGTGATTGTGATACAGGATGGAGTGGTAATAAGTGTAAAGGTATGACTATGATATCACATCAGATATGTCAGTTTATCAATGGGTGTAACTACAACAGGAGAATGTATTAGCAGTCCTGGTGATTGCGATACAGGATGGAGTGGTCATAAATGTAAAGGTACGACTATGATATCACAGCAGATATTTCATTTTATCAATGGGTGTAATTACAAAAGGAGAATGTATTTCAATCCTGGTGATTGTGATACAGGATGAAGTGGTAATAAGTGTAAAGGTATGACTATGATATCACATTAGATATGATAGTTTATCAATGGCTGTAATTACAAATGAAGAATGTTTTAGCAGTCCTGGTGATTGTGATACAGGATGGAGTGGTAATAAGTGTAAAGGTATGACTATGATATCACATCTGATATATCAGTTTACTAATGGGTGTAACTACAAAAGGAGAATGTATTAGCAGTCCAGGTGATTGTGATACAGAATGGAGTGGTAATAAGTGTAAAGTTATGACTATGATATCACATCAGATATGTCAGTTTATCAATGGGTGTAAATACACAAGGAGAATGTATTAACAGTCCTGGTGATTGTGATACAGGATTGAGTGGTAATAAGTGTAAAGTTATGACTATGATATCACATCAGATATGTTAGTTTACTAATGAGTGTAACAACAAAAGGAGAATGTATTAGCTGTCCTGGTGATTGCGATACAGGATGGAGTGGTAATTATTGTAACGGTATGACTATGATATCACATCATTTATTACAGTTCATCAATGGCTGCAATTACAAATGGAAAATGTATTAGCAGTCCTGGTGATTGTGATACAGGATGGAGTGGTAATAAGTGTAAAGGTATGACTATCATATCACATCAGATATGTCAGTTTACCAATGGATAAAATTACAAAAGAAGAATGTATTAGCAGTCCTGGTGATTGAGATACAGGATGAAGTGGTAGTAATTGTAAAGGTATGACTATGTTATCTCATCAGATATGTCAGTTTACTAATGGATGTAATTACAAAAGGAGAATGTATTAGCAGTCCTGGTGATTGCGATACAAGATGGAGTGGTAATAATTGTAAATATATGACTATGATATCACACCAAATATGTCAGTTTACTAATGGGTGTAATTACATAAGAAGAATGTATTATCAGTCCTGGTGATTGTGATACAGGATGGAGTGGTAATAAGTGTAAAGGTATGACTATGATATCACATCAGATATGTCAGTTTATCAATGGGTGTAACTACAACAGGAGAATGTATTAGCAGTCCTGGTGATTGCGATACAGGATGGAGTGGTCATAAATGTAAAGGTACGACTATGATATCACAGCAGATATTTCATTTTATCAATGGGTGTAATTACAAAAGGAGAATGTATTTCAATCCTGGTGATTGTGATACAGGATGAAGTGGTAATAAGTGTAAAGGTATGACTATGATATCACATTAGATATGATAGTTTATCAATGGCTGTAATTACAAATGAAGAATGTTTTAGCAGTCCTGGTGATTGTGATACAGGATGGAGTGGTAATAAGTGTAAAGGTATGACTATGATATCACATCTGATATATCAGTTTACTAATGGGTGTAACTACAAAAGGAGAATGTATTAGCAGTCCAGGTGATTGTGATACAGAATGGAGTGGTAATAAGTGTAAAGTTATGACTATGATATCACATCAGATATGTCAGTTTACCAATGGATAAAATTACAAAAGAAGAATGTATTAGCAGTCCTGGTGATTGAGATACAGGATGAAGTGGTAGTAATTGTAAAGGTATGACTATGTTATCTCATCAGATATGTCAGTTTACTAATGGATGTAATTACAAAAGGAGAATGTATTAGCAGTCCTGGTGATTGCGATACAAGATGGAGTGGTAATAATTGTAAATATATGACTATGATATCACACCAAATATGTCAGTTTACTAATGGGAGTAATTACATAAGAAGAATGTATTATCAGTCCTGGTGATTGTGATACAGGATGGAGTGGTAATAAGTGTAAAGGTATGACTATGATATCACATCAGATATGTCAGTTTATCAATGGGTGTAACTACAACAGGAGAATGTATTAGCAGTCCTGGTGATTGCGATACAGGATGGAGTGGTCATAAATGTAAAGGTACGACTATGATATCACAGCAGATATTTCATTTTATCAATGGGTGTAATTACAAAAGGAGAATGTATTTCAATCCTGGTGATTGTGATACAGGATGAAGTGGTAATAAGTGTAAAGGTATGACTATGATATCACATTAGATATGATAGTTTATCAATGGCTGTAATTACAAATGAAGAATGTTTTAGCAGTCCTGGTGATTGTGATACAGGATGGAGTGGTAATAAGTGTAAAGGTATGACTATGATATCACATCTGATATATCAGTTTACTAATGGGTGTAACTACAAAAGGAGAATGTATTAGCAGTCCAGGTGATTGTGATACAGAATGGAGTGGTAATAAGTGTAAAGTTATGACTATGATATCACATCAGATATGTCAGTTTATCAATGGGTGTAAATACACAAGGAGAATGTATTAACAGTCCTGGTGATTGTGATACAGGACTGAGTGGTAATAAGTGTAAAGTTATGACTATGATATCACATCAGATATGTTAGTTTACAAATGAGTGTAACTACAAAAGGAGAATGTATTAGCTGTCCTGGTGATTGCGATACAGGATGGAGTGGTAATTATTGTAACGGTATGACTATGATATCACATCATTTATTACAGTTCATCAATGGCTGCAATTACAAATGGAAAATGTATTAGCAGTCCTGGTGATTGTGATACAGGATGGAGTGGTAATAAGTGTAAAGGTATGACTATCATATCACATCAGATATGTCAGTTTACCAATGGATAAAATTACAAAAGAAGAATGTATTAGCAGTCCTGGTGATTGAGATACAGGATGAAGTGGTAGTAATTGTAAAGGTATGACTATGTTATCTCATCAGATATGTCAGTTTACTAATGGATGTAATTACAAAAGGAGAATGTATTAGCAGTCCTGGTGATTGCGATACAAGATGGAGTGGTAATAATTGTAAATATATGACTATGATATCACACCAAATATGTCAGTTTACTAATGGGTGTAATTACATAAGAAGAATGTATTATCAGTCCTGGTGATTGTGATACAGGATGGAGTGGTAATAAGTGTAAAGGTATGACTATGATATCACATCAGATATGTCAGTTTATCAATGGGTGTAACTACAACAGGAGAATGTATTAGCAGTCCTGGTGATTGCGATACAGGATGGAGTGGTCATAAATGTAAAGGTACGACTATGATATCACAGCAGATATTTCATTTTATCAATGGGTGTAATTACAAAAGGAGAATGTATTTCAATCCTGGTGATTGTGATACAGGATGAAGTGGTAATAAGTGTAAAGGTATGACTATGATATCACATTAGATATGATAGTTTATCAATGGCTGTAATTACAAATGAAGAATGTTTTAGCAGTCCTGGTGATTGTGATACAGGATGGAGTGGTAATAAGTGTAAAGGTATGACTATGATATCACATCTGATATATCAGTTTACTAATGGGTGTAACTACAAAAGGAGAATGTATTAGCAGTCCAGGTGATTGTGATACAGAATGGAGTGGTAATAAGTGTAAAGTTATGACTATGATATCACATCAGATATGTCAGTTTATCAATGGGTGTAAATACACAAGGAGAATGTATTAACAGTCCTGGTGATTGTGATACAGGATTGAGTGGTAATAAGTGTAAAGTTATGACTATGATATCACATCAGATATGTTAGTTTACTAATGAGTGTAACAACAAAAGGAGAATGTATTAGCTGTCCTGGTGATTGCGATACAGGATGGAGTGGTAATTATTGTAACGGTATGACTATGATATCACATCATTTATTACAGTTCATCAATGGCTGCAATTACAAATGGAAAATGTATTAGCAGTCCTGGTGATTGTGATACAGGATGGAGTGGTAATAAGTGTAAAGGTATGACTATCATATCACATCAGATATGTCAGTTTACCAATGGATAAAATTACAAAAGAAGAATGTATTAGCAGTCCTGGTGATTGAGATACAGGATGAAGTGGTAGTAATTGTAAAGGTATGACTATGTTATCTCATCAGATATGTCAGTTTACTAATGGATGTAATTACAAAAGGAGAATGTATTAGCAGTCCTGGTGATTGCGATACAAGATGGAGTGGTAATAATTGTAAATATATGACTATGATATCACACCAAATATGTCAGTTTACTAATGGGTGTAATTACATAAGAAGAATGTATTATCAGTCCTGGTGATTGTGATACAGGATGGAGTGGTAATAAGTGTAAAGGTATGACTATGATATCACATCAGATATGTCAGTTTATCAATGGGTGTAACTACAACAGGAGAATGTATTAGCAGTCCTGGTGATTGCGATACAGGATGGAGTGGTCATAAATGTAAAGGTACGACTATGATATCACAGCAGATATTTCATTTTATCAATGGGTGTAATTACAAAAGGAGAATGTATTTCAATCCTGGTGATTGTGATACAGGATGAAGTGGTAATAAGTGTAAAGGTATGACTATGATATCACATTAGATATGATAGTTTATCAATGGCTGTAATTACAAATGAAGAATGTTTTAGCAGTCCTGGTGATTGTGATACAGGATGGAGTGGTAATAAGTGTAAAGGTATGACTATGATATCACATCTGATATATCAGTTTACTAATGGGTGTAACTACAAAAGGAGAATGTATTAGCAGTCCAGGTGATTGTGATACAGAATGGAGTGGTAATAAGTGTAAAGTTATGACTATGATATCACATCAGATATGTCAGTTTATCAATGGGTGTAAATACACAAGGAGAATGTATTAACAGTCCTGGTGATTGTGATACAGGATTGAGTGGTAATAAGTGTAAAGTTATGACTATGATATCACATCAGATATGTTAGTTTACTAATGAGTGTAACAACAAAAGGAGAATGTATTAGCTGTCCTGGTGATTGCGATACAGGGTGTAGTGGTAATTATTGTAAAGGAATGACTATGATATCACATCAGATATGACAGTTCATCAATGGCTGTAATTACAAATGGAAAATGTATTAGCAGTCCTGGTGATTGTGATACAGGATGGAGTGGTAATTATTGTAACGGTATGACTATGATATCACATCAGATATGTCAGTTTACTAATGGGTGAAACTACAAAAGGAGAATGTATTTTCAGTACTGGTGATTGTGATACAGGATGGAGTGGTAATAAGTGTAAAGGTATGACTATGATATCACATCAGATATGTCAGTTTATCAATGGGTGTAAATACACAAGGAGAATGTATTAACAGTCCTGGTTATTGTGATACAGGATTGAGTGGTAATAAGTGTAAAGTTATGACTATGATATCACATCAGATATGTTAGTTTACTAACGAGTGTAACTACAAAACGAGAATGTATTAGCTGTCCTGGTGATTGCGATACAGAATGGAGTTGTAATTATTGTAACGGTATGACTATGATATCACATCATATATTACAGTTCATCAATGGCTGCAATTACAAATGGAAAATGTATTAGCAGTCCTGGTGATTGTGATACAGGATGGAGTGGTAATTATTGTAACGGTATGACTATGATATCACATCAGACATGTCAGTTTACTAATGGGTGTAACTACAAAAGGAGAATGTATTTTCAGTACTGGTGATTGTGATACAGGATGGAGTGGTAATAAGTGTAAAGGTATGACTATGATATCACATCTCATATATCAGTTTACCATTGGATGTCATTACAACAGGAGAATGTATTAGCAGTCCTGGTGATTGTGATACGGGATGGAGTGGTAATAAGTGTAAAGTTATGACTATGATATCACATCAGATATGTCAGTTTACTAGTGGGTGTAACTACAAAAGGAGAATGTATTAGCAGTCCAGGTGATTGTGATACAGAATGGAGTGGTAATAAGTGTAAAGGTATGACTATGATATCACATCAGATATGTCAGTTTATCAATGGGTGTAACTACAAAAGGAGAATGTATTAGCAGTCCTGGTGATTGTGATTCAGAATGGAGTGGTAATAAGTGTAAAGGTATGACTATGATATCACATCAGATATGACATTTCATCAATGGCTGTAATTACAAATGGAGAATGTATTAGCAGTCCTGGTGATTGTGATACAGGATAGAGTGGTAATAAGTGTAAAGGTATGATTATGATATCACATCAGATATGTCAGTTTACCAATGGATAAAATTACAAAAGAAGAATGTATTAGCAGTCCTGGTGATTGTGATACAGGATGGAGCGGTAGTAATTGTAAAGGTATGACTATGTTATCTCATCAGATATGTCAGATTACTAATGGATGTAATTACAAAAGGAGAATGTATTAGCAGTCCTGGTGATTGCGATACAAGATGGAGTTGTAATAATTGTAAAGGTATGACTATGATATCACATCAGATATGTCAGTTTACCAATGGATGTAATTACTAAAGGAGAATGTATTAGCAGTCCTGGTGATTGCGATACAGGATGGAGTGGTAATAATTGTAAAGGTATGACTATGTTATCACATCAGATATGTCAGTTTACTAATGGGTGTAATTACAAAATGAGAATGTATTAGTAGTCCTGGTGATTGTGATAGAGGATGGAGTGGTAATAAGTGTAAAGGTATGACTATGATATCACATCAGATATGACAGTTCATCAATGGGTGTAACTACAAAAGGAGAATGTATTTTCAGTCCTGGTGATTGAGATACAGAATGGAGTGGTGATAAATGTAAAGGTATGACTATGATATCACATCAGGTATATCATTTTATCAATGGGTGTAATTACAATAGGAGAATGTATTTTCAGTCCTGGTGATAGTGATTCAGAATGGAGTGGTAATAAGTGTAAAGGTATGACTATGATATCACATCAGATATGGCAGTTCATCAATGGCTGTAATTACAAATGGAGAATGTATTAGCAGTCCTGGGGATTGTGATACAGGATGGAGTGGTAATAAGTGTAAAGGTATGACTATCATATCACATCAGATATGTCAGTTTACCAATGGATAAAATTACAAAAGAAGAATGTATTAGCAGTCCTGGTGATTGAGATACAGGATGAAGTGGTAGTAATTGTAAAGGTATGACTATGTTATCTCATCAGATATGTCAGTTTACTAATGGATGTAATTACAAAAGGAGAATGTATTAGCAGTCCTGGTGATTGCGATACAAGATGGAGTGGTAATAATTGTAAATATATGACTATGATATCACACCAAATATGTCAGTTTACTAATGGGTGTAATTACATAAGAAGAATGTATTATCAGTCCTGGTGATTGTGATACAGGATGGAGTGGTAATAAGTGTAAAGGTATGACTATGGTATCACATCAGATATGTTACTTTACCAATGGGTGTAATTACAAAAAAAGAATGTATTAGCAGTCCTGGTTATTGTGATACAGGATGGAGTGGTAATAAGTGTAAAGGTATGACTATGATATCACATCAGATATGACAGTTTACCAATGAATGTAATTACAAACAGAGAATGAATTAGTTGTTCTGGTGATTGTCATACAGGATGGAGTGGTAATAAGTGTAAAAGTATGTCTATGATATCAAATCAGATATGTCAGTTTACCGATGGGTGTAATTACAAATAGAGAATGAATTAGTTGTTCTGGTGATTGCATAGAGGATGGAGTGGTAATGAGTGTAAAAGTATGAATATGATATCACATCAGATATGTCAGTTTACCAATGGGTGTAATTACAAATAGAGAATGTATTAGCTGTCCTGGTGATTGTGAAGCACGATTGAGTGGTAATATGACAGAACCCCACACCATCCCCGTGGCTTTCGTTGCGTATGGAATTTATTTTCACGAGTGATGCGGTGTATCCTGTAGCCGTACTTTCACGAGCGAAGCTTGTGAAAGTACAGCAGAATACACCGCATCTCGAGTTACAATTACATTCATTTCATTTCACTCGGCAAGTATATTCATGTACCCCAAGGGGAAAATATCTTACTTCTAAATATTGTTTATTCCGAAAAACTGTACTCCTGAAGGAACTACTTTGTTTGCTCTCAGACCTCATTTGCATATGGGTTGCGGAAATACCGATTTTGATTTCAGGGACGAATCAAAATAAACTGCAGTACATATGTAATAATAAGGGTAAAGGTATGACTATGATATCACATCAAATATGTCAGTTTACTAATGGGTGTAATTACAAACGGTGAATGTATAAACAGTCCTGGTGGTTGTGATACAGGATGTAGTGGTAATCAGTGTATGCCTATGAAGGCACATGATATATGCAAGTTGGACGTAACTGTATGCTTTATATGCGTTATAGTTGGCTAGGGAATTACATAGTATGCAGTGGCCATCTGTACTGGTATGGTTCAAATTTGTATTCCAATTATTTCTGTTTACAAATTATCAACTGTATGTCTTAAAATATCATAAACTTTTAAATACAAAATGCCAAAAGATTTGTCAACATTAGATTTTGAAGTTGGAATGAAATATTTAATATAATTAAATGGCATATTGGCAGTAAATGTTTCTGTCATACATGCACCACAGTCTACGTACGTTCAAACATTCACTATAAACATTGCAAATAGAACAATATAATATTTTATTTGTTTTTTGTTTATTTCAGTTTATTTCAAAGCTGTGTAGCGCATTTCTACGTACCTTCAAACATTCACTGGAAACATTGCAAATAAAACACTATAGCGTTTTATTTGTTTTTGTATATTTCAGTTCCGTCCTCATGCCAGGATGGATTCTATGGTGAATTATGTAACTATAATTGTCATTGCGAAAACAATGCAGCATGTGATAAGAACACTGGTGTTTGTCTAAATGGAGATTGTGCACCAGGATGGATAAATCTAGATACTATACATTCTGAATTTCAACAAGGTTTGTATTTCAAATCACTGGTTTCTATGGTGAATTATGTAACTATAATTGTCATTGTAAAAACAATGGAGCATGTGATAAGAACACTGGTGTTTGTCCAAAGGGAGATTGTGCACCAGGATGGATAAATCTAGATACTATAGATTTTGATTATCAACAAGGTTTATATTTCTAATCACTGGTTTTTATGGTGAATTATTTAACTATAATCGTCTTCGTAAAAACATGCAGCATGTGATAAAACACCGGTGTTTGTCCAACTGATCTTTATAGGGATATTGCCTTCTGATGAAACCTATTGATTATGATTTACTCTAAAGTCGTGTGATATGTATGGACTTAGAACTTGACTTTATCAGTACATTGCAATATAGTAGGCATTGATTTACTCATTTACCTTGTTATTCTATCAGAGATTTTATTAACACAAATAGATTAGGGAGAAGCGTATATAAAATCCGATGAGTATAGTAATTTTCCGACGCATCATTACAATGTGCAATATCATACGTTATCAATATTCAACATGCTTGATAACTCAGAATTCATTATTCTTGTGTCTGCCACCGTGGCAACGTAATTGTTTGAGTCCTAATCATGTGTTGCATGTCGCATTATATATTCGTTTGTAATCCTGTAATAGCTGATGTATAACTCATCTGACTTGTATCACTGACTGGTATAACTTGACCTGAAATGCCATGTTACAAAATTTCATATAAATGATCAACACTTTATATTATTTTTTTATGTTAAGATGGTAGTCCCACATATAAAGCTTCCTCCTATCACAAAGTAAACCCTGGTGAAGAAACATATTTCATCTGTGAAATCATTGGGAATCCTGTGGTAGCAAATAATGAAATGAAATTCTGGAAACTGGGTACAACTGACTTCCTGTCTCCTACGCATTATGATGATAGTGACAAATACACAGCTATAGGAAATTTTACTGGCGTTGTTGTTCAGAATAGTGATGTATTTGTTTGTGGTGCTCCAGCTATTGGATATAATGGGTTTTCAGTTACTTTACAACTGTATGGTAAGTTTACATATATTATGTATCTTGTATATGAAATAAGGTAATCACTATAAAATATAGTTTAATCATAATACAATACAATAGTAGTCTTGTTTGCCTGTCAGTATAGTATATTACTAATTGTAAAAAAGTAAGCATACAGCATCTGTATATATGACTTTTTCCTAAAACGTTATTGAAACAAAATGGACGATATGGGCATATTGGAAGTATAATGACATTCTTTTATCCAGAATTGTGGAGGAACCAAAATTGTAATTTCATATTACAGTGTATGGCATAGTGGGAGTGAATATAATTTTGTTTAACTGTGGAAAATATGGCTAGTGATACGGCTACTACGTGACAAGTGTTATAGAGAAAATAGAGTAATATTATAATGAAATACAAAGATTCAAATTCTGCTCGTTGGTTATATTTATCCAAATTCGTAAAAATTGTTTTAAAATTGCAACACATTTTGTTGAAGTACTGAATAAATATTCTAGAAATACACACTTGAGCTTGCTGAAATGAACTATTGTTACCACAATCCGTTGTTATCGGAAACTCTGGTAAACTTTCAGCAGTACGTACAATGAAAAACGTAAGGCAGTATGTGACGTAACGCTGTGGTATATGGGTTTCTTGACTACCCTGTCTTACGCCACACTGTAGTGATACGCATTTTATGCATGCACCATAATTTTAAGATCTTGGTACTGATTGTAATTTATAGAATATTATTCATTTATCGATTTCAAAAGCTGGGCTAGAGATGACCTCTTTTCAGTGAGGCGATGATTTGAACGTGTATATTAGCTGTTGCAGTACTGTGATAATGAACTCACTGGAATGCTATTAAAGATTTGTGTTTGATTACTTGATTACGAACATGACTATGTGTCCTAATGCACTGTTAGTACTGCTGGAAGTCAGTAACAAAACTAATGAAATTGAATCAAACTAAGGGTTTAAACGTGCATTTTGTTCACTGCGTATAATTTGACATGCTCTTATGTTTTGGTGACATATAATATATTACACGATTGTTTCATGACTAAAAAATGGAATGCAATTTGCAAAATAACTCCAAGAATAGTTAAAATACTTGTATTATGCAAAGTAACGAGCAGATCACTTTAACTAGTTTACACATGCCTAAACCACACCTATTATTTTCCTTTCCTCAGATCTGCCAAGGTTTAAGACTAGTAACAAGCCACAAGTATCAGATAGTCAATCTGACCAGCTTACTGTGACCTGGAACAAATGGACTACTGATGATATTGGAGATGGACCAGTTGTATCTTATAAAGTATACTACAGAGAGAGTGACAAGAGTGACTGGATATCAGGTCAAGTTATACCAGTCAGTGATACAAGTCTGATGAGTTATACATCAGCTATTACAGGATTACAATGGTCTACTCAATATGAAATTACTGTGACTGTTAAAAGACCGGGTCCACTTGGTGAAGGAGGTAAACTCGTGACAACGACATCAACTACATTGTGTGCAAGTAAGTGATGATTATATGTGTTTTCTATTTATAATCCAATACACTTTTGTCAGTGTCCTTGCATATGCCAAATGCCGACATAACATGACTAATGGCATTAACACCAATATTAGCTGGTCTGTGTTTCAATATGTATTTATTTTGAACAAGATATAATTTGTCTTTCTTGATTACATGATGTTTTTTGATGGTGTGTTTATCATATGTGTTATATATGTTGTATACGTGTAAGACAAAATAGAAATAACGTGGGAATGCTCCTTTTTGTCTAATGCTCTGATAACACTGAAACAAACGTTAAATTATGCAACTTTCAAAATCACTTTTTACATTAAAAAATGCATTTGAATACATACATGATTATGCTTAAAATACATTTGCAGTTTTGGAAACAATCAAAACATATTTTCTATGCGTTTGAAATATTTGTTAGGCATCTGATTCTGTGTGGTTGCAGCTGTTTGGCGGGAACATGGCATAGCACAGGCCACAATAAATTGCAAAAACTTTGAAGGTTGGTGTCTGAGGCTTTTTAGCAAGCAATTTTAATTGGATATTCGATATTCATTAAATCATCACAGTGTCTTTTATCTTTTATCTACATCACATAAATGTTTTCATTGAGTTGAAGCTCTTACAAAAAATAGAAATTAACTCGTTGCAAGTCATGATTTTGCACATTAACACTATCCGAATTTATATTTCAATGCAGATAATGTGTAATGATGATGCTTTTTTTTATTATAAAACGCATTTTAAAATGAGTCATATTTACCTCCCAACTGCACAGTGATGCACATCAGCATTTACAAAAAATTTGAAACCGAACTGATAAGTCCTTCTAGGTATTTTCAGCAAAATGATAATATATAACTAACTTACGTTGTTGATGGTGTAATCAATTCAATTCAACTCACCTTGTCCAACATACTGTGACATAAATTTCAAGTGTAAAGTATATTTAGAAAACAGGGCCCTTGCTGTGTGAATGAAAGGCACAGATGTTTGGATACTTTAAACAACCCATTACACATGCATGTTTTCAGGCTGCTGATACCATCACTGGGTTGTGTTGTCAGCAGAATTTGGGATACATTTATCCTGTCTACCCCTGTGGCATAATGGTATGTCTCATACAATGGAATGGTGATTGTGTAATACCTAGGAATGTGCTGAACCCAGTGTTGTTAGCAATGAAAATAGATATGACATCATTGACCCGAGTCCCCTAATTTAAATTGGTAGAACTTGGATAATAAGTGGTTTATTCCACTACAAAAATTTTCATCCTGTATTCACTGATTTGTCCGCTATTTCGAGATAACAAAACATTTCGTTAGATACATTTTATTGTTTGCATAGCCATAATTTAGTTGTAATGTTTAAGTTGAAACATGCTTAAGAACCATTAGTTAGGATGGTGACCTGACTGTAACATCCTGTCCTGCTGAGTACTGCTGACTCCCTGTACGTGTGCTACTAGTAGCAGCAGATATCAGTGATGTTGCCGATATTCTCTGGGCACTGATCAGAAGTTTAAATGGTAGTGCATCTGCCTCGAAAGTGTGCCCAATTTGAAGAAACGCAACATTGCACTTTGCTCTTCACCGGAGCATGGAGTTTTCTCTGTAACATCGATCAAATCCTAAGTTAATTTGTTTACTGTATATTCACATTCCTTGCTGATCCCATTGATTAGCGCTCCGTACTATTTATTTAATAGTGACGGAAATCTTATATATTGTGTTGTGATTTATTGAATTTGTTACCGGTATATTTCCTTCCATGCACTGCCTCAATTGCGATGATATTCTTTCGACAAACGATCCCAATCCTGTGAAAGCGGATGCGCTAAAGGGAAAGACTTATAAGATAAGCACGCTACCAGAGGCGTATATGATTCGACCTGTATTGAAGATGAGCTCCTCGCTCCTGAATACGCGGTAGCCCCACATATTCCCTTCCCCGTATTTTACGTCACAATACGTTTAAAATACTCAATTTTAACAGGTAACAACTGCACTATAAGTGCAAATATGGTTAAGCCATGATTAACTGACATTCATTGCACTGCACTGCACAGATCAGAAAAATGGAAACAATTAAAATAAACATAACATATTTACAAATATGAATATTCAGGCAAGTCAACACAATAGCTCAACCATTGTTCATTTATATCTAATTTAATTATTTATAGAACCAAATTATCCAACTATAACAAGCATTGCATCAACTGGACTGAAACGAATAACAATTGAAATACAGGTTTGTTCTTGATTTCCATTATATATTGTATATTAACAAAAAAATTATACCAAACATGTTATAATGTAATGTTCGTTTTCTCTTCCTGTTCTGTTAATATTTAATTTTATTTCATTTCTACTTCTACAGTTTCCTGCAATCGGTGGAATAAAATGCAATTATAACGGTAGAAACGGATACGTAGATTTAATCAAAGTGAAATTGAAGAAGACGAACACTGAGAATACCTACCAAACCAAAATCATTTATATTTTGGGTCAAATTAAACGAATACAATATATTGATGTTATTGACAACACGTTGCTACCTTATACAGAATATGATGTGATAGTTATACTCGCAAATCGTAATGAAGAGAGTGATTCCAGTGGCAAAGCGGTTGTAAGAATGGTTGAAGATGGTATGCATATATTACATGTTAACATTACCTTGAAAAGTACAACATACAGCACTGCTCCAAATGACAAACAGCCAAATGAAATATCCCTTCTCATAACTAAAATACTAAACAACAAGAATTAGAATTATTAATTTATATGGCTTTAAAATAATTGCAACGTTTCTGTTTTATTTCAGTTCCATCTCAACCAAGAAATGTCACTTTAGATCCAGCTGTGTTCTTCATTACTGTGCAATGGTTGATACCAGAGCCTGCAAATGGTAAAATAACGGGGTATCAGATAACATATTGGATATATAATAATCCAAGCACACTTAAATCATTAGAAATAACGAATGATCTTTTAGATGTCATGAAGTACCAGATAACAGACCTGGAATACGACGTCAGATATTCTGTAAAGATATCCTATTTTGGTACTCTAAGAACATTGAATCATATTGCAAAGTTTTACAATGTCTATGCTTCAGACAATGAAGCGAAATACATCCTTGCTGCTGCTGTGGTTACAATTACGTGTCCTTTCATTAACATTTCCCGCTATAGTTAATTACCCAGAAGGATCATACTAATATTATTTCCCATTATACAATTCTAAAGATTATCTCAAAAACTAGATTACTATTACCTGTATCTTTGCGTTTTATTAACTACTAGGTAAAAGCGTCGACTAGTGTTGGATATGGTATTGCAAGCTCTGAAGTAAGCATCACAACAGCTGAGACAGGTATTAGGCAAAACCTATTAACCTAGTATATGAATAACCCGGACATAGTTCATGTTTTTGTTTACCAAATTAAATAATATAAATTACTGTAAATATATTACAAGTGTGATTAATGAAGCGACATTAAGTGTTTTACAGTAATGCCTTATTTCGGCATTTCGGCATTTGTTGTTGCATTGATTTTGAGGAGAAGGATTTTATAATGTTGTGTTTTCATGGGAATATATTAACCTATGGCCACACAACTTGTGGTGGCGATTGTATATTTTTGTTCTGAATGCTTATTAAATAGTTAGTCAGTCGATAACTGTTTAACAAGTGCGTGTAAAATAAGGGAGGTCACCTACTTGCACCACTGAGACGAAAAGTTTTTTTCTGAATTCAGTTGATTGTGTACCTTTATTTTGCTTTGAATGACTTGAATTATTTTCGAATGTCATGAATATAATGTTTTTGGGTGAAACAAAAATTTGGGCTATTTATGCAAGACAGAAACGTGACAACGAAAGATTGAAAAGTGTGGCCTGGGAACGAGACTGTCTCTTCGCGCAAGCGACATTTTGAAAGTGATAGTGGCGTTTTCATAGTTGTGGTCAATTGATATGACGGAATTTGAGAAAGGAGGACGACCAGAATCCAACAGAAGACTTGCTAAGGGGCTTCTCCATGATAATACGCTGAG
The DNA here is from genome assembly GCF_978046115.1 of Saccoglossus kowalevskii. Lineage (NCBI taxonomy): Eukaryota > Metazoa > Hemichordata > Enteropneusta > Harrimaniidae > Saccoglossus > Saccoglossus kowalevskii. The sequence goes on along the minus strand of NC_140649.1, from coordinate 23,363,175 downwards.
AAATCGACGGGACTTAAATTGAAGTTGCAATTCGCCGATTTTTGTCGTTGACTGGCCTGGTGCTGGAACTAAGTGCGCGTTGAGCACTTGCCGGGAGTACACGCGTGACGAGGGACTGAATCGTTAGTGATCGTTATTTTCAGAGCTTTATAAGAGTGGGTTGAGCTGAAAATGGTCGACAATTGATGTATTTAAATAAGCCATTTTTCGCAAGCTGCGAGATCACGCGTGACACGGTCCACGCACCTTAGCAACCAATTGAGCCACGTGATACAGGTCAAGCTTTCAGTTTAATATGGTAGCAACCACATTGTCCTACGTGTTGTAAACCTTATCTCGAAACAATATTTTCCCCAATGGGAGTCAAACGAGTGATTCTCGCTTTCAGTACAAAAATTACATGAATACTGGTTTTATTTTGCGATTCCCGAAACCAAAAACGCAGTCTGAAAAGTGTAGTGCCTGTTCTGGGGCAGACAATTTTGGTCGACACAGAATCATCTAGGACATGTACATGTGTACGCTTGTTTCCTGTATTTTGTGGGAGGAAATGCCCATTCGGGGTCATATCCAACCCAAAACAGCTATTGCTAGAAGTGTCGAACGCCGTATATTCAATCGAGGACATCGCCGAGCGGCAATCATAAGAAGCGCCGGAAAACATTGAAACCTGTTTAATACAGTTTGCAAGTTGTACTGATCAGAACTTTACCGTGTTTGTTTTCATGCCAATATTTAATTTTATGATCGTGTATTTTATTGCGACCCCGAATAATTTGACTATTTTTTTGTTATTTACAACTCACAAATGTACATCTTAAATTGTCTTAACATTAGTATTCCGATGAAAACAAGATTCCTGACATTACTGTTACCTCGGAATTTGAAAAGCATTTACATGCGATTAGCTATGCATTTAATGATAACAATATTGCCAGAGTTTGGCAATTTGGAAATTTAACGCACGACACTAGGTACACGCACGATTTAGCGTAATTTTGATTCAAAGCTTGACCTGTATCACATGACTAGCAACCGGCTGCTAAGCAAATTTAACGGTCTCGCGAGATTTCGACCGAGGCGGAAAATAGCCTATTGTGTTTTATGAGTAACAGTATTTATATAGTGTTATGTAGTTGGGATTATTTTGTGAATAATACAGATTTACCTTATTTATTGCTGATAATGTCAACGACTGTGCATTTATTGTTATTGATAGTGAGCGAATTTGTATGAGTCACCGTAAAACTGCCAAGTTCCATCCACGACATATTACATTAAATAGTGTTTACCCTGGTTCATGTCCAAGTAGTTTATAAATTGGAATTTGGCCGCGTGTGGTATAAAACGTGTGGTATACGCATTTTAAAAGTGGATTGAATTAAGGGCTTATCACTATTATCCAACACGGGACGTATTAGTTTCTATAACTGGCGTCTTTGTGCGGGCTATAATACGCATTAGTGTGCACTCATATTACTGCATTAATTTGACACCTAGTATTTCAGGATTTCCTACATAATCATTTGTTACAGTTCCTGGTGTACCCGGAAGTATTGGCATACTTGCAGTGTCTGAGTATACCGTTAGTTTATCATGGAGAGACCCTATCATCTACAAAGGGAATATCACACAATACAAGGTATATAAACAACAATCAAACTGATTTAAGCTAGATAATTGATATACTTAGCATGAACACAGACTAACGCACGAATATGTATTTCAATGGTAGTAAACTGTCATTGTTACAGTGATTTGTGTACATAATATAAATGTATATTGATTTTCGTATCAAATATTGTTATGGTTGTTTTTATAGTTGACATACACTGCGTTGGAATCAGTGTACACATCCGTCATTTTGGAGGTGAAACGTGTAACATTAGAAGGTGACACCCATTCCCATACACTGGCATTACCATCAGGTACAAAAGTTTATATATCGGTCAAAGCAAGTACATCAATCGGATTTGGTGAGGCTGCAAGTATTATAAGTGGAACTAAATTAGAAGGTAACCACTTTTACATTCTGCAATAGCGCCATTTCCGGAGCATATATAGCGAGCCATACAGTGTAATATTGAACCCTTTTGTAAATCTTGAGACAATTTAGAACATTTGTCAAATCAGCCTAATCGCCACGCAGGCAACGATCAATTCAACTTGTACTGTGGTAATCTAAATTTCAGTATAGTTTTCACAGCAATATTAAGCTTGAGCGACTATATATTTTGACCATTGTGTACATTCCATAAAAAAAATGCGCAAATGCAGTAGTGGTGAATGAGTTGCAACATCAAATTCAGTAGTTCTGCCGTATCGATGTATTTAATTAAAGCAGGGGAGTAGTCACCTGTGACAGAGGGCTTTAACGTTTTGTTGTTCATGAAGTAGCATCTGCCCATGAGCCTTTGCGGTTATTCTAAGACATTATTTTTTGTAGATGGTAGCATCGATGTCATTCTACCAATTCCAGAAGGGAGAAGCAATTATATATTCAAAGATAACACCATTATAATTGATTTAGCAAAGCTGGCTGCAAATACTGATATAAAAAGTGATACTGATCTATTGTGAGTAAATTACAAAGTAACGAATATTACGTAATAATATTATGTTAAATATTATAATAAATTAATTATTGGTATTTAATTATTGAATCGCTTTAATGCTCATAGAATAACTCTTAAACATTATCTGTTAATTTTAATCTGTTATAGGCAATATATCATAGTTGTAGAAGAGATTAAACTGAAGAAAAAACGTGGTGTAGCAGACAATCAGTATATATCAGCGTCATTTCCATTAAATGCAATTCCTGATCAACTTATAGTGGGTGATGGTGTAGAATATAATGGCTATCTCAATAAACCATTAACACAAGGACAACAATATATTATATACGACGGATTAGCAGTGTATACTACAGGGGTAAGACATTTAAACGTGTATTACTGTACTACACTAAACCATCCAATATGTTGTCAAGTAACCTTAGCTTAAATTCAATGTGAATATTTCAAAATGCTAAATGAATTATGAATATCCAGCCCGTGAAATGTTAGGGCATTTCACTGAAGCAACGTGATACATGAAAGTATACTGTAAAAATGCAGTGTTCGATTTTTGACTCATAGCGACGTAATATACAACGCGTGTAATATATATTTTTCTGTTAATATTGAAATTAAAATATGCGCTACGTGACGACCGCCAGCTTTTACCAATTTAGACTAATTGCTGTTTTTAATTACAGAATCAGAGTGTTATGTTGCGAGAGACGGAGCTGGCGATGTTCTCGGGTAAAGCTTAAAATATTTTTTTAGTAAAAGTAGCGCCTGCATTTAAATGCCATTTATTGTTTTAGTTTGCACAAATCATTTTGATGACTGTTGAGAAAAAAATCGTGAACGTTAACCCTTCTGATTTCTTTTAGTTGGCAATGTTAGTGACGGAGCTAATCATCTACCAATAATAGTAGGATTGGTTGTTGCAGTTGTGATTGCGGTGTTCATTGTCGTGGTTATAGTTATTGTACGCCGACGGAACACACTCAATAAACGTGATCACCGGCAAGTACATCTATTAATTTTGATTGATATTTAATATACATATAGACGTAAAGATTTAGGTGAAACTATGCAAATGGTGTCGTTTATTCAGTTATTGACTGAACTGATCTTACCACTACAGTAAAATGTTAAATTCAAGTCTCATTAACGTGTTACCTATTCGTTTATTTGAACAATTGCATTTTCTTGTGGCAGAGACAAGTGTGACTATGACAATCCTGGAAAATCCGCTGACTCAGAAGAAATGAAAGGTAATTCTCATAATCTGATAAAGAGAGTCATGCTAATAGGTCATATTCCGCTCACTGCGAGATCTAGCGTGGTCAAGCTTTACGTCCTTAGCAACCAGTTTGGAACAAGTGACACAGGTCAAACTTACCTCCCGTTGTATTCCGTTCACACAACAATATCGACTGTACAAAAGCACTTCAGTGGGAGTTAAACGGTGCTCTTACTGTGAATGCAAGAGTGATTCTCGATTTTATCTAAAAGCTTTTACGAATATTGTGTTTTTACTCATTTCCCGCAACTAAAAACACAACTTGTCGATAATTTTGGAAGACACCGGATCACGCAAGACACTTACAGTACTTTTTTAGGGATGGGCGCTTATCCCATCCCCCCCTCATAAAATTGTAATTCACCATGCGACAGTGTTCACTGCACTTTATTGGATGCAATGGTCTGACATCGTCATATTTAGACCCGATAAAAATCTCTGCAAGGGGTGTAGAATCCGATGTTGAAAAAACAAATTTACGTATAAGGCTCTTGATCTCGTATAAACGTAAAAAGAACGATAAAATAAATGAATCGCAAGTGTGGAAATTAGGACAACAAACAATATAATATTATATTTTATTCAAGTCATCAAACACTCTTTGACTAGCTTGATTCAGGCAAAGTCACACGTCCATTTGCCTTAACGGGAGTCATCCATATTTCAGTAATTCATGGGAATTATAGTACTTTTGTTTGCGACTCAAAATTCATCAAATAGATTTATGATATTGACCACTTGACCAGTCAATGTGTTTTATATAAGTATATAAGTCGGCTTCCAACAATATAATTGTTTTTTTTTTTTAGTTTATGAAGATATTTCATCTTTGGAAGATAAAAGATATCAGACCTTGGGAAAAGTCCAAGAAATCCACTACCAGAATGCTACAGATAATAAGACGGAGTGAGTACAATTTATGTACAATTCACAGTAAGATTTGTTTATATCCGCAGTTCCACGGACGTATTATTTGAATGTTGCTCTGATATCCATGTTTCATTTCAAATTATTTTAATTTTCGTTTCAGAAGTGAGGTTGAATACGAATTACCTGACCACTTAAGTTAGATGTCATGAATTTGTTTTTGCGTATCTGTTGACCGACTTAATTAGTTGATTATTAGCAAATTGCTGTGTTATGTCTGTCATCGTTTAGGCCTATTTGAAGTTTTGGACGGAACTTGGCTCAGTGATTTGGAACTAATTACCAGATAACCGTCGCGATTCTGACAGTTGGTATCCACAGTTATTAATGTAGTGAACGATTAATCAAAATATATGACGTATTCAGTACTTAGTGTGATTGGCTTTATGATTGAAGATTACGCCCTAGAGTCTTTTTACTGCATTGTAATTGGTTAGAGTTTTGAAAATGAATAAAGAGAGTATGAGTTGGTCTTGAAGAGTACTCTACGATAGAGGCAGTCTGAGAGTCGAGAGTCCAGTCCAGGGGCGAGCCTCGAGGCAGTCCAGTCTAAGAGAGTCTTGGGTCAGCCTTGAGAGAGTCTTGGGGACTTTTCCCCAGGGCGCTGTGTCTGATAGAGTGCTCGATTGACCGACTAAGACGAGAGCTGAAACGTATTTCGTTGTGTGTGTCTTACTTGACTGTAAAGTTAAAGTGACTTTACCGATCCCGTACCTCAAGGGGACGAGATAGAGAGACGAGACGAGATTCCCCCCTGACAAGTGTGGAGACCCCGTGGAGGAGAATATTACCCCTGATATAGAAATGATATGGAAGACCACATAGTTCAAAGCTTGGTGGCATTGCATATATGCAAAGTTAGTTTTACGTATTTGATTGTAATGTTCAATAGACTCACAAAATATCATATATTAGATTCGTTGATTGTAGCAAATTAAACAATCCGTAGGCATGTACTTGTGTTTCCTTCGTTTGTTATATATTGCATATGGATTTGATATAGAAGCATATGACTGCTTATTTCCGACTGAAAATAAATGTTAGCAATTTGGGACAAAAGAAGTATATAGTAAATATATCACATCTGTCGTTTTAACATAGTGACCTAAGGCTGACTAAGTCTAACGACATAGCAGTTATGTAATCAATAATATACCACAGATATAGAAATAATTGTATACGCAGAAACAACATTGACGCTACAAAGGTTATATAATTACAGTGTCGGAAAACACAACACAAGAGCCGAGGAAACCAACCAACCAACCAGGAGGAGTGAAATTTGGTCATCAAAGGACAAACAGTAAAACCTGATTAATTCAGTCTCATAGCTCAAACGTAGCAAACATGATTTCTGGCTTAGATTGGGTGATTTTAGTTTTTGTTATATATTTTTTTCAAATGGCGGGATATTGCAGGTTAATGCGGTTTATTGTTTTGTGTTCAATGTATGCATTTGTTATCGTTTACAAAAAAATACTATTAAGCTATGCGACAAATACATATCTACATAAATCGAAAAAATGGTTATAGTTGGATAAATCACAAAATCAAGTGACGCCAATGTTCATGTTTGTGTTCTTCGCAATAATGTATGGCATGATTTGACACACATACTTGTCTGTAGATGCTTATACAAATGTTGTTTTAGCGGATAACGAGTCCAGAGTTGTTTTTTTAAGTTTGATCATGGGAGTATAAAGTTGTGTACATTTAAATGTATTTGTAATAATGTTCACTAATGGAGATATACAGGTAAAACTTATATTTAAAACTTTTCCAACAATTATCAAATAGATATAGATAATAATGTAATTATTTAAAATAGACTACCACATATTTGGTAATGAACAATGGTGTCTAAAGAAAGAAAATATTTACAAATTTGGAATCTCGATATGAATATTATTGAACATTAATTAAATATCTAACAGTATGAAGATACCATTTAACGAAAATACTAACATTTTGACTATGGCTGTGACACTTTGAGCCATGTCTCATATGACAATGGCAGTTTAGCTTTATATGTGGGTTAATACAAATGTTCTTCTTAAAGCTAACATGTTTGATCCCCAATGTCACGATCTCACCTGAATTTCACGCAAGACTCGTCTAAGGTAACTATGAATAACAAAGATGTAATAATATGAGTAATCATAAGTAAATATATTATTACTACTCATACTAAGATATAATTAAGAGTCAATGTAATACTGATGAGGGATACAGTTATTATGAGTCATCAGTCATAAAAAAGTACTCAGAGGCGTTCAAATTCAGCTAAATTCGTGCTAATGTTGATAACTGCCACAAACTACCACTGTCGTTATTAAATGAGTATACTCGGATTCATAATGATGTATATGATTTAAGTGTTCCAAGTTAAAAGTGATTTTAATATCAGTTAAGTCTAATCTATGTACTGGTAGTATGACGAGCAAGATTGCTATCACGTTCAGCAATCCGTGATATGTTGAAGTATAAATGGTTTTTGAATGATAATGCTACTAAATTAATTTTCCCATTCACCAAGAATTAAAAATCTGAATTTAAGGATCATGTCAATAAATACATCAGCAAATAATAATAGGGCGTATATTCAGTTATTTGTCCAGTACACCCTTTCACAAGTCAATAATGTTGTCATCACTACACGTGCAACTATTACATCACTGTCTTCTCCTACAGATAATAATTATGTTGATTCTTGCATTCATTCCAGAGATTTATTGGCGTGTGAGATGTTACCCCAATGAAACAATTTACAATGTGTCAATTTCCTATTAGCAACTCGTTACAGACTAGCACACTTACAATAGCAAATCTTGCTATTCACACTGTGACCACGATAAATCAATTGACTGCGCTTGCTACTCATTGATTGGTGTTTGCAACATCCACAAGTTCCATGGTAACCAACTCTTACAAACGTCATGCCATGTCAAATATTTAGTATTTAAATTTTTAGAATTCCTGACAAGTAAAAAATCCTGTATCACACCTCCCTGATGAAGGTGAAACTCCTCTAACATCAATACAACCACCTGTACCAGTGACACTCATTTAGCACCTGAGTCACCGGATGCTGTCTCTCCATCATTCAACCCAACAATGACACCTTCTACTGACACAGCACCAAAGTCTTTGATTACAAATACACCACAAGAGGTACAGCCTGTTCCAGGACTATGAAAGACATGGATTTTTAAAACTTTATTCAGTTGCGGTAACTGTGTCTGGTTGTAGTCCAAGCTTTGTATACAACAGGTATGAGTTCATACTAAGACTTGCGATATTTTCGTTTTTTTAATTGTATGCAGAGTCATACCCTTTAGCCCCTGGTCATTATTAGTGATGAGATGCATATGTGTTGTCCTGATTCCTTGGGTCGTGTGATATTGTCTGTTTAGGAAAATATGCTATTCTCACTCGCATATATAACTCACTTAATTTCATCTAATAATAATGAAGGCGATTTTATTTCACAAGTCGCCCGTCCACTAGATTTCAGGGCACAATCGATTGGGGTCGAACATATCTAAACCGATCCGTGTACGGATTCGCGTCTTTTGTGTACAGTTGTCAAATTTACTTTATAAGTACAGACAAATAACTCAAATAATAATATTGTTTCAAAATATTTAATACGACATTATGTTAAATATAATAAACCTATTCTAGTACATAGAAAATATAACATTAATTAGAACACTATGTTACTGAATCGATCCTTTATTTGGATTAACAAATGCTGGTCTCCTTATATAAATGGAAAATCGAGTACAGCTACCAATGTAAGATACTTTAATGGTAAATGTATTCAGTACCAGATGGCTGATACATATTTTGTGGAGTTTAAATACTCCCCGTAGAGGGCGCATAATGGCTGAGTGACACAAATGCGGCAATCTCTGGAGATGTCGGTAGAATACCGATACAAAAAGCGGGCATATATAGCATATCTCATAGGTGACTCTACAATATCAGATAAAAATACAACACGACGTATAGAACAGGTATACCCTTACACCACTGCCGACCCAGTTACATTTTCAAATTGTGCACTACTTGTGTGTTGTATTACCAGCGTTATTGTTTAGATACTCACGCCATATTATCGTCGTGGTTTTCATCTCTACTTACAATATTGTTCTGATTGTAGAGCAGTAATCGAGTTTGCCAAAACTTTCTACAAAGAGTGCTTGAGTGGTTCGTTCTACGTGCTGAAATCAGTGAAATTATGGCTTGATTGACATTAACTGAGGGTTTCTGGTGTTTTATTCAATACAACGTGATTGGCTCTCGACCAATCAGCTTGGCTTATTGGAATATGAGAGATGAGAACATTATTGCACTGCTTTATTACATTGGACGACCGTTGTGTACAGAATAAAATGTAGTATGTCACTAAGAAAGTAATGTTTTGTATGACATGCAATAACTCTGGCTAGCAAATATAAAGTACGGTGTCTTGATTCTATTTACCATTATTTTTATTCAAGTGCATTTGCTGTCAATATCTTTTCACATACTACTGGGTAAGGGTCAAACAAAAAATACCACTGATTACCTTCCTAATCGTCCCATTATACGTCATGCTACATGACACTCGCTGCATTCATAGAAACACGTTTACCACACATGTTCAAAAATTAAAGTAGTATTATTATCTACATACACAAGATGACTTACTTACTCTACATACCTATGTGAAAACAGTAAACCACTCGTTTAACGTGTAATACTACTTGACATAGTTGTGTTACAAATAATAATTACGCCGTGGTAATATTACGCGGAGTCATGCCCTGTAGCACCTGGTCATCATTAGTGATGATATGCATATGTGTTGTCCGATTCTCTGGTACCGGCAAACAGTCATAACAATACTAGTTCGTGTAAAATAGTCTGTTTAGTAAAATATTTTCTTTCTCACCTATAAGACAAATTTAGTTCGGTATTGACAGCTAGAAAAAAAAGTACAGAAAAATGACTCATAAATATGACTAACCATAATGAACGAAAGCTTGGGTCTATTATTATTATTGTAGCGTTGTCAATACCAGTGGATTTGCTGCCAGTAAAAAGCGGGAAAATTCAAGAGAAAACAGTTTCACAGTCAATGGCCGTGAATCTGAATAATTTAAAATGACTTTCTGGAAATTGTTTCCACAATCTCATATGGCAAACTAAGAAAGATGTGTGGTGTCGAATAGCATTGTATTGATCACCCAAGCGAACGGCACACCATGACTGGTACGCCGTCTCGGTGTCCGCCGTGTCCTTGCACTACGCTAAGCTGGATCACCGCTGTTGACCGGCTGGATCGACTGTGCATAGCGGTTCGAACACAGGGTACATGTACGTCGACAATGAAACATTTTACATGATGCCGATGTTAGTATCAGATACTTGTTATCTACCAATTTCTCTTTTAAATAGTTTCTCCTTTATTCGTTTTCAAAAACAACATTGCGTTCATATTCATTGCATGGGGCCTTGATGCTCAATGTTGGGATACATTATCGCGTATAAACGTCATAAAATACACTGATATTGTTAATGTTATATTATATTTAATACTATATAGAATAATAAGAAACTTATCCCAGTACGTACGTAATACAACACATTATGTTACTGGATCGATCCTTTATCTGTATTACTGTATCCCTCTTCACAGAATTAAAAAATGGAGCCCAGCTACCAATGTGAGATATGGTGTTGATAAATGTATTTAACACTACATGCCACTAATACATATTATTGAAATCCAAATACACCATTTGTTTTTGAAAAATTAGACGTGAATTTATTGAACACCTTTGAACATGTAAATAAACAGAAGGAAATTTTGTATTTATAATACAATGTGCAATACATTGTTTACACAACCTGTCATCATTCGATTGTTCATTAATATTCTGACGTAATACGATTAGTTCGTCTGCTAATGTATGTATTGTAAAGCTCGGTTTTAATTTTGCTTATTTCGCTGACATGGAAAATGCGCTCAATTACAACCCAGTGAATATGTAAAATTTAGCATGGAACACATTATCTAAATGATAAAACCGTGAATTTAAAAACACTGAATATGCCTGAATTTAAACAGCATATGTTCAACAGTTTTGCTTATAATAGCATAAAATGCCGATCGCCTATCCAGTCTTCCTTTGAATAGAACATTTAAAATTTAACATTTACATTTCGTGCGATGCTCACTGTGTGGTGCAGTTCTATTGCTGTTTAACAAATCGACCGTGTCTTTGTAATTATTTAATTCTCGGCCATAATTATGCTCCTAGAAACGCGCAACTCAGTCACAACACGCAGGCTGAGACAAACCTCATTACGATAATAATATCTAAGATGGTGATTCTATTCCAAACGTGTGTCAATTTAATACAGCTCAACCTCGTATACAATGTTCATTAGATCATTTATCACCTGAAAATGTAGGTCAAATATCTAAAACCGAATTATTGTTTCTCTCTTCGAAACACTTTCCAATAAAATCTAAAAACAGGCGCTCTCGTAAAGATTGTGTCAGTATTTTATTTTATTATATTTATTTATTTATTTATTTATTTATTTATTTATTTATTTATTTATTTATTTATTTATTTATTTATTTGTTTTCTTTTATTTATTTATGTATATATTTATTCAATTTATTTTATATTTTTTGTTTTCACCTTCATGTATGGTTTAAACTTCATTTAAGTATAATGTCGAATTATAATTTATAGATATATCCAATATTGCAAAATGTATTGGCGTTATAACTGCACTTATTACGTCTTTTAATCAGTTACTATCGTAAGATTCACTGACTTGTGGACAAATAAAAGCTGGGGCAAATGGCATGCTTTTAGACAGAAGTGCATTGTTACGCGGTTCGTGACACAACCATGTTCATACATAATGTGGGGACCTTGCTATCTGTAACAGATGTCGTGTTAACTGAAACTCAATATTGCTTATAAAATGTGAATTCAAAGTTTAAGCTATTGCCATTCGAACAAATCAAAGAATTAAAAACGACTAAAACATTGGATTCAGATGTTTTTCTCTAATAGTCAACAAATTGTCTTAAAAAATTTGATATATTAAAAATAAAAAAATAAAATATCGCCCAGATAAATTTATATTCACTTCATATATGCAATTCTATTTACATCCACTGTTGTTTGTATTAAGATATTCCTTTCAGATGAAGGCGCGCGGCAAAAATGATAGCGCCACCACTGTTAACAAGAGAAAGGCTTAAAACAGAACATAATCCAAATATATTAATAGTTGACTATGTTAACACGTATGCTTGTATTTCAATTTTACTTATATAAAAGGTGAATGTTCTAGATTTAACGTGGCACTGGGAGTTCAAGTATTCCTAGTCACCCAACATATTAGACTAAGGGGTGTCTTAAATAACAACCGCGACACTATTATTAAACAATGTCATTTGTTTTCAAGCACAGGTTACTCATAATATTAACTCAAATAAACGTGCCACAAAAAAAATATTTTTTTTGCATACAAACACATCTCGTATTGTGTTCATAACACACACGCAATTTCGAACTCATGCAACGGAAAAGCTTCACTATAAGCGGACCCCTACTCAGCACGCCAAGGCCGCCGACCCCCGGCCCAGACAGCGTTTTAATGAGCGCGCCCTCACATGGACTAGATACAGATTGTAAAACCAAATATATAACATCACAGACAGCGACATACATAAAAAACAGGTATGCAAAGTCAGTACGACCTACTCAGTCAGGGTAATTAAACCAGCGAGCACAGATGACTCAGTGGTAGTTTGAAAGGCGAAAACGGTCAATGATCTGAATATTAGATGACAACAAAATTTTACTTGATTCCGATATAATCGACGGAATACAACAAAATATTACTAACGTTTTATTCTGAACTGAAGTAGACCATTGATATGCTAATAATCTCATTGTATATAGAACACACACTCCATTCAAGTAACAGTAGTAGATACTGCATGGCTATTATTCAAGCGTCTCTCTTTATTGTTAAACACAATGACAGAATACTTGGTGACTCACTTGTATGAACTGCTGCACTAGATACAGGTTGCGACCTCAGTACAAAAGTTAAGCTAAAGTTGCATTATACATTAATGTTTGGCGCTAATCGTGTCTAAAGTAGAATTCAGTTGGAATGTAATACATGAGGTAAACTCCTGTTTCATTGTTACTGTATATTTAGTTACGTGCCATTGCACTGTACTGCGTACGCACTGAGGTACTGAATCTATATTTAGGTGAACTACCCAGTGTGCCTTGTGGTAATATTCTGCTGACACATGACTTCTCCTCGAGGCGGACCTAATTGAAAAAGTACACAAGAAATGAAGCTGTTACTGTTACTTGCCCTTGCTAATCAGATTTCACAGACAGGTAGGTCACTGAATACATGCTGTATACTTCATAGTGTGTAATATAAAACGAAACCTAGTAAAGACGACATGTTTTTAGTTTTTAGAATTTACTTCCGCTTTCCAAAATTTTTGGTCGTTTACTACATGTTCTGTAGACTGACTTAGTTTTGATGTCTTCCTGGTTTGAATAACAATATGCGAGCCGCAGATCGCTTAATGAGTTCTTCAAATTCGAGTTCAATCCATAAACAAATATTATGATTGAAATATCAGGGGGAAATTCTTCTCTCCGGGGGTTCTCCACACTTGTCAGGGGGGAATCTCGTCTCGTCTCTCTATCTCGTCCCCTTGAGGTACGGGATCGGGGAAGTCACTTATACTTTACAGTCAAATAAGACGCACACAAACGAAATACGTTTCAGCTCTCGTCTTAGTCGGTCAATCGAGCACTCTATAAGACACAGCGCCCTGGGGAAAAGTCCCCAAGACTCTCGCAAGGCTACCCAAGACTAGCCCAAGACTGGACTGCCTCAAGGCTCGCCCCAGGACTCGACTCTCCAGGACTGCACTCTCTCTCAGACTGCGTCTCTCGTAGAGTACTTGCCAAGACCAACTCAAACTCTCTTTATTCATTTTCAAAACTCTAACCAATTACAAAACAGTAAAAAGACTCTAGGGCGTAACCTTCAATCATAAAGCCAATCACACTAAGTACTGAATACATCATATCTTTTGATTAATCGTTCACTACATTAATAACTATGGATATAAACTGTCAGAATGAGTAGTCTAAATAGCGGTGGTTATCTGGTAATTAGTTCCAAATCACTGAGACAAGTTCCGTCCAAAACTTCAAATAGGCCTAAACGATGACAGACATAACACAGCAATTCGCTAATAATCAGTTAATTAAGTCGACCAACAGATACGCGAAAACAAATTCATGACAGAAATATGAAAGTTAAATTCGAACCGTATTGAGTTGAGTTGAGTTGGGGAGGAAACATGACAATGTTTTAATGTGTGTTAATATTGTTTAAAAAAAGAGCATATAATCAACATACATCAAAATATCATAGGAGGCTGTTAGATATGTGGATGCCACAAGTCAACTTGCACTGTAGACCCACAAGAACGCTCAATAGATGTTTCTAAAATTACGATCACAGACTGACCGTTTTATTTTTACCCTCCGATCGAAGTCAGATTACAATCTTCTTTACATTTCTATAAAGCGTACACTATACATCAGCAAAGTAAAACATTACCAACCAATAAGTAATACATAATTATAGTATATGCTTATTATACTGCATAATATTCACTCAAACATGCAGGTTGTTAACAACAATTCATCTTATAATATTAGAGTTACTAGTTTGCCTATGTGCTTCCCAGGGTATATCCAAAAATTAAATCTAAACATTGTGTGATACTTATTATTAGACTTTATAATTTTAAACTACACTTCTATTACCTCACGCAGTTGTGATCGTAGACTAGTCAAAATAACATTTTTGATTTTTTCTACTTATTAAATAATATAAATTGGACATTTTATAATCAACACTTTAGTAGATATAGGTAAACATCGTGTTACACAATATATTTGATTTTTGTCTTTGTTTATTTAACAATAACCATTGAAACTATTGACCTCACATTTGTTTTCAATAAATGTCCTATTAGAGTTATATTTGCAGACTGATGTATCTTGTACAGGGTATTGCACACTTTAAGCATGCCATCATTAATTGATTATACAAATTGTATAATATGAATTGAATAATATGACTTGCAATGTGATCGTTGAAACAATTTTGACGGATTCTGACTTTATCTTTTATGCGTTCCATATCAACAATTATATACAATTATCTACATGTAGGAAAGTACATCATGTAAATTATGTTCAATAAATATGGGTCTCATTCCTAAATGCAATTTTATTTTCGATATAAAAAAGGTATTTTTCAGAGCTTTCGAAATCCAGCATCGGCAGAAATGTTGTGTGGATATTGATCTGTTTAACACATTTGTATGTTTAATCTGACATAAAATTGTGATTTTTTTTATATAAGCAAATGCAATATAGACGTGTTATAATTTCGACGTTTGTAAGAAATACTTGATCCACACCATGGCCTGATGTTATTCAAATCCAGCATTATCTGTTATGAAATAGTTCTCGAGCTGTGCTGAAACTACTTGTAATCTGTGTGAGTCATATAGGTCACGTTTATTTCAGAAAATACTAAACGAAATAATGGAATACGCGTAGTAATAGAGGAAATTTGAAAAGTATTTAATGTATGTTGTTACAAGGTAAATAGTCTTAGCATTAGCGATAAGTTTGTACTTCAGTAAACAGTAAACAGTAAAAGCCGTATATCATGTGTATTACTACTGAACATAGCGGTGTTATCAGCCATAAATACATTGCTTTGATTTATTGCACTATAAATTGAAATACTTCAGAATCAGACACAGACAGTGAATGACCGCATGCACAATAAGTAAATATAACAACACTTATCGTAATAATCGGCTGATTTTATTAATAGTCAATTTAATGCGCTCAGATGTTGTACTATACTCCCATAGAGTATCAAGTAGTGTTTACACACTGAGGGAGTTATATTTAAGTGCTAACACGATACCCAGTCTAGGTGTGCATTGCAATAAACAAGGCATTGTCACGTGACTTTCAGCCACGTAAGCTGCACTGATTAAGCGCACTGGACATGGGATTGGTACTTTTACTTGTGCTAGTTTCCCAAACTTTACAAACAGGTAGGTAATTGAATATATATTAATTGTTCTATACACAGGCGGATAGAAAAAAAACACACACCCAGTAATGAAGTGGGGCTTCAAAAGAGATACTTCCGTATTCGAATGTTAGAGTAGACCAGCATAAACACATTTAAAATAGAACAATGCTCGACAGTCCTCATTTGAGGTAATCCCATTTGAATGTTGTTTCAATCGAAATCTTAATCGTTTGCATAGTAGCAGGTGTGTAACAATGAAGTGAGTTTACTAGTCAACAAAATAAACAAGGTATCCTTGCATTAGTCGTCATTTGCGGCTCGACCAATTCGAGTCGAACAATTAAAAGTGCGTTTGAAAATATTACAGCATACCATACATATAGGCAGTGAGTAAAAAAATGCATTTTAACATACTCATATTTGTGAGTTCGTATGGTTACGTGTTGAAACCGTAGAACTAATCATTGATGACCAAGAATTATATGCCGACTACGTAGTTACAAAGCAATTCACCAGGCCACTCTTGAGTGTAGTCTGAATGACTAGATTCCAGTTGTCATAAAACTTGGTAACACGTTTCATTTTTTGTTCTTACTATATGTCGCTACTATGTTTACTAATTGTTTAACAATTCTTTGCAAAACGTGTTACGCAAACGAGTGAAAGGCGCCTTCAAACATGGAACTATGGTTTAAAAGTAAGGAAAACATTATTCGTATCCAGTGAACTTATTGAGACTCTTGTTAACCCTAGACTAGTACACACAATATGTGTAATGTGGGTAGAGTAGGACTTACGATTATTAACTGTATTTCAGGAAAAGCCTATATATATATAAAAAAAAAACTTACAGTTACTTAGTGCGCGGCTCCGCAATACCAGGGATTGCACCAGTGCGTCATGGGAAATGTAATTTGCATGGTCCGCCCAGTTGTTTGCTTGGTACACGACTGTTATCATTTCAACCAAATATGTAAATTCCGTAAGATAACATCATGCATTACGCTATTATCCGATTTGAAAAGACGTATTGAATTGCATTGTTCAACGCTCACGGGACCCCGGCCAAGTGAATTTCCAATATTTTCTGGATTCTAACATTTTGGTTTTTGACGTAATAAATTGGCAGTAATCACAATTTAGATTTTAGCTGTGATTCCCGTAGTTATTCCTGTGGTGGCATCATTTAGTTTCAACAATAAGATTTTGAAATGAACTACGAAAATAAAAATCCTATTATTTTGGGACGTTTCATTTCATTGAAACGTACCAGAAAATAACTCAGACGTCCCCAACCTTATTCTGTCACTTATTTACCCAGACAGACATCTAAATTTCGTTACAGACAATAACAAATGTTACTGTTCTGTTATCTATAGCGTACATTGCATTGCAGGTCACCCACGAGATCATGTAGATGAAGCGTGGGAAGACAGGAGACATTGTTGATTCAATTTGATTATTCAATAGGTTATTAATTTCGTTGGGCCTGTGACAGTATCCCCTAGCGCGACAATAAAATGAAAAGCTACAAATTCAAAATAGGATTTTGATTTTCGTTGTTCATTTCAAAATCCTATTTTTGAAAGGGAGATGTTGCCATCACAAGCATAACTACAACTAAACTTCAAATTGTGTTTACATGTCGAAAATCAGTTGAAATTACGCCCAAAATCAAAATGTTAGTGTTACGGCCGAGTTTGAATCGAAAGTCGGATGACGGTCAGACACGAATCTTTCCGTTGACCCCAACTCAAGCAAGGGAATCGCAACAAGAAACGACACAAAAACAAGTTGTTATCAGAACTAAATATTGTATTGTATAAATATACATAATGTGCTCACGAGGTATCACTAAATTGTACAGTATATGAAAAGTTACATACAATAAAGTACTATAATTTTAATATTGGTCAAATACAACATACATAACCGGTATTCACGCCGTATTCAATTCGTTATAAACTAAGGTCAAGCACTCTGAACATCCCATAAATATATTATCCTAACACCAGACTACAGCTGAGTTTCACAACAACTCCAATTCAACTAATTCAACCGTGGCTGCAGAAATACCACAATCATACTGTATCTGTACATCCAAATAAGTTGGGTCCGTCTTTTCTCGCGTCCCTGTGCACGTCGCTTCAAAATTAGAACGAAACATGCCAGCAGCAGAAATAGAACCTCGCGCGTGTCATCTATTTTTCGTTCGTAAATAGCGGTTTACCAAAGGTCACCCCTTAGCCCGTGCTAACGACTAGCCCTCCCTGTGCGTGGACGCAATTGGGTCTAGCCGAAATGCAAATATGCTAGATAAGCCTAAATCAGCTTAAATCTTAGCCCGTACTTCGTGTAACGTGAACAAAGCTATAGTCAGTTTCATAAGAAATTATTAACTTTGGCCACGGGAACTTAGAAATACGAACTTGAGACGGTCATGTCCACGCACCTTGCAATTCTCTGGTCACAGAGTTGAGATAGTAAGTCGGCGATGTTCACGTACCTTATGATTCTTCTTACTCAAATATTGTCTGATACGCATTTGTTGACGAGCCCCTCGAAAGAACCCCACTATAATCATGTTGTCATGACCAACCAGGCCCGTCACATCCGCCAATGAAATAATCTAGACCAGCACCCACAGCTTGTTTCTTTTTTGCATCGACGATAGGGTGAAAACCATCGTTTTTCCCTTCTCGTAACTGACCTAGATCACCTCTGTTGCCGCGAACAAAATAAGAATTGAGTAAGTTTACAAGCCCTGTAATGGCAAATGTCTTTCTTTGCGCACATACACTAAGGAAGTTATTGGAATGTTTACGCACAGCTTGTGCCACCCACACTCGCTCCGGCTAGACCACTTCGTGAAGCGCCGACGACGCCCCTGAAGTGGCCGGACAGCTCACATCATATCATTTCCTAATAGCTTCCTGATATCACTTACATCATCAAATCCGTAATTGCATAAACATTCCTAGACATTGAACAAACAACTCTAGATTAACACCTTCATTTGCATAAACCCATGAATGACAGTAATTTTTAGCAGTCAAAACGACTGTTTGAATCAGGCTTTCTCGTCGCTTTCACGTGGAATTCACACTGACATCGCTCCGAACTTATAAATTAACATCGAAATTGTATCGCGGATATATACATGTTTGTGTGCGACATGAAAATAACGCACCACAGGCGTTAAGATTGTCAAAAAGAGTGATTTTGCGCAGCACACCAAAGCTGAGTGTCATGTCCATACTGAAAACTGGCCGCCATCTTTCTTTCTTTACACCCTGGGCGCCACATACTCCACACATATAATGATAAAATATACATCATTTTCTAAAAAATCTTCAACACGGAATAAGTATAATTCGTTGCGAAAAGCTAATACTCATCATGTGTAATTTAACATGAAAGTCATCGATATACAATGTTGAAAATGATTGACTAATACTAAAATTGCGGAATACGTTACATAACGTTCTCAATGCATTATTACAAGCTAGTGGAAATCAATGTAAATCTGTTCCAGTAAAATCTGTCTTTAGATGACTACAATACAAATTCGAGCAATAGCTACGAATTAGTAGACACTTAAAGGGGGTATTATAAATAGGGACAAGGTAGCCACCGCAATTAGTATGCTAATCTGAACTGAGCTACTCCATCGTGGCGGGAGCTCCGGGAAATGTGCTATTTATGATGCTTTGAGATCAAGCTGTGATTCCAAATACATATCTACGGAGACATGAATATGTACGCCAGCGATTACACTCATCTGATTGGGCAGTAGTACAATCAAGCGGCCTGTAAAGAATGTCAGCGACAGTTTTTCAACTTATGTGTACAATTGATAAATTGCCTAACCAGTAGTCGTGTAGTATGGAAACTTGAGGGCAATAGTAAATTCACGTGTTTTTTTTACCGACTTGCGAAATATGATAATCAAAGTCCTTGACCGGAGGTATTTCCCAGTTGTTATATCTGCATTCTGGAGGAGTAGAGTGTATATGTAATGTCATAATGTGCATAGGAATGTTCGTTCTCAATTTTACTGTATACGAGATCAGTACCGTCAATAGATGCAACGGAAACAAGTCGGCGGATTTTCTTCGCGTCCGTTTAGCAACAATCTGGTGTTGTGTTCAATATCCGGTGGACTGCTGCATTTACTACTGGGCCATCATCAACTTGAATTAGTGTAGCTCCGCGTCATTTTTGCCTGACGATATATATATTACCAATATTAAGGAGCGCGCGATGTTCAAAATAGTGGCATATGGAGCTAGCTCTGTGTTTGGCGCAAATTACTGAACATACTAATGTGTACTTGGTTTGAACACTGGGGATAGAGGGACTGTGGTTTCAAGTTGTTATGTTATATATTTATACATTCATGCAAATAGAAATATTCATGAACAGATTTAAGGGATATTTAATGTTAAGATGCACATGAGTGTTAATTTAACACTTTGGCGGGAGGACATACACACGAACTGATTGTTTCACATGAATATAATATCAAATTCGTTCCATAAGTCTCACATACTTAAACAGAATTATGTATACCCTTAATATGAGGCCCAATAAAAGATCTGCATAAAATACATAAATAGTGTATGTATTATTGATCAATGCTTAAATTTACAAGACCAAAACTCATTTTATCTATATACAAATTGAATAGCAAAGTATGTATGCCTTTTTGTTCCTGAGTCGACCGTGCAGTGGTTATATTCAGAATTTACCAGCATAGAAACCGCATCCGAGATACTTTGTCGTAGCTACGTGCGGGTTTCGGGGTTTTTGCGTGAAAGCGTGTTTTTTTCACTGGAGTTCTGAGGCCTGAGATTTTTCTTTCAGAGCCATCAAGATCGCTGAGACTGCATTACCGCGTCACAGCAAGGTCGCGCGTCCAGTAAACAAGTCGGTTAAAGTGAGTTGCGTGTTTTTCGTGAGTGGAAAGTCCTCACGCTCGGCTACCGGTACTTCATGTACCGGGACGTCGAGTAAGAGGCCCGACGGTGAAGGTACCGATATTTTTCTCGGTCTCCTCTGCTGATCGGAGGGCATCCTCACAGTCTGTTTTTTTCAGGCGGTGGTTTACCCGATTTTACTGGCTGCAGCGAGGCTGTGCCCCTGGAGGCTTTCCTCCTATGGGGCCCGTTGCGGGTCTCTTTGTGGACCCTTCCTCGCACGGCACCGGGTTTGCCTCCGAGTTGAGGGCTTTGGTCGTAGGACTGTCGGGGCAATTGCGTCCCTGGCAGGCCGGGTAGATCAGACGCAGTCGGAGCGAGCTGTCTCCACTGTGTATCATCTCGGTGGGCAAGCAGGAAGAGACACGAAAGCATGTTTGCATTCAAACACGTCTCTTCCGGGGAACCCCCGTTCCCAGTCACAGCTCTCCCACTATTTTGGGGGGTGGCCGAGGCTCAGGCTAATTGCACCGGTCCTTCTCTGGATCCGCGGGCACTGAATGCCAACAGGGTGCTGGCAGCCAAGTCTCCGATCTCGGGGCAGGGCTTTCAGGGCAGGGCACGCGTTGACCTCCCCCCCACTTTCAGCCAGCTAGGGTTTGTCACGCGGTAACAGTACAACAGTAACGAATTTATCCTTGTGTCCGGTCCCCGCTGTGGGTTTTGACTCCTTTCTTACCGGCCCACGGGCGTCCCCAGAGGGAACCGACCCTGTCATGAGACGCATAGTCGAACACCCTCCCTCTCACATATTTTAAGTTAGAGGAGACGCAGTTCACTCGCGTTGGATACAGCCGGTACTCCGGGCGGTCCCTCAGAGTCTTCCATCTATGTGAGGCGGAGTATCATCGATCCCAGTGATACAATGTATATACCCCCACCCTTGATCCTAAAGCGACCACCTAAGGTTGCTTCAACGCTTATGGGATCACGGGCGTCGGGATCCAAAGCAACCCCGTCGGCACATCTCTCCTGTCCGTCTGAGTGTGGAGTGGGGCACAGAGCACGCAAACGGTGTTGATGGGCAGCGTTGGTCAGCCGCGGAGGATGTAATGCTTAAGGCCCCCGGGTGGGGATAAGGTTAGGCAACATTTCCCACTGGACCAAACGCTACCCGGTCGGTGTATTTCGGGATCAGACCCCATAGCGTGGGATGAGACCAAAACACCCCCAACTGGATTCCAAGACTCCTTCCCCAGACCCCGGTACCATGAATTTGGCAAACCGGGCAAAAGGGGATAGCCGCGTTCCATGGGTGTCTTTGCCAATTGAGGACGACCCATCTAGCCCTGAGGGCAGAGTTGCTCGAGCGCATTATTATGCGTGCCCAGCACTCTGGTGACCATCTATGTGCGACACCCCCTAGTGTTGCCTGGCTCGCTTGGCCAGGGCCACTACTGTGCTATGAGACGCGGCCTTAGACGCATGTGTTTTCGCCGACAAGCTGAGCCGGGGTACGTCCCCACCTCAGTGACGCAGACTGGATACCCTCCCCCTCTTTGTTAGGGAATGGTGGGTACAGTCTCGGAGCTTCGGAGTGCAATGAATCAGAGGGTTCAGATTGAATCCGCTAGCCAGTTGGTCCTGCCATGGGCAAGCGGAGGGCACCCCAAGCACAGAAAACACAACGCCCTAGGGCGTTGCCCGCTAGTCAGAGTCAGCCAGGAGGCAAGCGCTTATACCCTTCCTTGGGAGGGAAGGGTAGTGGCGTGCCCCCAGGGAGGTAAGAGCCAGGTGGTGGCTCCTCACCCTCTCTGGGCGGATGTCTACCCGGCAGCAGGGGAAGCATGTTTGATGCTCACCTCTGCAACCGGGGGAGACAGGCACGTGTTCGGTGAGTGGCCAGGTCACAACTTAGTGACTACTTCAGGCCTTGGGGAACTCGCCTCATGGGGGAAGGGAGCACCCTCCCCCTTGCAACTGCCGAACACATGGCCACACATCCCTGTCGTACACAGATTGTGCCGGTGTAGTCCGGTTTGGAGACGGCGGGTGAACGACCCCTCGACCTTCCCAGGTGGTGACATCCATTTACGGCATACCGCTGAAATCTCCACTTCCCCCGTCAGTGTCTCCCCTGTTGGGCACTGCCAGGGGACTCCCGCAAGGCGGGAGCAATCAGACAGGAAGTA
Organism: Saccoglossus kowalevskii; assembly: GCF_978046115.1. NCBI lineage: Eukaryota > Metazoa > Hemichordata > Enteropneusta > Harrimaniidae > Saccoglossus > Saccoglossus kowalevskii. Next base: position 23,340,089 of record NC_140649.1, on the reverse strand, counting down.
GCAGTTTGCTGGGGAAAGACGCCATACACAGGGTACATCAGCCGGAACTAAGTCCAGGCTTCTACCCAAATGTGTTCGTAGTACCAAATCTACAAGTGGCAGGCGTCCAGTTTTGGACCTAGACAGACTGAATCAGTACGTGCCCCTCGATCGGTTCCACATGGAGACACCATTCAGGGTTCTTCTCTCCATCCACCGTTTTGACTGGCTAGCCCCACTAGATTTAAGCGGGGCCTACCTGCACGTACCGATGCACCTAGCAAGTTGCCATCTCCTTCGAATCGCCCAGCTGGGCCAAGTATTCGAACTTCGGTGCCCCCCCTCCGTTCGGGTTAGGCACAGCACCCTACGTGTTCACCAGAGGGATGAAACAGGTAGTGCTGCTGCTTCACCAGATGTTGGTACACCTCAATCCGTACCCAGACTACTGGTTAGCAACAACCCGGGCAAGGGGTAATAGCCAAACGCATCAGGCTAACACAGGATTTACTTCACCAGCTCGGCTCGTTAATAAATCGACAAGTCCCACCTCGAGCCAACGCGCAGTTGGTGTCCCTGGGCATGGAGTTTTGACACAGAAGTAAGCTTGGCTTAGCTATTTCAAGCATATTGCTTAGCGCTAAGCAGCCTAGCCGAATGCCTAGTCAGCGTTCCCTCGGTGTCCCTCCGTGAACTAATGCGGATCATCGGAATGATGACCTCGGTTCGAAGGGTCGTTCCCCAGGCCGCACTACGCAGCCGCCCGGTATAACACTTGTTATATCGCCGAGCTCTTCTATGGGAACTAGATAGGCGGGTTTCAATCTTGGACCAAGTGAAGGAAGCCCTGCCCTGGTGGTCGTCACTGACCAACCTCGGGCAGAGGGGCCCCCTTGGACCCGCTCGCCGCAGGTATGACTCTGGTAACAAATGCCCCCCCCAGGGTTGGGGAGCGCATCTATTGGACGAAAAAGCCCAAAGATATGGCTCCCGCATAGTTTTGGGACCACCATATCAACCGGCTCGAACTGTGAACAGTGTACAATTAGCACTACCACGCTTTCTACCTGTAGTTCAAGACCACAGAGTCCTGCTCCGCACAGACAATGCAGCGGTGGTCTCCTTCAAGAAGGAGGGGGGGACGCATTCCCCATCGTTGTCAGTCCTAGCGGAGCAAAATCCTCCTTTGGTGCCTGGAATACAATGGGGAGCCAACCGCACACCACCTTCATGGGTGAGGAACAGTCTGGCGACGCCCTTTCAGGGCGACTCCGTCTCCAGATCACGGAGTGGCTGATACCCCAGTGGGTAACCTCCAGGCTGTTTCGGCTGTGGACGGTCCAAGGTTAGACCATTTGCCGCACCCCGGAACACCAAGCTCCCGACGTACGTAACACTCCTGTTGACTCCAGGAGCCTGGGCCAGGGTCGCTTTGCTACCCCCCGGATCCACTTAGTTGTGTACGCTTTTCCTCCCTTCCCGCTAGTCCACCGGGCACCGGAGAAGACTTCGACAGGTGCACACCTGCATATTATCATTGGTTGCACCCAATTGGCTGAACAGGGCCTAGTTTCCACTTCTGTCGGAAACGATAGTCGAAACACCAGCAGTGCTTCCGGACTTACCGGACATGCCGTCCCCACCAGACGGCGCACTACCACGAGCCCAGCGGGTATCACTTACCCGCATAGAGGCTCTCATTAGACCCGCCCATACGAAAGCTTTATCTGAGCGGGCTGCCAACGTCCTGGCCAGGGCGAACTGGGATTGTCCGCTCTAAGCAGACCACCTTTTGAGCCTCTCCAATCAGCACCACTCAATTTTTTGAGGTGGAAAATAGTCTTCCTACTGGCCCTCGCCTCAGGTAGGCGCCGGTCAAAGCTAGGCGCGCACTATCCTTTGCGGATGGTTGTGCCGCTTTTATGGGCGATCAAGTTGTACTAAGACACGAATCGGGTTCACGCCAAGAACCAAATCCCAGGACACGATCCTCAACCGATCGTCATCCTCCGGCTGGCAAATATTGTCAGTCCAGAAGATCAGGAGGAGTTGCTTCTCTGCCCGGTCCGAGCGCTGAGTTGCTACGAGAACCGTACCAGGTTTTCTAGACGGGGAACCAAACACATGTTTTTGTGTTACGGCCCTGACAAGCGGGATAAGCCGGTTTCCCCGACTTCCATCCCCAGGTGGAATACTGCGACTGTACTGGAGGTCTATAATACACTATCCTCCTCAACACAGACCTTGCAGAGACACCAAGTACAAGAACATGAGGTCTGTGCGATTGCTAACTCACTAGCGCTAGCGTCAGGTGCCCCCTCAAACACATTCTGAGGGCAGGCTTCTGGAGAACGCAGAACGTCTCCATCAACTACTACCTAGGAGACACCCAATCTATTGAGCAGGGTCTCTTCAGGTTAGGCCCCGTCGTAGCGGGTCAGGCCTTGTATGCTGACCCAGCCCGAACGACTGCAGGGGTCTCTGCGCATAGGCGATAAGTCAGTCTCTGCATTTTTGCGGGCAGATTGTCTGTTCCACTAGCACTTCCTGGAAGCTCCCAGGTTTCGCTTCTGTCGACCTACGCCCTCATGCGAACTGTTTCGGTCCTACTTCAAGCTTATCACCCCGAGTTCGGCTTGGGTCTAGCTTTCTCGGGCACACCGAACCCTGTCACCACAGCGGCATTGGCTTCTTGCTTCTGGGACAGCACAGGCAAGGTAAGACACCACCCTTCTTGGGTCTTAACTTAGGTCTTTGGGTTTGTTTTTCATCCCGGACTGGGGGAAAGTCTTTCATCATTCTCCTTTTTTTCTGTTTGCTCGGAAAAACCCGCCACCTATCGGTGTCTGACTCTGCCTACAGTTCAAAATAGTAAAATTGACTGACCGGAGTCTATGGTGGGTAATTGAACGTAGTGAATTTAGGTGAGGGTTCTTCGAACCCGCCTATTCACATAGTTCATACCCACCATAAACTCCGGGTCCCCCCAACCTCCCCACTCTTTCCGTCGCGTTGGTCTAAGTCCTCGAGGCGGAGAGAAAGGAACCAGAGTGATGGACGGCTACCTGTGGCGTTGCCAGGTGGCCTCGGTCACGTGGGTTCGTGACGTAAGGGGTAAAAGAATCTTGAGGTCATGGGGCTTCCCCTGACCTGGATTCTATCTCTCCATCACCGACAGAATCGCTGATTAATGCCTACAGTTCAAAATAGTCATTTTGACTGACCGGAGTCTATGGTGGGTATGAACTATGTGAATAGGCGGGTTCGAAGAACCCTCGCCTAATTCATGAACACTTCAGTTCATAACATTAATTCTAGCGACAATGCCTTTACCTCGAACATGGTGGTTCAATGAGATCGACCTGAACATTTACGTAATATTTGACTACACCGCTGGACCAGCACTTCTTAGATTGAAAAACAGCAACAAAGAATATAGTCATATCCAGAAGATTACGCCATATCAAGAAAAGGGTACTGACAACGAGACACCGGCCAAAAGCTCTGACTTTTTGAGGGTAAGGCGATATTTTTTATCTGACCATATATATGCATTTAGTAACAGTAAGGCACGATGCACTAACCATAGGAGTAAATCTGTTTTTACCTCCATGAACTAACTAAATATTATATGCGTGAACAATGGCATATTCAGTACGAGTTATCAGTACAAGATTTCCAGTCGAAAAACAATCAGTAAAAAATGGCTAACCAGCATCACAACACATATTTAGCAAATGTAGCCTAAAACAAAACTATAAAGTCAATTAAAGGCTGGTAGTCGGCTCGCAGCGCGTGTTCGTATTTCATCCTATGGTCATTACTAAATTATGACTGAGTCTCATATCGAACAGGACGCAGCTACTACCACCGCCCTTTTAATGCAAAGTAAACCGACGTCGCGGGTGTTCGAAAATACCCTCATTCACAATCACACCACGGAGTGCTACGACACTGTATAATTGAACATATTTCATAGTTTTTTAGGCAAAACAATTCAACTTCATGAAAATGTAGATGGTTTTGAATATATTTTGGTAAAATTATCAAAGAACAATAGGGAAAAATGGGAAAAAGTTGCCAGTCCGTTTAGTGAGTGGACTGGTGGGTGGCTGGCTAAAACCCTACAGTGTTTGTACCAGCAAAAGTAATAACCCAGCGTACCCACCGCCAGAGGGCGACTACCGCGCTATATGAGTGACGAGAGAACAAACAAATACACACGCTTATTTTACGTACTGTAATTTGCAGGTCGTCTTTGCCGGGAAAGGTGAAAATCCGCGTAGGCTTTCGCGGTCCAGATTTGTGTGGAACAAGAATGAAGTCTATAGACAATTTAGAGACTTCTCATCTGTTGAAGATTTTTGTGAGAAGTTTACGTCAGTCATGTCGTCAATGGCGACATCGCCAAAGTCAGCTTCAAATGAAGAATTCAGTGACGATGAGGATGAGATGAATTCAGAATCAGCACTGTTGATTCAGATGGCAACAACATTGATTCGACTGATGAATGTACACCGCCGTTGTGAGTACATTTTATCATACTCTGTCTTAATCTTTAAGGGCAATACATTCACACCGATAGTATTTGCAATAGCTGGGTGATGAAATAATGTGCCAACCTTTTCACAATAAACAATAAAGGCCATAAAGCTGTCGTCATTATAAACATTTGATAAATGTTTATTTTTCTAAATCAAAATAGTAAATTCATAGTCTTGAGGAGGCATGTACACACCTTCACTTGGCATAGATAATGTTATGCTCTTAAGCCAATCATCATTGAATATTTAAATTGAAAGCTGGTGGCCGGTTTTACTAAGTAAGCAAACCCTTCCACTGTAGCTGAAGTAGGTCCTTTTTTGTACAAATGGAATTTAGCTGTTAAATTAAATTTTGTTTTTGTTCACTGTTCGTGACTAATGACCATGGTATGTTTCTTACACCATGCAAATTTTAAGTTAAACTCCATTCATGCCAATAACTCCTTTATTTATAACAACAATTACATGTATATTCAGGTCAACAAGCACACAGAAGCCAAGAAGAAATGGAAAAAAAGAAAACTCTCTGAAGCTGCCAAGCAACTTTCTGTTCCGGCATTAACAAAGAAAAAGATGACACAAGAAGCAACAGACGAATAGAGATAGACCAAATTGCCATAATAGAAAAAATCAAAGAATGTCATGTTGGTGAGAAAATTGCAACAATTCAATGTAACAACATTTATACTAATATTCTCCACATGATCAATAGAGGGCCCTGTCTTCTCATTATGTGAAATATGCAAAGCTTTTATTACACTGGTTTTAATAAGTATATCGTGAAAAAATTACATGGGGTAAATATTAAAGCCAATGTACAATTGCTTTTTCACCATAAATGTTTAACTCCGGTTTTACTTTGATTATCACTATGCAATTGTATAGGGTTAAAATTATGTTTTTTTTGTTTGTTTTTTTTATAATTTCTTACAGGTACGTACTTGATTGATAACACATCACTTTGCCTTGGAAGACAGATAAGAGATGTCAATGAAAATTGGGTTGAGAAATTAGTTATGGAAATGGATGAATACCTAGACGAGGCGTATCAGCCATTGATTGTAGTTTTAAATAATGCATCGAAAGAAGACTTTAATGAGACAAATGTAAGTTTATTAGCAGTTTCATTTTAAAAGAGGACTTCAGCCTTTATAACTCGTTAATTAAAGTGTCTTCAAATGTGTGACTCCTTTACTAGTAGCATATGATATTGGTGTTTTTATTTAATTCCCTTACAAATGTAGACCAATTCATTCCATAGTTATATTGCATACTTCAAAACATGTGGCTGATAATAATAAAATTATTGTTATTAATTATTTGTTTATTCCAGGTAAATGGATATAAATACGATATTATAGGTGATCAACACTCATTCAAAGCCATAACTCAGTTGAGTGAAAAATACCCTTATAACAACAACTTGAAATCTAGATATGCTGTAGTTTATGCGGGACTAACAGAGGAAGAAAGAAAATGGTTGGCACATCGTCATAACCATACATGTGCATTCACATACAAAATGACATTCAGTGATAAAGTGAGTTTTTAAGTGTTACAATGGACTCTATTGGTTTTGCTTTATCAATGAATACCAAACTAATCATTGTACATCCTTGGTTTGATCTTCACAAAAAATAGTTCACTTGTTTAAAGTATGTTGGCTCTTGTGTGTCATAATGCACAAAGCCCAATATCGAAGTTGATTCAACATATGGCGATAAGACTTGATAATGTATTACTATTATACACCAGTGCTACCATGGTAGTTGGATTCATAAATCAGAATACTCAGTGAAATATTATATGTAATAATAACTTTATTAAACAAATAAATCATAATAATTGCGCCAAAATGTCAGCTGACAAGCTTGTACTTTGACTTAGGTCCATTGGTGAAAAGTAATACAAGAAATTCTACAAACATTTCTTTCTTGTTCACATAGGTAAAAATGTGTAAAGACAGATTACAAGAAATGCCAGAATCTGAAGAAACCAGAAGTCAGTGGGAAAAGTCCTGTGCGATGATTCTGAAAGAAGTGAGTACTTGATTTCCGACAGCGATAATCAGATAAAGTGACTTATTTCATAAATGTTTCCATGCTGGAATTACTTGGTTACTGGCTAACATGGCAATGAGACACCAAGAAAAACTGAGCATGCTCATAATAAATAATTAGCTTAGATTGTAATGCTAGGGTTTTCAGTGATGTTATGACCTTGACCTTGGCTTGGACCACAGCCTAGTTTTTGTTTGATTTTATGAAAAATTAACGCTGAAATCTTTAAAAAAGAAGTCAGAAATGTTATATCTTTAAACTGTAAAAAATGCATTTTATTATAAAGAGCCATCACTTAAATACCTAGTCACAAAAATAAAGATCAGTGAAAACACTGGGCAGTTACTGTTTATAAATCTTGGCCAGGCACATACAGTCTAAATATAGCTTCAGTTGTCAGGGCTAGTGGATAAATGAGTCATACCATTATAAATCTTAGTGGAAACTGTAGAGGGGTGTCAGGGCAACATTTTGATAGGAATTATAGTGGTGATATTGAAACAAACCTGAATTAACAAAAAAGTCAAGTTGTTATTAAAGGTACATCAAGGTTTACTCAGATTTATGAATGCAATTTCTTATTGATCTATTAATCAACTAAAATTGCTAAAAATCATTTATACTCTGTCCAAGTTATGCACCAAATTTATCGAGCAATTTACATTAGCAATGGAAATATTTTCTTAGTTTTACAGACCTGAGAGTAATATATTAATATTTGGTACTGAAAATAACTTATCTACATTCCTGTTTGTTTGCAGAAAGTTGATTCCGTGACAATGACCGTTGTATTTGGCATTGTGCAAAGTGCAAACTACAACCACTATGTGCGGGTTTTTGCAATGTTTGAAGAAGGAAGAGTTAAAGCGCAAAAATTGAAAGCTTCAGAGATGCTCTCCACTCCACAGATTCCACATACAAAGTTGAAGACTGTGCAAAAATCTTTTTGCCAGTTAACTGGATGTTTAGGGGGAGGGTGGCCAGAAGCACTTACAAGGTTTCCTCATGCAACCACTAGAGAAAAACTGGCACCCTTCCTCAAGTTAAGCTACTCGCGAGGAATTCCTGAGGAATTGGCAAGTTTTTGTCAAAGACAGTTGTTCTTTGAAAAAAAGGCTGAAATGACAAGTCAGCATGCTGTTTTTCAAAGAATGGTGTATATGCATTCACAGTTATGGAAGATATGGTGAATTTAAATTATGCTACATTAGCAAGACAGTGCCCAGGATTTACTGGATTTGACCTGACAATGGTCGACATGAGAGATGTAAGTACAATTTCTTTAAAAAAAAGAAGAAAAGGTTTTGAGGTTGCATTATTATTCTTGATTTGCAAATGAAATTATAAAGCTGTAATAAAAAATGCTCATCATGACAATAATAAAGCTCCAGAGAACTTTTATAGGACATCCATGTATGTTCATGTGATAGATGATAACTGTTTTCGCTGACAGATGTTAATGTTACTTAATTTTCTTTTCCTACAGAAATGGTCACTAGATGGCATTAAAAAAATAATTGTGACAATTAGAGCAATTAATCTTGGTTGCCATAAAAAAGCTTTCAATTTATGTGTGATGTGATCAATATCAGCCATATTATGGAGATCCTGAAAGTCGACAGAAACTTTAAAAATGTACAGGCAGGTTTTTGTCATGTACAGAACTCCAAATCAGGTAGGCTTGATAGTTTCCTTGAAATGTATACATCGTTAAAAAGTGCTGTAAAAGCATAAATTAAACATTGGGTTGATGATTCTCAGGGCTTGTCTTCAGTTTCTGTTGTTTTCCGGTTAAGTACAACAACTGTTACGGGTCACAATACTTATGCTATTATGTTCGAGCATGGATGTACATCCATGGTTTGAGCAATAATAGTTTTTTAGTTGCATCATAAATATATATATTTTCACATTTTGATCTCAAAAAACAAATACAATATCCAAAATACTGAAAAAATTTACAACCTAGAATAATAGTACAATTACATTTCTGAAAATAATAATGAAAATTCGTTTCATACACACCGGAAACATGTGGCTTTTGACCCCAAGTGTGACTGTATCATTTGCATATGAATATACGTTTGGCAAAGAGCGTTTAACACCGGGGCTTACGGCTTTGTCTTTATAGAACTGCTTTTTTTTTAAAACGTTATCCAACCAATGAGAAACAGGATATTATCTCGGGAAATTGGCGATAATACCATGCATTTGTAGATTTAACTAGTTAGCCAGGAAATGTACAGTCTGTGAGAGACTGAACAAATCAGATCACAGGATAAATAATAGCATCGCGAAGGAAACACAACGCTATTTTGGCCTGGGGGGTACACTGAGCATTTATTTTACATGATATTTAATTTACATGTTTCATGACAGTTAGTCAATATTGCTATCAGCCCTGTTGTCAATCAACATTCTGCTACAAGTGAGTGAATATATATGTGCTCGGTTAGCATACAACATTTTGTTGGAAACACTGAACATGTATAATTTGTCATTTTGCTAAGGTTTTGATTATAAAAAGCTGGCATGTCACTATAGTAATTATGAACCCTGATTTGAAGTTTTTTGTCTGTGCCTTGAACTATATTTAGGGATAAAGTATACGCAATGTGCATGATATTTAGTGTCATTCTGTTGTGTTGAACTGTCCATATGCTTCTGTGAATATAATTGTGAAAAACAATCCTACAACCAAGGACTCACTATTGAATACTGTAAAATACTTTATCGTAGCTGAAATGACTTTTGTGTGGAATTTATCTTCACGTATTTATTTTTGATGAGTTGAATATAAAATATAAGGAAAAGGATATATTCGCTGGATTAATTTTCACTGAACCATACCTTCATTGAGAATAGCGAAAATAAATTTCAAGCAAAAATAAAACATTTTACAGTAACTCTAATGCTTTAGATTTGTCATAAATCACTTTCTTTGTTCTAATTTAATGTTTTTTTTTTGTTTGAAGAAAACACTAGGGCATCTCATATAAAAGAGACTGTACAATGCATGGTTGTTGGGCAGTACAACGTAGAAGGAAAAAGTGCTACCATAAACAATTTTGGTGACGAACAACCGGAAAATATATGGAAATGTCAAGATGATGGTTCTGAAAGACCAAGTATATTTTACGCACATATTGTGAAAAGATTTAGTATGCCCAGTGGTTGGGTTTTACATGCAGGTAAACAAATTTACCTTATGTGTAAGATTATCTAATAGTAGCTATTAGCTAATGTTGCTATTCATTGAATACAGATGCTACTAATGCATATACTAGTAAATGTATTTATCAAATTTGAAATCTGGCATAATTGCATTTGTTCTGTTTTTAGATAATGATTTGACAAAACTATGCAATTATGTTTTTCTTTCCAGGTAATGGTCTTGTGGCTGTAATTGAGGAAGGAAGGCATGTAATTGCTACTGAAAGCAACACAAACAAATTGGCAGAGTTGTGTGACTCCCTTTCAAAGGTGATGAACAATGAAGACTTGAGTGACGATAATGACAATTAGGAGTCAATAACCTTCAGACACTTCTTGAAAAATAGCATTTACTTTTAAAAATTGTTTAATTTCAAAACCAAAGCATATTTAAAGAAAATATCAAAGAACATTGTGAGATGTAATTTACCTAATTTGCTGCAGTACTCTCTCTATATGCTGTGTGTTTTCAATTTCATGAATTCCAATTATAACTTCAATAAATATAATTTTACAAGACCTAGTATGCATTTAACATGTTTGTATGTATTTGTACTTTGTACAATGAAGCCAGTGTGCCATAAAAAGAAGGGTCAATTGACAAATACCCTCTCAAACCACAGGGTCACTTGACAAATGCCCCTCTGAAACAACAGGGTCACTTGACAAATGCCCCTCTGAAACAACAGGGTCACTTGACAAATGCCCCTCTGATGGAGCCAAATGCAGCCAACTCACACAAAAGTACAATTTATTCTCATTACCGATTACAAATCATGCCAACTCATTGTCTAAACAATTTTTATTGTCAATTTTGGGCAGTGCTGCTATTTTCCTTTCAAATAACATATTTGTACTGTTCACAGACTTGCTAAAATAGCAACTTATTGAATTTGAGTGATGTGTGTGATTTTGCAGACAAGAATTTGACAAATTCACTGATATTTTCAGGATTTTGTGCAGCTTGAAAAGTTGTAGATCTCAATATTAACAACGAGCATCGAAAACGCAGAATGTATTACCCCTTGTACATTGGGATATTACAAATTTGAAAACTGTCATTTACAGTGATTATGTCGAGAATATAGCATAACTAACAATATTAATCAGCAATTAGCAAATGGTTCTATTAAAAATAGCAGACATCAAGTCGATGAGCATACCAAAAACAATTGCACCCACAATTCAGTACAATACGATATATAAAGCAACGATTTGTGCAGAATTCACCATTATATAATAATCCTGAAATAGTTCTAATCGTGTTTATAATTCTAAGAAGTCTGAATATACGTACTTTATTTGACGGAGGAGTGCTCTTAGAAGTAGTGTAATTCCACCCGCATATCTTGGTGACTCTAAACTAAAAATTGTGCACAAACACGTTTATTTAGTATTTGTCGTTGCTGATAATTGCATATATGATAATGACAAAAAACAACAGGCTCGACTCGGCAGAGCCAATTTATTGCTTCAAAAATTGTCTAGCTGCAGTAGTAATGATACAATTACATTGTTCCGAACCTTTTGTTGTAACATGTATTGTCCACAGAATAAGTATTTATGATTTCAGTGTTGCGTATAATAATGCATTTCGTTCATTCCTTGATCGGCCCATGGACTATAGTGCTAGCGGTATGTTTGTGTCCTCCAACATTCCCACACTTGATGCTCTTAGACGAAACATGTTTTTTACTCTATACGCGTCTAACTAAAAGTGATAATAGAATCGCTGCAGTGCTTTAATCATTAGACACGCATTTATGTTTTATTTTCAGGTTTTATGTTTTGTACCGTAAACTTATTTATACGCCACAGCTACGCTAAATAATTTCTTAGTCAAGTCTTTTTTACATACAATTGTTTTTTGCTTTTGTTTTTTTGTTTTGTTTATATCGTTTGTCTTTTATTGTATTATTGTTTTTTTAATGGGAGTACGAACTTTTCACTTTATATCCTGCAATAAAGATTTAATAAAAATAAATACTAAATGAATAACATATTTTAGTTTAAGGACAAACATATTTAAGTTTAAAGAACAAATAATTGAGTTGCAACTGCTATCGATTACATTTGTCATTACTGTTACTCCTGTTAAACGCGTGGATGCCGCACTTGCACTGTAGAGATACCGGACGAATCGTCCCAAAAAAAATGTACACAAGAGATTCCTCAATTTCCGATCTATAGATTAGATAAATTCTAGAAACCATACCAAGTATATGCTTATTACACGGCATAATACACGTTCAACACATGCGAGATGTTGGAAATGAGTCATCTCATACTATTATATTAATCACTAATATTCAACCTGTGATTGTAACTTGTTTTACTTAATATACACCCTAGAAATGTTGTATATTGCCGTGTTCATTTAAGTGCAAGATAATTTACCCAGTTTAGCTACACTAATACTACCTTGCCATGCGACATTCTCGATAATACGCGCCACAGACGATATACGTCTATTATATGTATTTGAGAAAATATGTAAGTTATTTGTCATGTACCATATTATGAATGGAAAGACAGCTCATGTTGTAATGGCGTGTTGCGTTCAGTTTTTAATTATGTGATATTTATTACGGTTTTAAACTACACGTCTATTGCCACACGTGTTTGTGATTGCAGTGCTTAGTGGTAACTAAAAATGCACACGCGAGGAAATAGGCAAAAATATTAAACCAACACAACTTTGGTTTGAATCAAATCAAGTTCTCACTTGAGTTCAATAATATTTTAATGAACTTGAGATGGGTCACCAATAAGTGTTTTGAATAGTCCATTAATTATAATCATAAAATAATGGCGGTGTAAAACTTTGCGAAAGTTCTACACATTCAGTTCAAAGAATGGCACATTAAGTGGAAATTATAAGTTCTATAACAATGATTGTACAGTGATGGCTTTTTATTCTGATGGTTGAATCACCGTAAAACGTTTACCGGTTGTTGAATTGTAGGCGGACATATTTAAACATAGTTGGATTCAAGATACGGTATATTTCTCTACGTACTAAATAAATGAAGTTGTGGTTTTAAATTCTAGTTATATAAAAGTGTTTTTTGTTTGCTCGGACAAAGTGTTTAATGACACTTTTTGTTCATATATGTTAATATATGTGCTTAAATATCGCCGAACTAAAAAAAAGACTAAAATGCTTTTCTCAATACGGATTGGTAATTGCATATTTGGTCAAGTGTCAAAATTAGATAATTGTGTATGATAGTACGAACAATTGAACTTAGCAACAACAAACACAAGTTGTACATACGTTTCATCACAATAGAAAAAAAATAATTGTCAGAACCGAAATCTGATGGTCTTTTGCAATACAGTGCAATGTTGATCTGCATTTTAAAAATCTACCATAACTAATATAAGATATGTTCACATTGTGACAGAATTTAGAAATTGGATAGATGCAAACAGCAAATTACTGTCGTAGGTTTTCCGAAAAACGTAACAGACAAATTTGATAGCGTAACTAATTTTCACTAAACCTGTTCTTACCAGAGACATTCCGCGATTGGAGTAAATATTTGAATAACGGTTCAATAAACACTGAAAAAATCTCTAAGTGTAACGCAACTGCATGAATTTTTTTATGTAAAACCAATGTCCGACACAATTATATCAGTTTCAAAACTTTAAATACGTATTCAATGTCTAGTACGTAGTTATATATTTCGTTGGTTTTCATGATGTCGGTGTCTAAATACCTCAATATTAGGTGAAGCAATAATAGCTTAATCGCTATATATATCTTTAGGCTGTCTTACATTTGTTTGAATCAATTCTATACGTAATCACAATCGTTACAAGAATGCAGAATAAAACTATATATAGGTTACATCACAAATCAAGCGAGTTTGTAGTTCCGTAACTCAAAACCTTCTTGTACCGTTTTCAATGCGTTCAGTGTGTCAGTTCGTTAAATCACTAGTATGCGATTCTTCGAGAACATAATTTACTTTGATGATCTATGTAATTTCACGAAGCATTTAAGTAATTTCAAAGTGGGCTTGAAATTACTCTACTGGTTTTAACTAATAATTCCACATGACCAGTCCCGTCATTATGATTTATTGCAATCAGGTGCCTACAGGTTAACTTTATTTAGTGATTTTTCTGTTCTAAATTAATAGCACTTATCTAATACTAACATACTGCAAACATGCACACCTAGTGTATGTTTCAAAATTTGGACCTTACTGATTGTGCCAATTACATGTGGGTACGTCATTTAATTACCATACATTGTTATACATATAGCCAAGTTAACCAAAAGAGAGTGAATTTATATAACATTTTGATATATTGGTTATTGACGCTTTATCACTATTCTATATTTAATACCTTTTTTTATTGCTTTGTAATTATTTCAGCAGTTGCATACAAGGATATCACATTCTTCAATAGAAAAGCATTACCAAGTAAGACTGACAGTACTGTCATTGGTGGATACTCAGCTGGTAGTGATGAGACAACATCATTTACATATGGTAGAGTAATAGATACAGGGACAGGGGATACACTACCAAGTGATGTATCTTATGTAGACCAGGGTGGTTATGCAAGGAGGATGACCATCCAAGCAGGCTCTGATCTACCTGGTGTATACTACTGTGATCATTCAGGTTTCAGATTACAAACCGTTCTAGTGGCATCACAAGGTGAGCATATGTCACTAATATTGTTTGTAAGCATACAATTATAATAATATAATCTTTATACTAACAAAATTAAAAAAAAAAATATTTTATAAAATAAATTATATATAGCTATACTAATATTTTCTAATACACGTATGGTGAAAGTTTGGTTTACAGAGAAAGAGGTTAGTCATTATTTTCTGTCCACGATATTCTTGCTGAAAGGAACACAGAGACTGCGGAAATTCAACTCGCTTATCAGATAACCCTTATACTGTAGAATTACTATACTCAACAGAAAGAAACACACATTTTTTGATTACTATACTAAAGCTTCATACCCAACAAGCCAGAAACAGTCATACCCCTATTTTAACTTTTCTTACAAAATCTTACTTCCTCCTAAATAAAATCCTAAGTTGTGGCAGAGTAAACATGTGACCGACCATTGATTTGAATCATTTGCACGGTTACGTGATTGCCAGGGGTATGTCTCAAAGAATTGCGGGTTCGCCACGACGAAATAGTTAATATTCCATGCGTTATGATGATCTTAAAATATGTTTTTTTATGTCTATTTTAATCTTGCAAGTTATTATTTCTAATCAATTCTGTAACTTCATGTGAATTAAACGTCTTTACGTGATGTCACTATTGTAATACATTTTAAACTGTCTATAATGTTGAATATGTTACTATTGTCTCTGCTCTGGGTTGTGTTGTCAGTAGGAATATTAACGTTCGTATTCATTGTAGCGTATTGCAAGTATTATATTAGTTATTGCACACTCGTGTATAGTGTAAGTTCGTGCAGTTCTTCTTTTCATGGAGCTTTATATACAGAAGATACAGTTTTGTAATTTAAATAACATGAAGGACATGTTAATAATGTGTGATGTGTTTTGTAAGCCTTGTCTAAGGTTATGAGTATATGTATGTATACTATAGGACATTTTTACAATGCATGATGCATATACTTGATTTTTGTTAATGTTCATGGAGTCACAATCCAAGGTTAATTGTATAGTGTTAAGATATTAAATAATAACATATTTTTCCGATGTCAAAAATAAACAGATTGTAGTCCAGGTTTGTGTACATTACATAATTTCCTTATATTCATTCTGTCGTCATCGTATACATATTGGATACATGATGACTTCGATACACATAATGATTTCGGTACATGACATGTAGATGTTTTGGATGCTATTTTTCTTTATGTCGAAATAATCGGGTAAGTTTGCGGTCTGTTTTCACCCGATTGTTGATGTGTCCTGGTCAAAGTGAAAATATGAATAAATCTGCTGGGAACTTTGTATATATGAAAGTATGTCTTTGTTGAGAGAATAGAGGATTTTGATATTGTATATACGTTTGCATTTGTTCTATTGAATTTTGTGTCTGCGTTGTGGTAGTGGTTCTCCATATTGTTAAAACCTAGATCATAGGTATTGTATTTTAATACGTTGGCACATGCGTTGTAGTACCCATTTGAGAATTCTAGATTATATTATTTGGATTGGCAGTGCTTGCAACAGTTTCGATGCAATACACATTTCTATTATATGTAATAAATGGTGGCGCTGATCGTCCTATTTGAATAATAAATAAAAACATTTCCAGATACATGAGCCTTTGTTAACTACATTTTTTGGAACTTTATTAGTTCTTTATGATTAAAGTGAACTGCATTCAAGTTGTGTTTGTCATGTAATATATTATCCAATTTCAATCCTTTTGAATTAATGTACCGTCTGTTCTTAGTCATGATCAACATTTGTTTTGAATAATTAGTATGTCTTCTGCAGTCGCAGTACTGAATAAAGTTCTTGCTATCCCTCCAATATAAAGCATGATAAGACTTTTGTTGTTTCGAAATTATGACGTCTTTGCGGCTTTCCGCTTCCTGAAATATAACGCAGTTTGCTCCTTCGTCTCATGACACCCTTTCAATCATTTAATTGACCATAGTACACAGAAACGAATCATGTTTTTTTGTATGCTTTAACAAACAATGCGTTAACGTTTTGAGGCTCAGTAACCTTAAATAAGGTACAAGTAGTGTATGATGCCAGGATAGTAGACTAACGTCGTGATTCATCACTTTCTCAAATACTACCACATAGTTCGCTCGAAGAATATAATCTATTCTAGTGTCGGTTAGGATGCATACCACGAACAGCATAATGATGCCAAATAAAATTTGAATACAAACGTCAAATTTGGATCAACAGTAGTACCTTGGAATCAACGTTGTTTTGTAGACTAGGTGTATATTACTGCAATATTTCAGTCGATACAAACAGTACAAATAGCATAGTGAGTAGATCAAACCATAACAGTAGACATGACTATACAATACGGCTCAACTTACCTACAGGTTCAGGTAGACCATATGTATATTCCTATAATACTTAAGATGTGTACAATCAATACAAACAGTACAGGTAATATCACAAGTTGAGTAGATCAAACCATATGTACTAAGAATACTCTACAACATTGCTGTGTACTCACAGTAGCCTACATCATTGCTGTGTACTCCCAATAACCTACATCTTTGCTATGTACTCACATTAGCATACAACATTGTCTTGTACTTGCAGCAGACTGCAGCATTGCTGTGTAGTCGCAGTACCATACACCTGTGTATTCGCACTTATCTTCATCAATGGTGTGTACTAATACTAGCCTGCAATGTTGCTGTGTATTCGAAATGTTCTACATGACTTCTGTATACTTGCAGTACCGTACATAATTGCTGTGTACTCACAGTAGCCTACGACATTATGTACTCAGAGTTTTCTTCATCATTGATGTGTACAAATAGTAGCCTGCAAAATTGCAGTGCTGTGTAATTGCATAATTTATGTGTAGTTGCAGTACCATACATCATTTCTTATGTACTCACAGTGCCTACAGCATTGCTGTATACATGCAGTAGCATACAACGTTGTGCACATGAAACATGTAACCTTTTAGTTATCATATAATGATTACATGAAAAGAGGGACTGTGGAAGTTGGTAAGATTGTTCTAATATCTATTATATTTTCTGTAGCTGAAATATACCCAGAGAGTCAAACCAAGACAGTGAGTTGGGGAGATGATGTAACATTGACAATGACCATACAATTAACATCAATATCAGAATCACAATTGAAATGGAAACATAATAGTGTAGATATAGAAGCATTGAATGGACAAAGTAGTATTACTATTACATCAGCTAAACCATCAGATGAAGGAATTTATGAATGTTATACTACTGAACAACAACGACAAAATGGAAATAATGGTTTTATGCGACTTATTGTGAGACGTAAGTTAACATAGTTTTACATCAATAATTTAAGTCATTTCATTACTACTCATTCGATAGAAGTATGGTAAATATAACTCTATTTAACTTTAGTAGAGCTGGATGTTATTCTCATTAAAAACAATTTTATTTAGGCTGACTCCAGTTAACACATAACGTAACACAAAAATAATACATGATATCATACATATGCAAATGCATTCATAATGATGGTTTTCTGATCTGAGCCAATATTGCCAAATGACAGGCGTCATTTGTTATATAGTATTTGTCATATCCCAACAATCCAAAGACAGGAATGATCAACACACGTCCGATGCGTAAACTTATTCATAAAATTATTCCCATGACATGGTATTCGAATTACTGAATAAAAACATTTTGAACTGGATTTCAAATTTACCAACCATATCATTGTAAAAATACGACGCAGTTTCAGATCAACTAAAACATGAAAAAAAATGATGGATATCATTCACATCAAATGTTAACATGCGATTTTGTATATTATTATAATCACGTCTTATTAATTATTAGAATTTGTGCTTGAGCTTTGAAGCCAGCAGTCACCCCAAAATACAATGAATTTTCTTCAAAGAATTGTATCGAAGAAATAATAAGATACAGCTGAATATAGCGGCGATGTTTTAAAAAAAACCGATGGGCACCGCTAACACAATTTTATCATATAAATTTACACATGATCGGACTATGTTTCGGTTTGTTCATGTACGTGCGTCCGTGCGTGCGTCTGGACTTGTATCTTAGAGTTGTCTTGACCAATTACATCCAAACTTCACACATACATCAAACATAATATCATAGATATGCACATCATTTATACGTATATTATGGGACCTTGATGCATGCCATTTTTCCAGATCGGAATCAAAATGGCTGATTGGCGGCCATGTTGTTTTAATGAATGCGGTTCTAAAGCCATATCTTTGACATGCTTTGACCGATTATGTTCAAATTTTATATATTCATTATACGTCATGTCATAGATATACAGATGTATTCAAAATGGGCGACTGGTGGTCATTTAGTTTTAACTATTGCTGTTCCAGAGCAATGTTTCTCAATGTGAACAAGTACCCATTTGATGAATAAGCATAAGCTTCTGTGTTTATATCAGTGAAATATTTATGTTCCAACTGTATTTAAATCCAACTATATTTAAACTACTGGGGACTGTGCCATACATGGCTTGTTTAAATTAGTATACGACACATGCGATTCTTTGTTCATCCGTGCTTCTATTGAAGATATGCTCCTAAACAGAGCAAAATCAGTAATAAAATTATTTTCATACGTGTTGTGGATGACCTCATTTTGATCAATTTTCTACCTTCAATTTCTGTGGGAATTGACCTTCATGTGTGTGTGCCTCTTTGGTGTGCATCTGTTTCTCCAACAGCAAGTTATTTTGTTTTGGCTGCCTGGCTGATATGTTCCTTCAATTTAATTCAAAATGCATTCTTCAACATACAGGTAATCAGATTTTAGTCAAGTGTCGATTTGTCAACGTGATCCAAATATATAATACGAAACCTGGTGCATGACTGTCTGTTATTTGAATCGAATTCAAAATGGCCGACTGGTGGTCATTTTTTTAACGCATCGCATACAATTTTGGAGCCTTACCTCTGACATTCTCTGACTGTTCTTGTTCAAACTTTATGTAGCACTTATACCTTTGCCATATCTCCGACATGTGTAAACATATTTTATTCTTACCTAAATGAGCTTATTTTTGTTCAAATAATTGTTTGTATCATGCAATTTGTTTTTTATTTATTTATTTTTATTATTTTTAAAAGTGTTTGTGATCATAAAACCCCGAAATAATCTGACACAGTGTCCATGGAAATCCCCTTCAAATCTCGTTTAGGCTACAGCCAATCACAACTAATCAATTTGTACATGCTTGTGCTGAGGACATTTTGAAATTTTCCATATGTGATATAGCTGTCGCCTGTTGTTTTAATTGCGGCGGACAATTTATTTTTAATTTATCTGATGTGTTCTTGACCATAATTTCCTGTAAGTTGCACAAAACACTGCTAGACATGAATCGATTTGTCATTGGTAGACAATTTAAATCGGTCAGTTAATGAAGCCCTTTTCAGCATGCGCAGAAAATACTTGGTGTTTATAATTTGATTTGATTTGCAATTTGCTAAAATTTTTGAATGACAGCAACATTAAAATACTTTCACATATGTATTCTTGTCATTAAAAGGGTTATATTTCAATACGTCACTTCATCACCACAGTGAAAATCGCACCGTTATTGATGATATTATGTGTAGCTGAGCAACGAGAAAGATTCACATTTTGTCTGGCAATGTTTATAATGTAAACGTCAAGAAATTAACTTGCATATAATGAGGATCCAAAACATTTTACTGGTGTTCGACGAACCGGTGAAAAAGTTATCACCACTCAAAATAATTGTAAAACTCATGGTTTGATATTTGTTGCCTTTAACAATATTAAATTTAGGTCAAATAGGCCCTGTTTCAAGAAATTTGCCACAAAAGTGTATCACTAAACATAGTGATACATGTCAAATTTGTATTTGAATCTTTGCATGTTGAGCATGATTCAGGGAACAAATAGGATAAAAATTATGTTTTCACCCGTTATCTGCCTTCCATTGAACCATTTCCTTCCTTCATTCATTCTTAACGTATATGTAATCGAAATAATTATATATAATGATATACACAATTTCATAATTAAAATCTATTAATGTTGTTTTTTTTGAGTCAAAATATGTCTTTTTTGGTTTTTGAAAAATTGGTTTCTGTCTGTTCTCTGCAATGATTTGACCACGTGCAGTGTATATATAAATCAGGTCATCAATTGTAGCAAAAAATTTAGATGATAAAAATAATACACAAATACTTAATAAGTGGATTTTGTACACTGTTGAAATTTTGTACTTAGATCATCATTTGACCGATATGTCAGGCTGTTATTAACCAAAGAGAAAAACATGTTTTGATATGGGAATTAATCAATATTGTAATGACACTTTTTTTCTAATGTGGAATTTAAATAGCGGTGTTAAAGTACAATCTTTTAGTATTGATTTCAGCAAACAATGATAAAATACTGGCGATTAACAATTTAAAAAAAACATGTGGAAGAAGTAGTTACCAGCCATAGTCATAGTAGTTAGTAGTCATAGTTGTCAACAAGTCATTACAGGAAGTAGTCACATCGTCAGTCTATTAGAGAACAATGTCCCTGGAGTAGCATACCAAATATTATAACATTAAATATGTCAAAGTGCTATTCAATTTCATAACACAGGCTTACGTGTTTTGACGTCGTAGCCCAAGCCGAAGAGCTGTGCGCTAACGCAACAATTGTGGTATTTAATCACTAAATGTAACCTACTTTTCATTGTCAAAGGACACTTGCATTTTAAGCTTTATAGTGCTCACAGGAGTCAGTTACTACGTTCATTACGGAATATCGGCATATAATGAATTGTTCATCTTTCGTTTTTCAGTAGCTGCGTTCACGTTTGTCGAGGCCCGCCAAAGATCCATTCGGCCAGTGGAAAATCTATGCTCTCATTCGTCGATCTGTTATTTGACCAGTTGCAGCAGGGCAGCACAATAAAGATACAATGGCAACAATTTTATGCATTAATTACTACATTTTCTGATCATATCGCACTGCACTTCCCCTCATCGCCATTCCATACCTGTCTCAATTAGTATATTGTATCTTAAATCACTACCGAGGGATTTTGATTTGTGCTGAAATTTCAGGGAGCAAATAAGGCCGCGATTCTTTTTGTCACGCCCGACCAATTTGCGGGAGTAGTTTTCTGGCAATTAATGCAAAGTGGGATTGTAGTTTTAAGTTTACTTACCAGAAGTACATGTCACACACGATGTTCTAATTATTACAGGTTGTCCTAATGGTAAATATGGTGATACATGTCTACTTAACTGTCCTACATGTCATAGTGGAGGTATATGTAATGCAGACACTGGAGAATGTATATGTCCACCAGGATTTACTGGAGATGACTGTAATACAGGTAAGACAAATAACAACTAGATGTCCATACTTGCTTGCATAAATGACCAAGGTGTGGTCAATTGTGAAAATGATTCTCATAAGAATGATAAAGTATACAATTATTGTAATTATTCAAATCTGCCTGAAATATTAGACATAGAAATAAGTGGACAGAATAAAGACATGTATATTGCAGAGATTCATATGAATACAACCGGGAGGCAACATGTTTTCGGTTGTTGCCATGGTAGGACACGAACGTGAACCTAACGCCGGTTTATAACTAAAACCGGGCACCATATACAAAGTTCTGTTTTCAGAAGTTGCTAGGACGTATTCTGCTGTTATTTTGTTTTATTTCCTTTTTGCGATAGTATTTTTTAGTTTGAAGGCACCATTTACAGTTTATTCAATGTTACCTTGAGATTACGTTCATACAGTGTAACAATGTCGGCGGTGATCTCTTACCGGCGTGCAACGTAGCCAAAATAAAAAGCATGATCATTTGAACAATGCTATTACAAGACTGATAGAAAGTAATAAATTTGGGGCGAAAGTATTCTAATTAGTAACGGTGCGACCTGTCTGCCTATGAATAACATTAGCCAAGCCAAACAAATCACAAAGGAGTTAAATGTCATTGCTGGTGAAAAGTTACCTATGTTTGAGTTCAGTTTTTTCGCTAATGAAAATAGACAATAAAAAACTGTAAATTTATGCCCACCTCAAGCTGAATAAAATGGGTTATATCTGAGGAGTTGTATCCTTAGTATGTAGGAGGAGAAACATTTGTCGTGAAGATATTCAAACAATCAGTTTTTGCTGTTGCTATGGAATCGGTGGACCAGAACTTGTTTTCAGATTCTACAACCTAACTAGAGTGAAGGTGTGACTTGCCTGCCAAGTTTGAACCAAATCAGCCTAGCCAAAAAAATCACAGAAGAGTTAAAAAGCCATTCGTGTTACCCCAAATTTAGAGACACATTTCTCGGTAATGAAAAAAAGGTATCAACAATTCAAATAGTAATATTGTGCCCACACTCAAGGTGAGTAAAATTAGCTATGTCTGAGGTGTTGTATTCCTAATTTGTAGGAGAAGATACATTTGACGTGAAGCCATTCAAAAATCATTTTTTTTGTTGCTACGGAAACGGTGGGCCAACATTTTTTTGCAGAATTTTCTTAATAACTAGGATGAAGGTGTGACCTACCTGCCAAGTTTGAGCGAAATTGACCAAGCGAAAACACTAGAAATCACACACTCACACAAGTTATATAAATCGTATATAAATTGGTAAAATGTGCATAAATAACAAATAGTAATAATTATTTTCCATGACATTTCGGGCTCATGTTTTTCAATAAATTGTCTGGTGACCCCAACTTTGTTTTCAATTGGTAATATCCCGATGGTTACGTAATACTAAATCTGTTTTCAACTGTAAATACACGAATCAGCTTTCACAGTGTTAAAAATCTTCAAAATTACAATTTTCAGTTTAATGTTCATAATGCATTATACTATTTATTCATAAATGATTCTATATTTTAGGTTGTGCACGAGGCTATTGGGGAAAGTCATGTGAGCGCAAATGTTCAATTACTAATACAGCTACAGCTTGTATAGAAAGGATGTTCTGTGTTTCTGATCCATATGGATGTTCATGTCTTGCATCACATGGAGGATTAGATTGTAACATTCTTGGTAAGTTGCATTTAATTTAAAAAAAATGATTCAATAGAATTCATTGTTTGTAGATATACTTTTGAATTTATATGGTTCTGAATCATATTAATGGAATTAACGACACAAAGCCTTTTTTATAGAAAAGTCTGAAAAATATTTATATATCGTTCATTGAATGAGTTGGTTAATATGTGTATACTTCTTCTCAAACCTGTAAAATATCACATAATCAAACTTTTCTCTTGTAATATTATTTTAATAAGTAGCATGTCATATTATATTGTGTTGACTCGGATACCTCTGGTTACAATCTTATAGGTCACTTGCGTTAGATATTAATGTTAATTTTTGACACACAATAAGACAACTTTATTATTCGGCTCTACAAACAATGATACGTGCTTTCATAACATATCTTAAATAGTTTTGGTTCATTTTATAGAAATTTTAACATGAGAACAAGGATTAGTAAGGATTTAAAACTTTAAATTACGTAAATAAGAAATATGTGAAAATATAGCTGGATAAATCAGGGTACTCACTAAAACGAAGGACCGCAAAAGTCCAAAGGACCGAATCGAAGGACTTAAACGGGTTTGGTGACTATAAAACACAGATACAAATAACGTTATTTGAACGATGCATTTCTTCACACATTATGTAGTAGCGATTAAATTTAGAATAATTCGATACCCATAGCCAGCTAATAGAATATATATGTGCATTACATGATAAATATGTGCAAAGGACCAAGATTACATGTTAAATATGGGAGACCATGATTATATAATAGATATGGACGAATGACCAAGATTACATGATGAAGACGGGCGAAGGGCCTATTATATTGAATAATCATGCAATCGTGGGCGCTTGCCCATATTTTGCATGTAATGACATAGACTTTCGCCTAAATTTATTATATTTCGTTCGTTCAATGCTGAATAGGGGTAAACAAGACGATAATACTGGAAATGAAATACACATACACCAAAATATCAAGTTAAAGCTCCTGGCTTTAATACCTAAAATAAAAAAAAAATACAAGAAACAAATCACAAAAAAATACAATGAATAAATTCACTAAAATAAGGGATTGCTAGGGCAGTGTTCATTGGCGATAACTCACAGTTCCAGGATGTGGCAATTGATGACAAACAATGGCCTCTGTAACACAATGACGAAGAAATACAGGATTTTTACTTGCAGAGGAACGCTGGTATTCTGGAGGGCACTGCTGATGGGTATCAAATTATTTTGAATGTAATTGCTACTGAACATTTTGTGGTCAAATGCATCGTTCAACAACGTTATTTGTTTCAGTGGGTTATAGTTATCCCACACGTATACGTCCTTCACTCCTTCAGCTCGGTCTTCCAGTCCTCTCTGGCCCTTTAGTGAGTGTTACAGTGTAAGACCTGCTTATCGTTAATGAGGGAACACCCACATAACTCACACTGTACCGTGGTTCTTTCACTGCAAGTATGGGGTAGACAAGACAATAGTACTAGAAATGAAATACACATACACCAACATATCGAGTTAAAGCTCCTGGCTTTAATGCCTTTCAAAATAATTACAAGTAAGCACATAAAAATACAATGAATAAAGTCACTAAACTCGCAGGATGTAATATAATAATGGGCGACAGTCAATGGCTTCTGCAACACAACGACGAAGAAATACAAAATTCTTGCTTGCAGAGAAACGCCAGTATTCTGGAGGACACCGCTGAAAGCAGGAAACTGCAAAGCAGTTCATAGAAGTCACACAGAATGATTTTTATGTTCAAATATGTGCGACTTGCCGTCAAAACGACAAATAACAATAAGGTGGAAGGAAAGTATACTGAAGCAAATTTTAATGAATTTAATAATTGTAATGTCACCATTTACTCCCACAGGAATAAACTATAGTTGATAGTCCGGGCGAGATTGGGATTATTTTATAGTAATATAAACTATTACAACTATTGATGGTTTTTCTGTCAATTACAATAAACAGACAAGCCAAGCGTTAGATAGTAATAACAAGTTATTTCAAGGGCAGTAAATCTCGTGACGGGGATAGTCTACTAATATGTAAATACATTGAACACATTGATCTTCCTAAACTGACGTCATCGTTTTTTTCCAGATTGCCCTTCTGGAACATATGGAGCTGGATGTACACAGACGTGTCACTGTACAAATGGATGTAATACAAAAGGAGAATGTATTAGCAGTCCTGGCGATTGTGATACAGGATGGAGTGGTAATAAGTGTAAAGGTATGACTATGATATCACATCAGATAGGTCAGTTTACTAATGGGTGTAATTACAAAAGTAGAATGTATTAGCAGTCTTGAAGGTTGTGATACAGGGTGGAGTGACAATAAGTGTAAAGGTATGACTATGATATCACATCAGATATGTCAGTTTACCAATGAGTGTAATTACAAAAGAGAATGTATTACCAATCCTTATGGTAGTGATACAGAATGGAGTTGTAATAAGTGTAAAGTTATGACTATGATATCGCTTCAGATATGTCAGTTTACCAATGGGTGTAATTACAAAAGGACTGTGATACAGGATGTACTGGTAATAAGTGTATGCCTATGATGGCTCATAATACAATTTAGTTGGCTAGTGAATTACATATTATGCAGTGGCCATCTGTACTGGTATGGTTATTAGGTATTCCAATTATTTCTGTTTACAAATTATCAACTGTATGTCTAAAAATATCATAAACTTTCAAATACAAAATGCCATAAGATTTGTCAACATCAAATTTTGAAATTGAAATGAAATATCTAATATAATTAAATGACATATAGGCAGTAAATATTTCTGTCATACATGACACGATAATCGCCGGGTAGCACATTTCTATGTACGTTCAAACATCGCAAATAGAAGACTATAGCGTTTTGTTTGTTTTTGTTTCATGTCAGTTCCCTCCTCCTGCCCCGATGGATTCTATGGTAAATTATGTAAATATAATTGTCATTGTGAAAACAATGCAGCATGTGATAAGAACACTGGTGTTTGTCCAAATGGAGATTGTGCACCAGGATGGATAAATCTAGATACTATAGATTATGATTGTCAACAAGGTTTGTATTTCAAATCACTGTTTTTTAAATTGAATTATGTAACTATAATTGTGACTGTAAAAACAATGCAGCATGGGATAAAACACTGGTGTTTGTCCAATTGATCTTTATAGGGATAGTGCATTCTGATGAATCCTATTGATTATGATTGTGTAGCTAACAACTGATAGGATTTACTCTAAAGTCGTGTGATATATAACATCAGGTTGTATGCATGCATGTTATACCGTATAGACTTAGAACTTGACTTTATCAGTACATGGCAATATAGTAGACATTGATTTACTCATTTACCTTGTTATTCTATCAGAGTTTTTATTAACACAAATAGATTGGGGATAAGCGTATACAAAATCCGATGAGTATAGTAATTTTTCCACGCACCATTACAGTGTGCAATATCACATGTTCTCAATATTCAACATGTTTGATAACTCAGAATCCATGATTCTTGTGTCTGCCACCGTGGCAACGTAATTGTTTGAGTCCTAATCATGTGTTGCATGTCGCATTATATATTCGTTTGGATTTATATATTGTACTGGTAATGTTTATTCTAGTGCCTCACAATGATACTCTGGCAGACCTAACACAATAAGACAATCATCCCAATAATTAAACTGCAAAGTTTAGTCACCATTGGCATCTACAAGTATTCCATGCCACGTGTACGTATTTCGGCTAATATAGTTCCATGCGTGTCTTCAGCTGCCACATCAGTGCCATCTCTTTGAAACATTGCATATTCTCATTTATTAGATTTAAAAAAATATATATATTGCTCTTATATTGGTATGACTTTAAGCTGTATTATCTGTTAATCTTAAAGTTTTTCACTGATATTAGCCATCAGTTGAAATCCGCAGTTATTGATTACACTAGATACGTATATGAACCTGAAACTCAAAATCCCGACATGCAACGCGGTTTCGAATCCATCTTAGAAGTATGAAATGCCATGTTCGATTTGGTGCTGTGACAACGGATGTTACAAAATTTCATATAAATGATCAACACTTTATATTATTGTTTTATGTTAAGATGGTAGTCCCACATATAAAGCTTTCTCCTATCACAAAGTAAATCCTGGTGAAGAAACATATTTCATCTGTGAAATCATTGGGAATCCTGTGGTAGCAAATAATGAAATGCAATTCTGGAAACTGGGTACAACTGACTTACTGTCTCCTACGCATTATGATGATAGTGACAAATACATAGCTATTGGAAATTTTACTGGCGTTGTTGTTCAGAATAGTGATGTATTTGTTTGTGGTGCTCCAACTATTGGATATAATGGGTTTTCAGTTACTTTACAACTGTATGGTAAGTTTACATATATTATGTATCTTGTATATGAAATAAGGTAATCACTATAAGATATAATTTAATCATAATACAATACAATACAATACAATACAATACAATAGTAGTGTTGTTTGCCTGTCAGTGTAGTATATTACTAATTGTAAAAAAGTAAGCATACAGCATCTGTATATATGACTTTTTCCTAAAAAGTTATTGAAACAAAATGTACGATATGGGCATATTGGAAGTATAATGACATTCTTTTATCCAGAATTGTGGAGGAACCAAAATTGTAATTTCATATTACAGTGTATGGCATAGTGGGAGTGAATATAATTTTGTTTAACTGTGGAAAATATGGCTAGTGATACGGCTACTACGTAACAAGTGCTACAGGGAAAATAGAGTATTATTATAATGAAATACACAGTTTCAAATTCTGCTCGTTCGTAATATTTATCCAAATTTGTAAAAATTGTTTTAAAATTGCAAACATTTTTTTGGAGGAACTGAATAAATATTCTAGAAATACACACTTGAGCTTGCTGAAATGAACTATTGTTATCACAATCCGTTGTTATCGGAAACTCTGGTAAACTTTCAGCAGTACGTAAAGTGAAAAACGTTAGGCAGTATGTGACGTAACGCTGTGGTATATGGGTTTCTTGACTGCCCTGTCTTACGTCACACTGTAGTGATACGCATTTTATGCATGCACCATAATTTGAAGATCTTGGTACTGATTGTAATTTAAAGAATATTATCATTTAACTATTTCAAAAGCTGGGCTAGCGATGACCTCTTTTCAGTGAGGCGGTGATTTGAACGTGTATATTAGCTGTTGCAGTAATGTGATAATGAACTCACTGGAATGCTATAAAAGATTTGTGTTTGATTACTTGATTACGAACATGACTATGTGTTCTAATGCACTGTTAGTACTGCTGGAATTCAGTAAAACAACTAATGAAATTGAATCTAACAAAGGGTTTAAACGTGTATTTTGTTTACTGGGTATAATTTAACATGCTCTTATGATGTTTTGGTGACATATAGTATATTACACGATTGTTTCATGACTAAAAAATGGAATGCATTTTGCAAAATACCTCCAAAAATAGTTAAAATACTTGAATTATGCAAAGCAGATCACTTTAACTAATTTACACATGCCTAGACCACACCTTTTACATCTCTTTCCTCAGATCTGCCAAGATTTCAGACTAGTAACAAGCCACAAGTATCAGATAGTCAATCTGACCAGCTTACTGTGACCTGGAACAAATGGACTACTGATGATATTGGAGATGGTCCAGTTGAATCTTATAAAGTATACTACAGAGAGAGTGGTGAGAATGACTGGATATCAGGTCAAGTTATACCAGTCAGTGATACAAGTCAGATGAGTTATACATCAACTATTACAGGATTACAATGGTCTACTCAATATGAAATTACAGTGACTGTTAAAAGACCGGGTCCACTTGGTGAAGGAGGTAAACTCGTGACAACTACATCACCTACACTGTGTGCAAGTAAGTGATGATGATGTGTGTTTTCCATTTATAATCCAATTTACTTTTGTTAGTGTCCTTGCATATGCCAAATGCCGACATAACAGGACTAATGGCATTAAAACCAATATTAACTGGTATGTGTTTCAATTTGCATTTATTTTGAACAAGATATAATTTGTCTTACTTGATTACATGATGTTTTATGACGGTGTGTTTATCATGTATGTTATATATGTTGTATACGTGTAAGACAAAATAGAAATAACGTGGGAATGCTCCTTTTTGTCAAATGCTCTGTCAAACTTTCAAAATCACTTTCTACATTAAAAAATGCATTTGAATACATACATGATTATGCTTAAAATACATTTGCAGTTTTGGAAACAATCAAAAGATATTTTCTATGCGTTTGAAATATGTGTTGGGCATCTGTGTGGTTGCAGCTGTTTGGCCGGAACATGGTATAGCACAATCAATTGCAAAAAACTTTAAAGGTTGGTGTCTGAGGCTTTTTAGCAAGCAATTTTAATTGGATATTCAATATTCATTAAATCAACACAGTGTCTTTTATCTTTTATCTACATCACTAAATGTTCTCATTGAGTTGAAGCTCATTGAGAATTAACTCATTGCGAGTCGTGATTTTGCACATTAACACTATCCAAATTTATATTTCAATGCAGATAATGTGTAATGATGATGTTTTTTTATTATAAAACGCATTTTAAAATGAGTCATATTTACCTTCCAACTTCACAGTGATGCACATCAGCATTTACAATAATCGGAAACCTAACTGATAAGTTCTTCTGGGTATTTTCAGCAAAATGATAATATATAACTAACTTACGTTGTTGATGGTGTAATCAAATCAATTCAACTCACCCTGTCCAATATACTGTGGCATAAATTGCAAGTGTAAAGTACTTTTAGAAAACAGAGCCCTTGATGCGTGAATGAAAGGCACATATGTTTTATACTTTAAAGAACCCATCACACATGCATATTTTCAGACTACTGATACCATCACTGGGTTGTGTTGTCAGCAGAATTTGGGATACATACATCCTGTCGCGCCCTGTGGCACAATGGTATGTCTCAGACAATGGAAGGGTGATTGTGAAATACCTTGCAATGTGCTGAACCCAGTGTTGTTAGCAATGAAAATAGATATGACATCAGTGACCCGAGTCTCCTACTTTAAATTGGTAGAGCTTGGATAACAAGTGGTTTATTCCACTACAAAATATTTCATCCTGTACTCACTGATTTGTCCGCTATTTCAAGATAACCAAACATTTCGCTGGATACATTTGTTTGCATGGCCATAATTTAGTTGTAATATTTAAGTTGAAACATGCTTAAGAACCATGATGATGCTAATTCATGACTCCCTGTACGTATGTACTAGTAGCAGCAGATATCAGTGCTGTTGCCGATATTCGCTGGGCACTGAGCACAAGTTTAAATGGTAGTACATCTGCTTCGACAGTGTGCCCGATATAAAGAAACGCAACATTGCACTTTGCTCTTCCCCGGAGCATGGAGTTTTCTCTGTAACATCGATCAAGTCCTATGTTTTATTTGTTTACTGTATATTCCCATTCCTTGCTGGTCCCGGTGATTAGCGCTCCGTACTATTTATTTAATAGTGACGGAAATCTTATATATTGTGTTGTGATTTATTGAATTTGTTACCGGTATATTTCCTTCCATGCACTGCCTCAATTGCGGTGATATACTTTCAACAAACGATCCCAATCCTGTGAAAGCGGATGAGCTGAAAGGAAAGACTTATAAGATAAGCACGCTACCAGAGGCGTATATGATTAGACATGTATTGAAGATGAGCTCCTAGCTCCTGAATACGCGGTAGCCCCACATATGCCCCTCCCCGTATTTTACGTCACAATACGTTTAAAATACTCAATTTTAACAGGTAACATCTGCACTATAAGTGCAAATGTAGTTAAGCCATGATTAACTGACATTCATTGCACTGCACTTAAAGATCAGAAAAATGGAAACAATTAAAATAAACATTACATATTTACAAATATGAATATTCAGGTAAGTCAACGCAATAGCTCAACCATTGTTCATTTATATATAATTTATTTTTTTATAGAACCAAATTATCCAACTATAACAAGCATTGCATCAACTGGACTGAAACGAATAACAATTGCAATACAGGTTTGTTCTTGATTTCCATTATATATTGTATATTGACAGAAAATTTTTATATTGTAATGTTCGTATTCTCTTGCTGTTCTGTTAATATTTAATTTTATTTCATTTCTACTTCTACAGTTCCCTGCAATCGGTGAAATAAAATGCAATTATAACGGTACAAACGGATACGTAGATTTAATCAAAGTGAAATTGAAGAAGACAAACACTGAGAATACCTACCAAACCAAAATCATTTATATTTTGGGTCAAATTAGACGAATACAATATTTTGATGTTACTGACAACGAGTTGCTACCATATACAGAATATGATGTGATAGTTGTACTTGCAAATCGTAATGAAGAGAGTGATTCCAGTGGCAAAGCGGTTGTAAGAATGGTTGAAGATGGTATGCATATATTACATGCTAACATTACCTTGAAAAGTACAACATACAGCACTGCTCCAAATGACAAACAGCCAAATGAAATATCCCTTCTCATAACTAAAATACTAAACAACAAGCATGAGAATTATTAATTTATATGGCTTTAAATTAATTGCAACGTTTCTGTTTTATTTCAGTTCCATCTCAACCAAGAAATGTCACTTTAGATCCTGCTGTGTTTTTCATTACTGTGCAATGGTTGATACCAGAGCCTGCAAATGGTAAAATAACGGGGTATCAGATAACATATTGGATATATAATAATCCAAGCACACTTAAATCATTAGAAATAACGGATGATCTATTAGATGTCATGAAGTATAAGATAACAGACCTGGAATACGACGTCAGATATTCTGTAAAGGTATCCCATTTTGGTACTCTAAGAACATTGAATCACATTGCAAATTTTACAATGTATATGCTTCAGACAATGAAGCGAAACACATCCTTGCTGCTGCTTTGATTACAATTACGTGTTCTTTCATTAACATTTCCCGCTATAGTTAATTACCCAGTAGGATCATACTAATATTATTTCCCATTATAAAATTCTAAAGATTATGTCCAAAACTATATTACTATTGCCTGTATCTTTGCGTTTTATTAACTACTAGGTAAAAGCGTCGACTAGTGTTGGATATGGTATTGCAAGCTCTGAAGTAAGCATCACAACAGCTGAGACAGGTATTAGGCAAAACCTATTAACCTAGTATATGAATAACCCAGACATAGTTCATGTTTTTGTTTACAAATTAAATAATATAAATTACTGTAAATATATTACAAGTGTGATTAATGAAGCGACATTAAGTGTTTTACAGTAATGCCTTATTTCGGCATTTCGGCATTTGTTGTTGCATTGATTTTGAGGTGAAGGATTTTTATAATGTTGTGTTTTAATGGTGATATATTAACCTATGGCCACACAACTTGTGGTGGCGATTGTATATTTTTGTTCCGAATGCTTATTAAATAGTCAGTCAGTCGATAACTGTTTAACAAGTGCGTGTAAAGTAAGGGAGGTCACCTACTTGCACCACTGAGACGAACAGTTTTTTCTGAACTCAGTTGATTGTGTACCTTTATTTTACTTTGATGACTTGAATTATTTTCGAATGTCATGAATGTAATGTATTTGGGTGAAACAAAAATTTGGGCTGTTTATGCAGGACAGAAACGTGACGACGAAAGACTGAAAAGTGTGGCCTGGGAAGGAGACTGTCTCTTCGCGCAAGCGACATTTTGAACGTGATAGTGGCGTTTTCATAGTTGTGGTCAATTGATGTGACGGAATTTGAGAAAGGAGGACGACCTGAATCCAACAGAAGACTTGCTAAGGGGCCTCTCCATCGATGATACGCTGAGAAATCGACGGGACTTAAATTGAAGTTGGAATTCGCCGATTTTTGTCGTTGACTGGCCTGGTGCTGGCACTAAGTGCGCGTTGAGCACTTGCCGGGAGTACACGCGTGACGAGGGACTGAATCGTTAGTGATCGTTATTTTCAGAGCTTTATAAGAGTGGGTTGGGCTGAAAATGGTCGACAATTGATGTATTTAAATAAGCAAGCTGCGAGATCACGCGTGACACGGTCCACGCACCTTAGCAACCAATTGAGTCACGTGATACAGGTCAAGCTTTCAGTTTAATATGGTAGCAACCACATTGTCCTACGTGTTGTAAACCTTATCTCGAAACAATATTTTCCCCAATGGGAGTCAAACGGCGCGCGTACGGCGAATGTAAGAGTGATTCTCGCTTTCAGTACAAAAATTACATGAATACTGGTTTTATTTTGCGATTCCCGAAACCAAAAACGCAGTCTGAAAAGTGTAGTGCCTGTTCTGGGGCAGACAATTTTGGTCGACACAGAATCATCTAGGACATGTACATGTGTACGCTTGTTTCCTGTATTTTGTGGGAGGAAATGCCCATTCGGGGTAATATCCATCCCAAAACAGCGATTGCGGGAAGTGTCGAACGCCGTATATTCAATCGAGGACATCGCCGAGCGGCAATCATAAGAAGCGCCGGAAAACATTGAAACCTGTTTAATACAGTTTGCAAGTTGTACTGATCAGAACTTTACCGTGTTTGTTTTCATGCCAATATTTAATTTTATGATCGTGTATTTTATTGCGACCCCGAATAATTTGACTATTTTTTTGTTATTTACAACTCACAAATGTACATCTTAAATTGTCTTAACATTAGTATTCCGATGAAAACAAGATTCCTGACATTACTGTTACCTCGGAATTTGAAAAGCATTTACATGCGATTAGCTATGCATTTAATGATAACAATATTGCCAGAGTTTGGCAATTTGGAAATTTAACGCACGACACTAGGTACACGCACGATTTAGCGTAATTTTGATTCAAAGCTTGACCTGTATCACATGACTAGCAACCGGCTGCTAGGCAAATTTAACGGTCTCGCGAGATCTCGACCGAGGCGGAAAATAGCCTATTGTGTTTTATGAGTAACAGTATTTATATAGTGTTATCTAGTTGGGATTATTTTGTGAATAATACAGATTTACCTTATTTATTGCTGATAATGTCAACGCCTGTGCATTTATTGTTATTGATAGTGAGTGAATTTGTATGAGTCACTGTAAAACTGCCAAGATCCATCCACGACATATTACATTAAATAGTGTTTACCCTGGTTCATGTCCAAGTAGTTTATAAATTGGAATTTGGCCGCGTGTGGTATAAAACGTGTGGTATACGCATTTTAAAAGTGGATTGAATTAAGGGCTTATCACTATTATCCAACACGTGACGTATTAGTCTCTATAACTGGCGTCTTTGTGCGGGCTATAATACGCATTAGTGTGCACTCATATTACTGCATTAATTTGACACCTAGTATTTCAGGATTTCCTACATAATCATTTGTTACAGTTCCTGATGTACCCGGAAGTATTGGCATACTTGCAGTGTCTGAGTATACCGTTAGTTTATCATGGAGAGACCCTATCATCTACAAAGGGAATATCACACAATACAAGGTATATAAACAACAATTTAAGCTAGATAATTGATATACTTAGCATGAACACAGACTAACGCACGAATATGTATTTCAATGGTAGTAAACTGTCATTGTTACAGTGATTTGTGTACATAATATAAATGTATATTGATTTTCGTATCAAATATTTTTATGGTTGTTTTTATAGTTGACATACACTGCGTTGGAATCAGTGTACACATCCGTCATTTTGGAGGTGAAACGTGTAACATTAGAAGGTGACACCCATTCCCATACACTGGCATTACCATCAGGTACAAAAGTTTATATATCGGTCAAAGCAAGTACATCAATCGGATTTGGTGAGGCTGCAAGTATTATAAGTGGAACTAAATTAGAAGGTAACCACTTTTACATTCTGCAATAGCGCCATTTCCGGAGCATATATAGCGAGCCATACAGTGTAATATTGAACCCTTTTGTAAGGCTTGAGACAATTTAGAACATTTGTCAAATCAGCCTATTCGCCACGCAGGCAACAATCAATTCAACTTGTACTGTGGTAATCTAAATTTCAGTATAGTTTTCACAGCAATATTAAGCTTGAGCGACTATATATTTTGACCATTGTGTACATTCCATAAAAAAAATGCGCAAATGCAGTAGTGGTGAATGAGTTGCAACATCAAATTCAGTAGTTCTGCCGTATCGATGTATTTAATTAAAGCAGGGGAGTAGTCACCTGTGACAGAGGGCTTTAACGTTTTGTTGTTCATGAAGTAGCATCTGCCCATGAGCCTTTGCGGTTATTCTAAGACATTATTTTTTTGTAGATGGTAGCATCGATGTCATTCTACCAATTCCAGAAGGGAGAAGCAATTATATATTCAAAGATAACACCATTATAATTGATTTAGCAAAGCTGGCTGCAAATACTGATATAAAAAGTGATACTGATCTATTGTGAGTGAATTAAAAAGTAACGAATATTACGTAATAATATTATGTTAAATATTATAATAAATTAATTATTGGTATTTAATTATTGAATTGCTATAATGCTCATACATCAACTCTTAAACATTGTCTGTTAATTTTGATCTGTTATAGGCAATATATCATAGTTGTAGAAGAGATTAAACTGAAGAAAAAACGTGGTGTAGCAGACAATCAGTATATATTAGCGTCATTTCCATTAAATGCAATTCCTGATCAACTTATAGTGGGTGATGGTGTAGAATATAATGGCTATCTCAATAAACCATTAACACAAGGACAACAATATATTATATACGACGGATTAGCAGTGTATACTACAGGGGTAAGACATTTAAACGTGTATTACTGTACTACACTAAACCATCCAATATGTTGTCAAGTAACCATAGCTTAAATTCAATGTGAATATTTCAAAATGCTAAATGAATTATGAATATCCAGCCCGTGAAATGTTAGGGCATTTAACTGAAGCAACGTGATACATGAAAGTATACTGTAAAAATGCAGTGTTCGATTTTTGACTCATAGCGACGTAATATACAACGCGTGTAATATATATTTTTTGTTAATATTGAAATTAAAATATGCGCTACGTGACGACCGCCAGCTTTTACCAATTTAGACTAATTGCTGTTTTTAATTACAGAATCAGAGTGTTATGTTGCGGGAGACGGAGCTGGCGATGTTCACGGGTAAAGCTTAAAATATTTTTTTAATAAAAGTAGCGCCTGCATTTAAATGCCATTTATTGTTTTAGTTTGCACAAATCATTTTGATGACTGTTGAGAAAAAAATCGTGAACGTTAACCCTTCTGATTTCTTTTAGTTGGCAGTGTTAATGACGGAGCTAATCATCTACCAATAATAGTAGGATTGGTTGTTGCAGTTGTGATTGCGGTGTTCATTGTCATGGTTATAGTTATTGTACGCCGACGGAACACACTCAATAAACGTGATCACCGGCAAGTACATCTATTAATTTTGATTGATATTTAATATACATATAGACGTCAAGATTTAGGTGAAACTATGCAAATGGTGTCGTTTATTCAGTTATTGACTGAACTGATCTTACCACTACAGTAAAATGCTAAATTCAAGTCTTAACGTGTTACCTAAATCAGTTCATTACGTCGTTTATTTGAACAATTGCATTTTCTTGTGGCAGAGACAAGTGTGACTATGACAATCCTGGAAAATCCGCTGACTCAGAAGAAATGAAAGGTAATTTTCATAATCTGATAAAGAGAGTCATGCTAATAGGTCATATTCCGCTCACTGCGAGATCTAGCGTGGTCAAGCTTTACGTCCTTAGCAACCAGTTTGGAACACGTAACACAGGTCAAACTTACCTCCCGTTGTATTCCGTTCACACAACAATATCGACTGTACAAAAGCACTTCAGTGGGAGTTAAACGGTGCTCTTACTGTGAATGCAAGAGTGATTCTCGATTTTATCTAAAAGCTTTTACGAATATTGTGTTTTTACTCATTTCCCGCAACTAAAAACACAACTTGTCGATAATTTTGGAAGACACCGGATCACGCAAGACACTTACAGTACCTTTTTAGGGATGGGCGCTTATCCCATCCCCCCTCATAAAATTGTAATTCACCATGCGACAGTGTTCACTGCACTTTATTGGATGCAATGGTCTGACATCGTCATATCTAGACCCGATAAAAATCTCTCCAAGGGGTGTAGAATTCGATGTTGAAAAAACAAATTTACGTATAAGGCTCTTGATCTTGTATAAACGTAAAAAGAACGATAAAACAAATGAATCGCAAGTGTGGAAATTAGGACAACAACGGACGTCGTCCATAGTTCAGTAATTCATGGGAATTATAGTACTTTTGTTTGCGACTCAAAATTCATCAACTAGATATATGCTATTGACCAATTGACCAGTCAATGTGTTTTATATAAGTATATAAGTCGGCTTTCAACAATATAATTGTTTTTTTTAGTTTATGAAGATATTTCATCTTTGGAAGATAAAAGATATCAGACCTTGGGAAAAGTCCAAGAAATCCACTACCAGAATGCTACAGATAATAAGACCGAGTGAGTACAATTTATGTACAATTCACAGTAAGATTTGTTTATATCCACAGTTCCACAGACGTATTATTTGAATGTTGCTCTGATATCCATGTTTCATTTCAAATTATTTTATTTTTTGTTTCAGAAGTGAGGTTGAATACGAATTACCTGACCACTTAAGTTAGATGTCATGAATTTGTTTTTGCGTATCTGTTGACCGACTTAATTAGTTGATTATTAGCGAATTGCTGTGTTAAGTCTGTCATCGTTTAGGCCTATTTGAAGTTTTGGACGGAACTTGGCTCAGTGATTTGGAACTAATTACCAGATAACCGTCGCGATTCTGAGAGTTGGTATCCATAGTTATTAATGTAGTGAACGATTAATCAAAAGATATGACGTATTCAGTACTTAGTGTGATTGGCTTTATGATTGAAGATTACGCTCTAGAGTCTTTTTACTGCATTGTAATTGGTTAGAGTTTTGAAAATGAATAAAGAGAGTTTGAGTTGGTCTTGAAGAGTACTCTACGATAGAGGCAGTCTGAGAGTCCAGTCCAGGGGCGAGCCTTGAGGCAGTCCAGTCTAAGAGAGTCTTGGGTCAGCCTTGAGAGAGTCTTTGGGACTTTTCCCCAGGGCGCTGTGTCTGATAGAGTGCTTGATTGACCGACTAAGACGAGAGCTGAAACGTATTTCGTTGTGTGTGTCTTACTTGACTGTAAAGGTAAAGTGACTTTCCCGATCCCGTACCTCAAGGGGACAAGATAGAGAGACGAGACGAGATTCCCCCTGACAAGTGTGGAGACCCCGTGGAGGAGAATATTACCCCTGATACGTGGTGGAGAATCCGGGCATTGCGTCTTATGCATATTGACATCCTGTGAAGAAAAGTGAAATGGCGAAGATGTGTCTTTCTTGTGAACCGAACTAACTGGCTCGATGGCAGAGACAAAACCGCGCTTGACGACTAACACCGTTAACAGTATGGCACCGATGAATGACGCTGAAGAGATGAAGACTTCTGAACCCCTTATGAAGGACGAGTATCGTATAGGACTGAATAATTAAGAATTGAGCGACATTAAAGACAAGAAGATGAAAGAACGACCCCGGACTAATGCGACGAAAGAAGAAGAGACGCTTATAGACTTTAACTTTAGCTATCTGTGTATTGCTTAGAGAACCGCTCGTTGGACATTGTAACGGACACTGTGTAACTCGAGACGTTGAACTCTTTTCCAGAATCATAACCCTATTGCTCAGTAATGTAATGTATTGCTGTTTTTTTCTATTGTTTTTACCGTTTTGTTTGTGATGTTAAATTGTGTGTACGTGAGCGCCCAGATCTTTGTTTCGAACTGATATTTAGTGACGTGCGAGGTCCTTTATAACGATTTAAGCACGCCTCAGTGGACAAGTATTTGCAACACAGTGTTTTGAGTTTTGTGAAGTTTATGGTGTTTTAATGAGTTTATGAGTTCGGATTATGATGGGGAAAGTAATGCCCCAATGAGTTTTTCAGAGTTTTGAGATTTGTCGAGTACAGAGATACCGACGTTTAAGAGTTGTTTTTGTTTATGTGTTGTTTCCGGAATACTTCTGACGCTTTTTGAGTTGAGAGCACTTTGTAACGTTTTTTAATGTCTTTTTGAAATGATAGTGTGGTGCGCTTATGTAAGTATTGTTTGATATCGCAAGCTTTTGTTCATGATTGACAGGATTATATGTAACTCAGTAGTGTATATCATTTTACTTTTCCGTCTTTTTGCCAGAGGAGTAATGTGTTATGATAGCTTTATCTTTCCATTCGTTTCCATGCCGTATGACTTGTGTTTAGATTAATGACTTGTGAGTTCAGTTGAAGTTTATAAGGGTATGTGACAGGACTTTGATTAATAGCTTTTTACTCATTGTTTATTAGTTACCGCTTTGCAATGCTTTAACCAAGAGACGCATCCCTGGTAATCACGTGATCATGCTGTCGACTGCAGCGATTGGCTGATCGCTTGGTTACACCGCCACGCCTTAGTTTTTTTGACCTTTCATTATAGAGTTTGTAACCTTAGTCACGGAGACAGTGCAGCGAAGGGTTACCTCAGCGAACTGTTTGAGAAAAGTGAGTCGATTGGTAGCCTTTCCCTTGTTTTTGATTTATAACCGTTGATATTTGTGACTTTATAACCATTGTATTTAGACTTTATAATCATTGTACTTAATTAGCGTGTTTTACTCTTTTGATTCATACCTTTTTCTTAGTATTGTATTTAACCTGTATGACGATGAGTAGACGACTGTATCTTTGATTTAAGAACGTGTTATGCCAGGAGGCACAATCTCAGTTTGGGTGAAGGGATGTGTCATGAATTTGTTTTTGCGTATCTGTTGACCGACTTAATTAGTTGATTATTAGCGAATTGCTGTGTTATGTCTGTCATCGTTTAGGCCTATTTGAAGTTTTGGACGGAACTTGGCTCAGTGATTTGGAACTAATTACCAGATAACCGTCGCGATTCTGAGAGTTGGTATCCATAGTTATTAATGTAGTGAACGATTAATCAAAAGATATGACGTATTCAGTACTTAGTGTGATTGGCTTTATGATTGAAGATTACGCTCTAGAGTCTTTTTACTGCATTGTAATTGGTTAGAGTTTTGAAAATGAATAAAGAGAGTTTGAGATGGTCTTGAAGAGTACTCTACGATAGAGGCAGTCTGAGAGTCGAGAGTCCAGTCCAGGGGCGAGCCTTGAGGCAGTTCAGTCTAAGAGAGTCTTGGATCAGCCTTGAGAGAGTCTTGGGGACTTTTCCCCAGGGCGCTGTGTCTGATAGAGTACTCGATTGACCGACTAAGACGAGAGCTGAAACGTATTTCGTTGTGTGTGGCTTACTTGACTGTAAAGTTAAAGTGACTTTCCCGATCCCGTACCTCAAGGGGACGAGATAGAGAGACGAGACGAGATTCCCCCCTGACAAGTGTGGAGACCCCGTGGAGGAGAATATTACCCCTGATATAGAAATGATATGGAAGACTACATAGTTCAAAGCTTGTCGGCATTGCATATATGCAAAGTTAGTTTTACGTATTTGATTGTAATGTTCAATAGACTCACAAAATATCATATATTAGATTCGTTGATTGTAGCAAATTAAACAATCCGTAGGCATGTACTTGTGTTTCCTTCGTTTGTTATATATTGCATATGGATTTGATATAGAAGCATATGACTGCTTATTTCCGACTGAAAATAAATGTTAGCAATTTGGGACAAAAGAAGTATATAGTAAATCTATCACATCTGTCGTTTTAACATAGTGACCTAAGGCTGACTAAGTCCAACGACATAGCAGTTATGTAATCAATAATATACCACAGATATAGAAATGATTGTATACGCAGAAACAACATTGACGCTACAAAGGTTATATAATTACAGTGTCGGAAAACACAACACAAGAGCCAAGGGAACCAACCAACCAACCAGGAGGAGTGAAATTTGGTCATCAAAGAACAAACAGTAAAACCTGATTAATTCAGTCTCATAGCTCAAACGTAGCAAACATGATTTCTGGCTTAGATTGGGTGATTTTAGTTTTAATGGCGGGATATTG
Source organism: Saccoglossus kowalevskii (assembly GCF_978046115.1). Lineage (NCBI taxonomy): Eukaryota > Metazoa > Hemichordata > Enteropneusta > Harrimaniidae > Saccoglossus > Saccoglossus kowalevskii. The sequence continues at coordinate 23,298,389 of NC_140649.1, read as the reverse complement.
CGGGTTAATACGGTTTATTGTTTTGTGTTCAATGCATGCATTTGTTATCGTTTACAAAAAAATACTATTAAGCTATGCGACAAATACATATCTACATAAATCGAGAAAATGGTTATAGTTGCATAAATCACAAAATCAAGTGACGCCAATGTTCATGTTTGTGTTCTTCGCAATAATGTATGGCATGATTTGACACACATACTTGTCTGTAGATGCTTATACAAATGTTGTTTTAGCGGATAACGAGTCCAGAGTTGTTTTTTTAAGTTTGATCATGGGAGTATAAAGTTGTGTACTTTTAAATGTATTGTAATAATGTTCACTAATGGAGATATACAGGTAAAACTTATATTTAAAACTCTCCCAACAATTATCAAATAGATATAGATAATAATGTAATTATTTAAAATAGACTACCACATATTTGGTAATGAACTATGGTATCTAAAGAAAGAAAATATTTACAAATCTAGAATCTCGATATGAATATTTTTGAACGTTAATTAAATATCTAACAGTATGAAGATACCATTTAACGAAAATACTAACATTTTGACTATGGCTGTGACACTTTGAGCCATGTCTCATATGACAATGGCAGTTTAGCTTTATATGTGGTTTAATACAAATGTTCTTCTCAAAGCTAACATGTTTGATCCCCAATGTCACGATCTCACCTGAATTTTACGCAAGACTCGTCTAAGGTAACTATGAATAACAAAGATGTAATAATATGAGTAATCATAAGTAAATATATTATTACTACTCATACTAAGATATAATTAAGAGTCAATGTAATACTGATGAGAGATACAGTTATTATGAGTCATCAGTCATAAAAAAGTACTCAGAGGCGTTCAAATTCAGCTAAATTCGTGCTAATGTTGATAACTGCCACAAACTACCACTGTCGTTATTAAATGAGTATACTCGGATTCATAATGATGTATATGATTTAAGTGTTCCAAGTTAAAAGTGATTTTAATATCAGTTAAGTCTAATCTATGTACTGGTAGTATGACGATTCGTTCAGCAATCCGTGATATGTTGAAGTATAAATGGTTTTTGAATGATAATGCTACTAAATTAATTTTCCCATTCACCAAGAATTAAAAATCTGAATTTAAGGATCATGTCAATAAATACATCAGCAAATAATAATAGGGCGTATATTCAGTTATTTGTCCAGTACACCCTTTCACAAGTCAATAATGTTGTCATCACTACACGTGCAACTATTACATCACTGTCTTCTCCTACAGATAATAATTATGTTGATTCTTGCATTCATTCCAGAGATTTATTGGCGTGTGAGATGTTACCCCAATGAAACAATTTACAATGTGTCAATTCCCTATTAGCAACTCGTTACAGACTAGCACACTTACAATAGCAAATCTTGCTATTCACACTGTGACCACGATAAGTCAATTGACTGCGCTTGCTACTCATTGATTGGTGTTTGCAACATCCACAAGTTCCATGGTAACCAACTCTTACAAACGTCATGCCATGTCAAATATTTAGTATTTTAATTGTTAGAATTCCTGACCAGTAAAAAATCCTGTATCACACCTCACTGATGAAGGTGAAACTCCTCTAACATCAATACAACCACCTGTACCAGTGACACTCATTTAGCACTTGAGTCACCGGATGCTGTCTCTCCATCATTCAACCCAACAATGACACCTTCTACTGACACAGCACCTAAGTATTTGATTACAAATACACCACAAGAGGTACAGCCTGTTCCAGGACTATGAAAGACATGGATTTTTAAAACTTTATTCAGTTGCGGTAACTGTGTCTGGTTGTAGTCCAAGCTTTGTATACAACATGTATGAGTTCATACTAAGTCTTGCGATATTTTCGCTTTTTTAATTGTATGCAGAGTCATACCCTTTAGCCCCTGGTCATTATTAGTGATGAGATGCATATGTGTTGTCCTGATTCATTGGGTCGTGTGATATTGTCTGTTTAGGAAAATATGCTATTCTCACTCGCATATATAACACACTTAATATCACCTAATAGTGATGCAGGCGATTTTATTTCACAAGTCGCCCGTCCACTAGATTTCAGGGCACAATCGATTGGGGTCGAACACCTCTAAACCGATCCGTGTACGGTTTCAAGTCTTTTGTGTACAGTTGTCAAATTTACTTTATAAGTACAGACAAATAACTCAAATAATAATATCGTTTCAAAATATTGAATACGACATTATGTTAAATATAATAAACCTATTCTAGTACATAGAAAATATAACATTAATTAGAACACTATGTTACTGAATCGATCCTTTATTTGGATTAAAAAATGCTGGTCTCCTTATATAAATGGAAAATCGAGTACAGCTACCAATGTAAGATACTTTAATGGTAAATGTATTCAGTACCAGATGGCTGATACATATTTTGTGGAGTTTAAATACTCCCCGTAGAGGGCGCATAATGGCTGAGTGCCACAAATGCGGCAATCTCTGGAGATGTCGGTAGAATACCGATACAAAAAGCGGGCATATATAGCATATCTCATAGGTGACTCTACAATATCAGATAAAAATACAACACGACGTATAGAACAGGTATACCCTTACACCACTGCCGACCCAGTTACATATTCAAATTGTGCACTACTTGTGTGTTGTATTACCAGCGTTATTGTTTAGATACTCACGCCATATTATCGTCGTGGTTTTCATCTCTACTTACAATATTGTTCTGATTGTAGAGCAGTAATCGAGTTTGCCAAAACTTTCTACAAAGAGTGCTTGAGTGGTTCGTTCTACGTGCTGAAATCAGTGAAATTATGGCTTGATTGGCATTAACTGAGGGTTTCTGGTGCTTTATTCAATACAACGTGATTGGCTCTCGACCAATCAGCTTGGCTTATTGGAATATGAGAGATGAGAACATTATTGCACTGCTTTATTACATTGGACGACCGTTGTGTACAGAATAAAATGTAGTATGTCACTAAGAAAGTAATGTTTTGTATGACATGCAATAACTCTGGCTAGCAAATATAAAGTACGGTGTCTTGATTCTATTTACCATTATTTTTATTCAAGTGCATTTGCTGTCAATATCTTTTCACATACTACTGGGTAAGGGTCAAACAAAAAAATACCACTGATTACCTTCCTAATCGTCCCAGTATACGTCATGCTACATGACACTCGCTGCATTCATAGAAACACGTTTACCACATATGTTAAAAAAGTAAAGTAGTATTATTATCTACATACACAAGATGACTTACTTACTCCACATACCTATGTGAAAACAGTAATCCACTCGTTTAACGTGTAATACTACTTGACATAGTTGTGTTACAAATAATAATTACGCCGTGTTACGCGGAGTCATGCCCTGTAGCACCTGGTCATCATTAGTGATGATATGCATATGTGTTGTCCGATTCTCTGGTACCGGCAAACAGTCATAACAATACTAGTTCGTGTAAAATAGTCTGTTTAGTAAAATATTTTCTTTCTCACCTATAAGACAAATTTAGTTCGGTATTGACAGCTAGAAAAAAAAGTACAGAAAAATAACTCATAAATATGACTAACCATAATGAACGAAAGCTTGGGTCTATTATTATTATTGTAGCGTTGTCAATACCAGTGGATTTGCTGCCAGTAAAAACCGGCAAAATTCAAGAGAAAACAGTTTCACAGTCAATGGCCGTGAATCTGAATAATTTAAAATGACTTTCTGGAAATTGTTTCCACAATCTAATATGGCAAACTAAGAAAGACGTGTGGTGTCGAATAGCATTGTATTGATCACCCAAGCGAACGGCACACCATGACTGGTACGCCGTCACGGTGTCCGCCGTGGCCTTGCACTACGCTACGCTGGATCACCGCTGTTGGCCGGCTGGATCGACTGTGCATAGCGGTTCGTACACGGGGTACATGTACGTCGACAGTGAAACATTGTACATGATGCCGATGTTAGTATCAGATACTTGTTATCTACCAATTTCTCTTTTAAATAGTTTCTCCTTTATTCGTTTTCAAAAACAACATTGCGTTCATATTCATTGCATGGGGCCTTGATGCTCAATGTTGGGATACATTATCGCGTATAAACGTCATAAAATACACTGATATTGTTAATGTTATATTATATTTAATACTATATAGAATAATAAGAAACTTATCCCAGTACGTATGTAATACAACACATTATGTTACTGGATCGATCCTTTATCTGTATTACTGTATCCCTCTTCACGGAATTAAAAAATGGAGCCCAGCTACCAATATGAGATATGGTGTTGATAAATGTATTTAACACTAGATGCCACTAATACATATTATTGAAATCCAAATACACCATGTGTTTTTGAAAAATTAGACGTGAATTTATTGAACACCTTTGAACATGTAAATAAACAGAAGGAAATTTTGTATTTATAATAACATGTGCAATACATTGTTTACACAACCTGTCATCATTCGATTGTTCATTAATATTCTGACGTAATACGATTAGTTCGTCTGCTAATGTATGTATTGTAAAGCTCGGTTTTAATTTTGCTTATTTCGCTGACATGGAAAATGCGCTCAATTAAAACCCAGTGAATATGTAAAATTTAGCATGGAACACATTATCTAAATGATAAAACCGTGAATTTAAAAACACTGAATATGCCTGAATTTAAACAGCATATGTTCAACAGTTTTGCTTATAATAGCATAAAATGCCGATCGCCTATCCAGTCTTCCTTTGAATAGAACATTTAAAATTTAACATTTACATTTCGTGCGATGCTCACTGTGTGGTGCAGTTCTATTGTTGTTTCACAAATCGACCGTGTCTTTGTAATTATTTAATTCTCGGCCATAATTATGCTCCTAGAAACGCGCAACTCAGTCACAACACGCGGGCTCAGACAAACCTCATTACGATAATAATATCTAAGATGATGATTCTATTCCAAACGTGTGTCAATTTAATACAGCTCAACCTCGTATACATTGTTCATTAGATCATATATCACCTGAAAATGTAGGTCAAATATCTAAAACCGAATTATTGTTCCTCTCTTCGAAACACTTTCCAATAAAATCTAAAAACAGGCGCTCTCGTAAAGATTGTGTCAGCATTTTAATTTATTATATTTATTTATTTATTTATTTATTTATTTATTTATTTATTTATTTATTTATTTATTTATTTATTTATTTATTTATTTATTTATTTATTTTCTTTTATTTATTTATGTGTATATTTATTCAATTTATTTTATATTTTTTGCTTTCACCTTCATGTATGGTTTAAATTTCATTTAAGTATAATGTCAAATTATAATTTATAGATATATCCAATATTGCAAAATGTATTGGCGTTATAACTGCACTTATTACGTCTTTTAATCAGTTACTATCGTAAGATTCACTGACTTGTGGACAAATAAAAACTGTGGCAAATGGCATGCTTTTAGACAGAAGTGCGTTGTTACGCGGTTCGTGACGCAACCATGTTCATACATAATGTGGGGACCTTGCTATCTGTAACAGATGTCGTGTTAACTGAAACTCAATATTGCTTATAAAATGTGAATTCAAAGTTTAAGCTATTACCATTCGAACAAATCAAAGAATTAAAAACGACTAAAACATTGGATTCAGATGTTTTTCTCTAATAGTCAACAAATTGTCTTAAAAAATGTGATATATTAAAAATAAAAAAATAAAATATCGCCCAGATAAATTTATATTCACTTCATATATGCAATTCTATTTACATCCACTGTTGTTTGTATTAAGATATTCCTTTCAGATGAAGGCGCGCGGCAAAAATGATAGCGCCACCACTGTTAACAAGAGAAAGGCTTAAAACAGAACATAATCCAAATATATTAATAGTTGACTATGTTAACACGCATACTTGTATTTCAATTTTACTTATATAAAAGGTGAATGTTCTAGATTTAACGTGGCACTGGGAGTTCAAGTATTCCTAGTCACCCAACATATTAGACTAAGGGGTGTTGTCTTAAATAACAACGGCGACACTATTATTAAACTATGTCATTTGTTTTCAAGAACAGGTTGCTCATAATATTAACTCAAATAAACGTGCCACAAAAAAAATATTTTTTTTTTCATACAAACACATCTCGTATTGTGTTCATAACACACACGCAATTTCGAACTGACGCAACAGAAAAGCTTCACTATAAGCGGACCCCTACTCAGCACGCCAAGGCCGCCGACCCCCAGACAGCGTTTTAATGAGCGCGCCCTCACATGGACTAGATGCAGATTGTAAAACCAAATATATAACGTCACAGACATCGACATACATACAAACTAGGTATGCAAAGTCAGTACGACCTACTCAGTTAGGGTAATTAAACCAGCGAGCACAGATGACTCAGTGGTAGTTTGAAAGGCGAAGACGGTCAATGATCTGAATATTGAATGATAACAACATTTTACTTGATACCGATATAATCGACAGAATATTATATCGAACAAAATATTACCAACGTTTTATTCTGAACTGAGGTAGACCATTGATATGCTAATAATCTCATTGTATATAGAACACACACTCCATTCAAGTAGCAGTAGCAGATACTGCATGGCTATTATTCAAGCGTTTCACTTTATTGTTAAACACAATGACAGAATACTTGGTGACTCACTTCTATGAACTGCTGCACTAGATTCAGGTTGCGACCTCAGTACAAAAGTTAAGCTAAAGTTGCATTATACATTAATGTTTGGCGCTAATCGTGTCTAAAGTAGAATTCAGTTGGAATGTAATACATGAGGTAAACTCCTGTTTCATTGTTACTGTATATTTAGTTACGCGCCATTGCGCTGTACTGCATACGCACTGAGATACTGGATCTATATTTAGGTGAACTACCCAGTGTGCGTTGCGGTAATATTCTGCTGACACATGACTTCTTGTCGAGGCGGACCTAATTGAAAAAGTACACCAGAAATGAAGCTGTTACTGTTACTTGCCCTTGTTAATCAGATTTCACAGACAGGTAGGTCACTGAATACATGCTGTATACTTCATAGTGTGTGATATAAAAGGAAACCTAGGAAAGACGACATGTTTTTAGTTTTTAGAATTTACTTCCGCTTTCCAAACTTTTTGGTCGTTTACTACATGTTCTGTAGACTGACATAGTTTTGATGTGTTCCTGGTTTGAATAACAATATGCGAGCCGCAGATCGCTTAATGAGTTCTTCAAATTCGAGTTAAATCCATAAACAAATATTATGATTGAAATATCAGGGGGAAATTCTTCTCTCCGGAGGTTCTCCACACTTGTCAGGGGGGAATCTCGTCTCGTCTCTCTACCTCGTCCCCTTGAGGTACGGGATCGGGGAAGTCACTTATACTTTACAGTCAAATAAGTCGCACACAACGAAATACGTTTCAGCTCTCGTCTTAGTCGGCCAATCGAGCACTCTATAAGACACAGCGCCCTGGGGAAAAGTCCCCAAGACTCTCGCAAGGCTGACCCAAGACTAGCCCAAGACTGGACTGCCTCAAGGCTCGCCCCAGGACTCGACTCTCCAGGACAGCACTCTCTCTCAGACTGCGTCTCTCGTAGAGTACTTGCCAAGACCAACTCAAACTCTCTTTATTCATTTTCAAAATTCTAACCAATTACAAAACAGTAAAAAGACTCTAGGGCGTAACCTTCAATCATAAAGCCAATCACACTAAGTACTGAATACGTCATATCTTTTGATTAATCGTTCACTACATTAATAACTATGGATATAAACTGTCAGAATGAGTAGTCTAAATAGCGGTGGTTATCTGGTAATTAGTTCCAAATCACTGAGCCAAGTTCCGTCCAAGACTTCAAATAGGCCTAAACGATGACAGACATAACACAGCAATTCGCTAATAATCAGTTAATTAAGTCGACCAACAGATACGCGAAAACAAATTCATGACAGAAATATGAAAGTTAAATTCGAACCGTATTGAGTTGAGTTGAGTTGGGGAGGAAACATGACAATGTTGTAATGTGTGTTAATATTGTTTAAAAAAGCACATATAATCTACATACATCAAAATGTCATAGGAGGCTGTTAGATATGTGGATGCCACAAGTCAACTTGCACTGTAGACCCACAAAAACGCTCAATAGATGTTTCTAAAATTCCGATCACAGACTGACCGTTTTATTTTTACCCTCCGATCGAAGTCAGATTACAATCTTCTTTACATTTCTATAAAGTGTACACTATACATCAGCGAAGTAAAACGTTACCAACCAATAAGTAATACATAATTATAGTATATGCTTATTATACGGCATAATATTCACTCAAACATGCAGGTTGTTAACAACAATTCATCTTATAATATTAGAGTTACTAGTTTGCCTATGTGCTTCCCAGGGTATATCCAAAAATTAAATCTAAACATTGTGTGATACTTATTATTAGACTTTATAATTTTAAACTACACTTCTATTACCTCACGCAGTTGTGATCGTAGACTAGTCAAAATAACATTTTTGATTTTTTCTACTTATTAAATAATATAAATTGGACATTTTATAATCAACACTTGAGTAGATATAGGTAAACATCGTGTTACACAATATATTTGATTTTTCTCTTTGTTTATTTAACAATAACCATTGAAACTATTGACCTCACATTTGTTTTCAATAAATGTTCTATTAGAGTTATATTTGCAGACTGATGTATCTTGTACAGGGCATTGCACACTTTAAGCATGCCATCATTAATTGATTATACAAATTGTATAATATGAATTGAATAATATGACTTGCAATATGATCGTTGAAACAATTTTGACGGATTCTGACTTTATCTTTTATGCGTTCCATATCAACAATTATATACAATTATCTACATTTAGGAAAGTACATCATGTAAATTATGTTCAATAAATATGGGTCTCATTCCTAAATGCAATTTTATTTTCGATATAAAAAAGGTATTTTTCAGAGCTTTCGAAATCCAGCATCGGCAAAAATGTTGTGTGGATATTGATCTGTTTAACACATTTGTATGTTTAATCTGACATAAAATTGTTATTTTTTTTATATAAGCAAATGCAATATAGACGTGTTGTTATTCTTTCGACGTTTGTAAGAAATATTTGATCCACACCATGGCTTGATGTTATTCAAATCCAGCATTATATGTTATGAAATATTTCTCGAGCTGTGCTGAAACTACTTGTAATCTGTGTGAGTCATATAGGTCACGTTTATTTCAGAAAATACTAAGCGAAATAATGTAATACGCGTAGAAATAGAGGAAATTTGAAAAGTATTTAATGTATGTTGTTACCAGCTAAATAGTCTAAGCATTAGCGTTATGTTTGTACTTGTATGTCAACAGTAAAAGCCGTATGTTTATTACTACTGAACATAGCGGTGTTACCAGCCATAAATACATTGCTTTGATTTATTGCACTATAAATTGAAATACTTCATAATCAGACACAGACAGTGAATGACCGCATGCACAATAAGTAAATATAACAACACTTATCGTAATAATCGACTGATTTTATTAATAGTCAAGTTAATGCTCTCAGATGTTGTACTATACTCCCATGGAGTATCAAGTACTGTTTAAACACTGAGGGAGTTATATTTAAGTGCTAACACGATACCTAGTCTAGGTGTGCATTGCAATAAATAAGGCATTGACTTTCAGCCACGTAAGCTGCACTGATTAAGCGCACTGGACATGGGATTGGTACTTTTACTTGTGCTAGTTTCCCAAACTTTACAAACAGGTAGGTAATTGAATATATATTAATTGTACTATACACAGGCGGATAGAAAAAAAACACACACCCAGTAATGAAGTGGGGCTTCAAAAGAGATACTTCCGTATTCTTAATCTTAATCGTTTGCATAGTAGCAGGTGTGTAACAATGAAGTGAGTTTACTAGTCAACAAAATAAACAAGGTATCCTTGCATTAGTCGTCATTTGCGGCTCGACCAATTCGAGTCGAACAACTAAAAGTGCGTTTGTAAATATTACAGCATACCATACATATAGGTAGTGAGTAAAACATGCATTTTAACATACTCATATTTGTGAGTTCGTATGGTTACGTGTTGAAACCGTAGAACTAATCATTGAATTATATGCCGACTACGTAGTTACAAAGCAATTCACCAGGCCACTCTTGAGTGTAGTCTGAATGACTAGATTCCAGTTGTCATAAAACTTGGTAACACGTTTCTTTTTTTGTTCTTACTATATGTCGCTACTATGTTTACTAATTGTTTAACAATTCCTTGCAAAACGTGTTACGCAAACGAGTGAAAGGCGCCTTCAAACATGGAACTATGGTTTAAAAGTAAGGAAAACATTATTCGTATCCAGTGAACTTATTGAGACTCTTGTTAACCCTAGACTAGTACACACAATATGTGTAATGTGGGTAGAGTAGGACTTACGATTATTAACTGTATTTCAGGAAAAGCCTATATATAAAAAACAACAACTTACAGTTACTTAGTGCGCGGCTCCGCAATACCAGGGATTGCACCAGTGCGTCATGGGAAATGTAATTTGCATGGTCCGCCCAGTTGTTTGCTTGGTACACAACTGTTATCATTTCAACCAAATATGTAAATTCCGTAAGATAACATCATGCATTACGCTATTATCCGATTTGAAAAGACGTATTGAATTGCATTGTTCAACGCTCACGGGACCCCGGCCAAGTGAATTTCCAATATTTTCTGGATTCTAACATTTTGGTTTTTGACGTAATAAATTGGCAGTAATCACAATTTAGATTTTAGCTGTGATTCCCGTTGTTATTCCTGTGGTGGCATTATTTATTTTCAACAATAAGATTTTGAAATGAATTACGAAAATCAAAATCCTATTATTTTGGGACGTTTCATTTCATTGAAACGTACCAGAAAATAACTCAGACGTCCCCAACCTTATTCTGTCACTTATTTACCCAGACAGACATCTAAATTTCGTTACAGACAATAACAAATGTTACTGTTCTGTTATCTATAGCGTACATTGCATTGCAGGTCACCCACGAGATCATGTAGATGAAGCGTGGGAAGACAGGAGACATTGTTGATTCAATTTGATTATTCAATAGATTATTAATTTCGTTAGGCCTGTGACAGTATCCCCTAGCGCGACAATAAAATGAAAAGCCACAAATTCAAAATAGGATTTTGATTTTCGTTGTTCATTTCAAAATCCGATTTTTGAAAGGGAGATGTTGCCATCACAAGCATAACTACAGCTAAACTTCAAATTGTGTTTACATGTCGAAAATCAGTTGAAATTACGCCCAAAATCAAAATGTTAGTGTTACGGCCGAGTTTGAATCGAAAGTCGGATGACGGTCAGACACGAATCTTTCCGTTGACCCCAACTCAAGCAAGGGAATCGCAACAAAAAACGACACAAAAACAAGTTGTTATCAGAACTAAATATTGTATTGTATAAATATACATAATGTGCTCACGAGGTATCACTAAATTGTACAGTATATGAAAAGTTACATACAATAAAGTACTATAATTTTAATATTGGTCAAATACAACATACATAACCGGTATTCACGCCGTATTCAATTCGTTATAAACTAAGGTCAAGCACTCTGAACATTCCATAAATATATTATCCTAACACCAGACTACAGCTGGGATTCACAACAACTCCAATTCAACTAATTCAACCGTGGCTGCAGAAATACCACAATCATACTGTATCTGTACATCCAAATAAGTTGGGTACGTCTTTTCTCGCGTCCCAAAATTAATTAGAAAAATTAGAACGAAACATGCCAGCAGCAGAAATAGAACCTCGCGCGTGTCATCTATTTTTCGTTCGTAAATAGCGGTTTACCAAAGGTCACCCCTTAGCCCGTGCTAACGACTAGCCCTCCCTGTGCGTGGACGCAATTGGGTCTGCCGAAATGCAAATATGCTAGATAAGCCTAAATCAGCTTAAATCTTAGCCCGTACTTCGTGTAACGTGAACAAAGCTATAGTCAGTTTCATAAGAAATTATTAACTTTGGCCACGGGAACTTAGAAATACGAACTTGAGACGGTCATGTCCACGCACCTTGCAATTCTCTGGTCACAGAGTTGAGATAGTAAGTCGGCGATGTTCACGTACCTTATGATTCTTCTTACTCAAATATTGTCTGATGTCGCATTTGTTGACGAGCCCCTCGAAAGAATCCCACTATAATCATGTTATCATGACCAACCAGGCCCGTCACATCCGCCAATGAAATAATCTAGACCAGCACCCACAGCTTGTTTCGTTTTTGCATCGACGATGGGGTGAAAACCATCGTTTTTCCCTTCTCGTAACTGACCTAGATCACCTCTGTTGCCGCGAACAAAATAAGAATTGAGTAAGTTTACAAGCCCTGTAATGGCAAATGTCTTTCTTTACGTACATACACTAAGGAAGTTATTGGAATGTTTACGCACAGATTGTGCCACCCACACTCGCTCCGGCCAGACCACTTCGTGAAGCGCCGACGACGCCCCTGAAGTGGCCGGACAGCTCACATCATATCATTTCCTAATAGCTCCCTGATATCACTTACATCATCAAATCCGTAATTGCATAAACATTCCTAGACATTGGACAAACAACTCTAGATTAACACCTTCATTTGCATAAACCCATGAATGACAGTAATTTTTAGCAGTCAAAACGACTGTTTGAATCAGGCTTCCTCGTCTCTTTCACGTGGAATTCACACTGACATCGCTCCGAACTTATAAATTAACATCGAAATTGTATCGCGGATATATACATGTTTGTGTGCGACATGAAAATAACGCACCACAGGCGTTAAGATTGTCAAAAAGAGTGATTTTGCGGAGCACACCAAAGCTGAGTGTCATGTCCATACTGAAAACTGGCGGCCATCTTTCTTTCTTTACACCCTGGGCGCCACATACTCCACACATATAATGATAAAATATACATCATTTTCTAAAAAATCTTCAACACGGAATAAGTACTCTGTATAATTCGTTGCGAAAAGCTAATACTCATCATGTGTAATTTAACATGAAAGTCATCGATATACAATGTTGAAAATGATTGACTAATACTAAAATTGCGGAATACGTTACATAACGTTCTCAATGCATTATTACAAGCTAGTGGAAATCAATGTAAATCTGTTCCAGTAAAATCTGTCTTTAGATGACTACAATACAAATTCGAGCAATAGCTACGAATTAGTAGACACTTAAAGGGGGTATTATAAATAGGGACAAGGTAGCCACCGCAATTAGTATGCTAATCTGAACTGAGCTACTCCATCGTGGCGGGAACTCCGGGAAATGTGCTATTTATGATGCTTTGAGATCAAGCTGTGATTCCAAATACATATCTACGGAGACATGAATATGTACTCCAGCTATTACACTCATCTGATTGGGCAGTAGTACAATCAAGCGGCCTGTAAAGAATGTCAACGACAGTTTTTCAACTTATGTGTACAATTGATAAATTGCCTAACCAGTAGTCGTGTAGTATGGAAACTTGAGGGCAATAGTAAATTCACGTGTTTTTTTTTACCGACTTGCGAAATATGAAAAACAAAGTCCTTGACCGGAGGTATTTCCCAGTTGTTATATCTGCATTCTGGAGGAGTAGAGTGTATATGTAATGTCATAATGTGCATAGGAATGTTCGTTCTCAGTTTTACTGTATACGAGATCAGTACCGTCAATAGATGCAACGGAAACAAGTCGGCGGATTTTCTTCGCGTCCGTTTAGCAACAATCTGGTGTTGTGTTCAATATCCGGTGGACTGCTGCATTTACTACTGGGCCATCATCAACTTGAATTAGTGTAGCTCCGCGTCATTTTTGCCTGACGATGTATATATTACCAATATTATGGAGCGCGCGATGTTCAAAATAGTGGCATATGGAGCTAGCTCTGTGTTTGGCGCAAATTACTGAACATACTAATGTGTACCTGGTTTGAACACTGGGGATAGAGGGACTGTTGTTTCAAGTTGTTATGTTATATATTTATACATTCATGCAAATAGAAATATTCATGAACAGATTTAAGGGATATTTAATGTTAAGATGCACATGAGTGTTAATTTAACACTTTGGCGGGAGGACATACACACGAACTGATTGTTTCACATGAATATAATATCAAATTCGTTCCATAAGTCTCACATACTTAAACAGAATTATGTATACCCTTAATATGAGGCCCAATAAAAGATCTGCATAAAATACATAAATAGTGTATATATTATTGATCAATGTTTAAATTTATAAGACCAAAACTCATCTTATCTATATACAAATTGAATAGCAAAGTATGTATGCCTTTTTGTTCCACTCCAAATGATTCAATATGCGGAATATAATTGTTAAGGCGATTATAGAAAATCATATTTAAAGTATCTGAAATATTACTAAACGCAATTACAAACACGTATATACTGACATTATACTGAGATGATATAATGAATGCTAACACATAATCGGTTTGCTATTACGCACGAACACCGAGCATTTTCTTCTTAAAATTATAATCAAATAATCGCTACAAAATGAGAAATTTGCTTTTATTCTTTGGCAGCAGAACCTATATTGGGTGCCTTCTGTGAATTCATGAGTCAAACTTTCGTCGTCATATTCTGTACATTCGGTTAATTTTGGTCGCTGGAAAAGCGGTAACACGTTAAGCTGAAATTCAGATACGGGACAAAGATTAAACGAAGAAACTTGCCTTTATTGTTTGCCAGCGCTCGACTAAGATTATTTGTAACAACATTTAGTCATTTATCAATTGAAAGTGAAAACAGTATTAAGCTAGCAGCACACTTATTAAATTGACTCTACGTTAACATTATTTGTGATCGTGCATACGTTTCCAGCAATTCAGTGTCTCGGCCATATGCCAAAATACGACGAGGTCACCTGTTTGCTATTTGAACACATAAAAAAGTAATCGGGGTCACTCTTTTCTTACGGAGACCACATTGCCTTTGTATTTTTGTATGAAAATAGATGGCGCTGTAATGGTCATCAGTATACTGTCAGTCAATACGTACATCTAGTTGTCGCTTCAAATCATATTAGTACATGTCGAAGAAGTTTTGCCACATAACATCCTGAAGAATTAAGTTAAAATTGATAACCAATAATTTTAAATTAATTTAAATTGATTTTTGTTTGTGATAACATGATCATCGTAGCAGAATTCCATTCATTCCATATATCATGACATTTAATTGTTAAAGCAAAATACTATGTTATACATATCCCTGTAGATTGATTTTTTGAGATAAAGGCTGACTATCATAAAATGCACCGGCAAGGAAATATGGATTAAATACTGATACAAAAAACAGGGGGATATAGAGTGAGTGAGTGATCCGAGAATATCAGATACAAATATATATTGTTGGATCACTAATTTGGTAAAATTGAGTACATATTCATTCATATTCATAGCATTTTCTATGTACTCTTTGTGTATGTAGGTTATAGTACTGTAAAAGTAATTTAATCATATAATATACTTAATGGTGCCTAGTGATTGCTTGGCAACAAGTGTACATGTGTACACGAATCAGGTCATGATATCTGAGTTAATATTTAGAATACATTTCTTTCATACAAAAAGTGTTGGTCATTCACTGCAATTAGGGAAGTGCATGAAATTGAAAAAATGCAACACTGTTGAAATGACCTAGCTAATTTGCAGACACCAACAATATTTGAAATATAACCACATTTTTGTGATTTATCATTGTCCCCATATTTATTGGTGAATAACCTGCTGTGTATCAAAACACATTTGAACGTAACAGACTTCAATGTATTTTGAATGATGTCGAAGAAGTCAACAAAACATGCCTGATATGCCAAGAAATCTAAAATTGAACCTGCAAACTGCAAACTGCATAAAAAAAGCCGAAATTGAAGCATACAAAGTTTCTGGTAATTCCCGACTTCTTCGTGATTAACAGGGACGATGCTCACATATGTCAAATAATTTCACTGTCTGGTCAACTGTTTTTCTTAAAGACTATCCATTTATGTACACACGAGTACTGAGGGCATACTAGACAAGATAATCTGCACTCATCGTCTTGTTACGTTGCTTCCAACAGTTTAATTTAGTTATTTCTCTATTTTTGGACACAAATAAATCAAGTTAAAGTTATTGCTAGTCCGGAACCTAATTCCACAGGAAATTAGAGCCTACATTCGTTAAAATGTGTATTGATACTTAATTACAGGCTACACAGTAATATTTAATCAGATTTTTCACTAGGCGATAACTATCAATAGGTTATCCACATGCTAAAACCCATACAGTTTCTAGATAGACGCACAGATAAATTCACATAATGTAAAATAACACTTATTATACGGCGTCATAAAAAGTCACAAACATGCAGGCTGTTAATAAGTAACCTTATAATATCAGAGTAACAAGTGCACATATGTGCCTACCAGAGTTTATCAACAAACTCTGATTAATGTACGCACGTTGCGCTTCTTGCCTATATATGATTTGTTTTGCTGAAAAAACAATGTTTGCGCCTGTATCTGTTTATTTTTCTTATATAAATAACAATAGTTTGCATCAAGTCATTTCTCACTTGAGTCAAAACTATGTATGAACAATGAATGTGTGTTAAATAGTCCATAAACTATAATCATACAGGCACGTCTAATGGCGGTCTAATATTTATGTATACACGTTCAACAGAAAAAATACAACTTGTATTAACAACTTATTTTATAATTTCCATTCGGATGTTTGAAATGCTTTAGTTTACCGGATGTCGAATTGTAGGCGGACATATTTAAACATACCTGGTTTGAAGATTCGTGGTATTTTTTCTACGAACTAAATTGCTGCACGAAAACAAAACTCTGATTAGTTGTTCTGAGATTAAACACAAACAGACTGAGATTATTCTGATTTGATATTATGCAAATAATTCAGAAATTACATATGACCAGATTGACAAACTATTCTGAATACAAAAGAAATTGTCGGTTATCGTTTTCGTTTGGGTCGATGTAAATATTACATCTGTGTAGGTTTATGACAAGATCATAATCATAACTAGTTTCTAGATAGACGCACAGATAAATTCACATAATGTAAAATAACACTTATTATACGGCGTCATAAAAAGTCACAAACATGCAGGCTGTTAATAAGTAACCTTATAATATCAGAGTAACAAGTGCACATATGTGCCTACCAGAGTTTATCAACAAACTCTGATTAATGTACGCACGTTGCGCTTCTTGCCTATATATGATTTGTTTTGCTGAAAAAACAATGTTTGCGCCTGTATCTGTTTATTTTTCTTATATAAATAACAATAGTTTGCATCAAGTCATTTCTCACTTGAGTCAAAACTATGTATGAACAATGAATGTGTGTTAAATAGTCCATAAACTATAATCATACAGGCACGTCTAATGGCGGTCTAATATTTATGTATACACGTTCAACAGAAAAAATACAACTTGTATTAACAACTTATTTTATAATTTCCATTCGGATGTTTGAAATGCTTTAGTTTACCGGATGTCGAATTGTAGGCGGACATATTTAAACATACCTGGTTTGAAGATTCGTGGTATTTTTTCTACGAACTAAATTGCTGCACGAAAACAAAACTCTGATTAGTTGTTCTGAGATTAAACACAAACAGACTGAGATTATTCTGATTTGATATTATGCAAATAATTCAGAAATTACATATGACCAGATTGACAAACTATTCTGAATACAAAAGAAATTGTCGGTTATCGTTTTCGTTTGGGTCGATGTAAATATTACATCTGTGTAGGTTTATGACAAGATCATAATCATAACTAGTTTCTAGATAGACGCACAGATAAATTCACATAATGTAAAATAACACTTATTATACGGCGTCATAAAAAGTCACAAACATGCAGGCTGTTAATAAGTCACCTTATAATATTAGAGTAACAAGTGCACATATGTGCCTACCAGAGTTTATCAACAAACTCTGATTAATGTACGCACGTTGCGCTTCTTGCCTATATATGATTTGTTTTGCTGAAAAAACAATGTTTGCGCCTGTATCTGTTTATTTTTCTTATATAAATAACAATGGTTTGCATCAAGTCATTTCTCACTTGAGTCAAAACTATGTATGAACAATGAATGTGTGTTAAATAGTCCATAAACTATAATCATACAGGCACGTCTAATGGCGGTCTAATATTTATGTATACACGTTCAACAGAAAAAATACAACTTGTATTAACAACTTATTTTATAATTTCCATTCGGATGTTTGAAATGCTTTAGTTTACCGGATGTCGAATTGTAGGCGGACATATTTAAACATACCTGGTTTGAAGATTCGTGGTATTTTTTCTACGAACTAAATTGCTGCACGAAAACAAAACTCTGATTAGTTGTTCTGAGATTAAACACAAACAGACTGAGATTATTCTGATTTGATATTATGCAAATAATTCAGAAATTACATATGACCAGATTGACAAACTATTCTGAATACAAAAGAAATTGTCGGTTATCGTTTTCGTTTGGGTCGATGTAAATATTACATCTTTGTAGGTTTATGACAAGATCATAATCATAACTAGAAAGAGACATAATAGTAATAAATGTTGATAGTTAAAAAAACAATCCTCGGGTCAACATCTCTCCGTTATGTTAGTTCCTGGTGATTTGCCGTGCAATCTTGGTTCAAGCTGAACTCATTTGAAAAGCATAACTCAGCATAGTGGAATTCACATATGAGTTGAAGTATTCCGAATATTACCATGGTATAATCTGGGTAATTCATGACACGTCATTGCACCAGAAGTGAACTGGGAACTGTATTTTTCTGACAAAACTCCTTAACAAATAAGAAAAACAATCACGGTAGTTTTATAACCTGCGAACATGATTTAAGTGCTTGCATGTGTTTTATGATGGGATAGAGAGCGCTGCGCTGTAATGCTCAATAATAAATAACCGATAAAATTACGGCACGCTGTAACTTATGACGTTACGGTGACAGATGAATAATAATGTTTGTTATATCTCAATGTTTTGAAAATTACTGAGAAGTTCTTAGAAGAGCATCCCAGTGTATTGAATTTATGTTGACAATTTGTTAACTACATTCATACAGTTGTTGTTTTTGTATATTTTCCAATAATAAAATTATTTAAGTAAAATTATTTTCTGTTACAGTAGTAAAAACATAGATTTAGTATCACGTAATATATATCACATTCGTTAAATTCAGTCACATGAAGTCGGTATTAATCTAAATAGAGCCTACAGCTCACAAATCAAGCGTGTTTGAAGTTACGTAGCTAAAAAAAACAATATTCAAATTACATGTCTCACCGTGTCCAATCTGTCCTCGTGACGTCAGCGATATGCCGATTCTACGAGGCCAATCCATCTAGTAATCTCAAAGTGGGATAGAAATTACTCGCCTGGCCTTAATTGGTGACAATTATTAGGTCGTAATGTACAACAATTCAAGTCCCATCAATCTGATGTATTACAATCAAGTATGCAAATATATGCTCGGCGTAAGTATATATCTCTCGCGTAATCGCTTATCTATTCATTTAAATGAATTGCAACCCATTTGTTAGTGGCGCTCAACTATATATAAGCGTACCCCTTCAATGTCAGAAATACTAAATAAATTTAGTATTTTCATTTGGTTTGAGTCTTTGGTGGGTAATATATAAACATTTGAATAGTTCTAAGAATGAATGAATCTGATATTCCAGGGGCACGAATTTGATATTGATATCATGTGTATCCCATACATGTGTATCCGTTGCTAAGTTTCTAAAGACCGAAAACTGTCACAGTGATGGTAATTTATGAGCGTGCTTTCAAGTCCTAGCTCATTTGCATAAAAGAACGCTGTTGATGAACATTGATTGCAATTATGTTATTGTGATTGAGAGGAGTAGTTAGAGGCGTCACTATGCGTATTGTTAACCCAACCACTTCTTCAACACAATTCAAACCGTGGCATTTTCCCAACCCGAAATGAATCGCCACTAGACATATGTGAAACAAATTGTTGTAGTCGAAAAAGTTGATGTGGGGAATTTGACATTAAATAAATTAAAATACACGCATTTTAATTGACATTTGACACAGCAGGAATATTTGAATTAATACAATTCTTGATAATACTTCTGGAAATATTATGTATAACATGGTTAAAGCTAATGAGTGTCTTTTATGGTTCATTATAAATAATGTCCCAATTATGCAACCATGTAGATGAGCTGCGAACGCTTAACCAAATCAGTTATGGCACTCAGATTCAAATACACTATCGTGATACACATGTTCCAGTTAAAAATTAATAACACTTAAAACGACAACACTCACACATGTTTACCGGCTTATTGTCTAACTTAATTATGCGATCTTAACCAATTTGCAATTATGTCAATAATAATAATTAATCTGCCTTAATGCTAATATACTGCACACCTTTTGTTTGTTTACAAATTTGAACCTTACAGTGACAATTATAGTACACGTGTCTATGTTTAAACAAATTCTTGAACACTATATACAGCCAGTGTACATAGGAGACGGTGATTTCATATAGCATTTTGATACGTTGTTTGTTGAAGCTTTATATATATTCTAGATTTAAATGTTGTAATGACTGTTTTGTTGTTCTTTCATCAGTTGCGTATAAAGATATCACCTTATTTAGTATAAAAGCATTACCAAGTAAGACTGCCAGTACTATTATTGCTGGATACTCAGCAGGTAGTGATGCAACAACATCATTTACATATGGTAGAGTAATAGATACTGGTACAGGGGATACGTTACCAAGTGGTGTGAGTTATAAAAACCAGAGTGATTATGCAAGGAAGATGGCAATCCCAGAAGGCTCTGATCTACCCGGTGTATACTACTGTGATCATTCAGGTTTCAGGTTACAAACTGTTCTAGTGGCATCACAAGGTGAGCATATGTCACTGATATTGTTTGTAAGCATACAACAATAATAATATAATCTATGTACTCTTACTTATATATAATCTGTATACTAAATATTTGAAATAAGTTATTATATAATTCAAATGATATTGACACCAAGCTGTAATAACATCTTCTCATACACGTATAACAATCTCATATGATCCTGATGACATAAACATTTTGATAATTATTTCCTGACGACGTTATTCGTGCTAAGAAATGAACGTAACGTGTGGGGACGTCGACTCGCTTAGCAGATAAAGCAAAGCTGACACGTGGCACGCATTGGCACGACTCACCAGTGTGCATAAACCCGTCGTGATTGCATGCTATGTAGGGACGAGAATTTTGAAATGTTCACAGTTTTGGCCACGAACAAATTTAGCGACCGGATCGTGAACTATGTGCAAACTGTTCGTGAACTCGTCCGGCGATGAGGAAGGATGCGTGCCAGTGCGTGCGACTGTCGCGAACTCACACTATAAGTTCGCGAACAGCTCACGTCGACTTCACGCATTGATGGTACGATCAGTTTACGACTAGTTTACGCACTTCACGAACAGTTTGCGCATGGCACGAGCAGTGCACGACGAGTTCACGAGCAGTTCACAACTACTGCACGACAGTGGCGCTCGCGTCAGTGTAGCGGTATATATATGGCTTCCTGGACATTGCTCGCCATTCCAGAGATCTCCAACGAAGATACAACTAATATCACAGAGACAACAGAGGAGACAAAATGACCAGGGGTTGGGGAGGCCCCCATTTTATATGACGTACCCAAGTAGGCACGACACCATCCGAATTGCGCATACTCGTCGTGCCAATGAGGGAAGTGCGTAAACTATGCGCAAACTATCCGTGAACATGTCGTGCCTGTTCGTGTCAATGTGGACACTGAAGTGCACGCATTCGTGAACTAGTCGTGAACTAGTCATGAGCCTCCCAGTTCGTCCCAGTTACGGCCATGTGATTACCATGGGTATGTCTCAAAGTATTGCGGGGTTGCCTCTACGAAACACAGTTGGTATACTATGCGTTCCTGAAATATTCAAATTATTGTTTCTAATTAATCCTGCAACTCCATGTGAACAAAACGTTTTGTACGTGATGTCACTATTGTAATACATCTCCTATTTTGAGTTGAAACCGTCTATAAGGGGAATATGTTGCTTTCGTCTCTGCTCTGAATAGAGTTGTCTGTAGCAATGTTACCGTCCGTATTATGTGTATATATAGCAAGTATTATTTAGGTAACTGACAGGCCAATTATATTTGGAAAGCATCTTTAGGTCGGCACTTAGTTGGTCTGTCTTCGAATAAATATGGTGCTATCTGATGCTATCTAATTTCAGTAGAGTCACATGTGTAATGTACGTTTGGGCAGTTCTTCTTTTCATAAAGCTTTACATACCGAACATACAGTTTGGTAATTTAAATACCATGAAGGTCAGGTTAATAGCGTGTGATATGGTTGGTAAGTCTTGTTGTCTACAATTGTATAAGGTTTCAGGTATGTGCTACACATCTGAATACATATATCCGAGTATTTTCACAAAACATTATGCACATTTTTGTCTCTGGAGTCACAATCCAAATTCCATTGTGTATTATTAGGATAGATAATAAAATATTCCTCCATGATCAACAGATTATATTCTAGTATTGTGACCATATATAAATAAATTTCTGTAGATTAATGTTGTCGTCATGGTATGAATTTTGGATACATAATATAACGTGTATGTTTCTCATAGTAACGCTTCGTTTTTTATTACCCTTACGTCGATACAAGTCATGTATTCGGTAAAATAATCGAGTAAGTTTGCGTTCTGTGTCCACCCGTTAGTTGATATGTCCTGGTCGAAATGAAAATCGGATTAAATCTGCTCGAATTGGCAACCTTGTATATTTGAAAAAATATCTTTATTAGGTGGAAGGAGTATCTTAATATTTATATAAACTTTTTTATTTTTGAATGTTGTGCCTGCGTTGTGGTCTTATCTTTGCATAATGTTAAAACCTGGGTCTTTTAATACGTTGGCACATGCGTTTTTGTAACTTTTCGAGAATTGTATCATTTGGGTCGGCAGTGATTGATGTAACAGCAATACAAATGCGGTAAAAACTCAATTTCCAATATAATGAAATAAATTGAGGCACTGGACGACCCATTCAAATAATAAATAAAAGTATTGTTGGTTAACAAACAGTTTCTCGGTTAAATAATCTTCAGTTAACTACATTTCTGTAACGTTATTATTTCTCTATGATTATAATGACCTGCATTTAAGATTTGTTTATCATGTAATATATTATACCAGTTTAAATCTGTTTGAAATGTTAAGTAAGCACTTTCTGGTTACGACTGGCGTCTTCGACATGATCATTTTTTTTGTGTAATCAGTGTGTCTTCTGCAATATCGAATTATGCTTTTGCTATCCCTAAAATATAAAAAGGCTTTTCTTGTTTAAAAATAATGCCTATTTGCGGCTTCCCACTTCCTGAAATATAATGCAGTTTGCTCCTTCATCTCGTGATACCCTTACAATCACATTTTTATGTAGATGTAGCTGCCTTATTAATAGTTCATATTGCACGAAGAAACGACTAATGTTTTCTGTATGCTTCAACAACTGCGGTAATTATTTGAAGTTCAGTAACCTTAAGTGCGTGGTGTCAAGATAGTAGACTAATGACGAGATTCATCACTCTCTCATGCACGGCTTTTAAAACTCGAGAAATCTGAGTTGCTGAGGGTTTTGTCAACTGACAATACATGACTGGCATAATTTTTTTACATATTATAAACATAATCTTTTCGCCAAACATATTTCCCTCACATATTAACAGTAATGATTCTGGTTGTTATTTGAGCCAAGAATTTGCATGACGCGATTCAGTTGAGTTGACCTTCTAAGCAGTTGTGTCGTCACAGGAAGCGCTCTCAACACAAGTATGTTTGGTATAGTCATCAAAATAGTGATTAAAGCACGAGTTTTTTCACCATAGCTGGGTACAGATTGTGCACGCTAATTGTTATGCAGCATTAAATATTTTTTTGCGTAGCAAACAAGAAATGCGTTATCGTGACCTTCGAGAAGGGACTTGGTTGGAATATTTAGTAATTTAAATCCATGGAAATAATTGTTAGAAAATCACTAGAATTTGCAGGGTAAAATTACGATATACGCAGTTTAAAATTGAACTTCTCAACTAAACTATATTCAGCGATGCCTGAGGCATTTATAATGAAGTGCATCGCATTGTGATGTCCACAATCAAAACATTTCACAACTTTATAGTTATCTATTGTTAGCTGATAACCAAGTCTGTGTGAACAATTTGCATACAAATAAAATGAACGTGACAAACACAAAACAAGCATGAGGTTGATGGTTATTAAAAGGTTAATATTCAATGCCAAACGGACAAAAATGCATTACTTTGTATCAAGTTAGTACGTGTCAAATATGTATCTCAATTACTGAATCAGAAACCACTAATCATGTCTGTTCTTTCCATTATAATAACCAATATTATCAACCCATAATTCATCATACTTTTATTTAAAACATTCACAGATAACACCCTATATTGCCATTTAACAATTTCCCAATGAAACTTGGAACATAGATGCTCTGAAATAACGAACATGTCTGATTAGTTTCGTGATGCAATTTGTGCATATTAATTACGTAATTCACATGTATTACTCATTTTTTAGCTTTTCAACCAATATCCCGACCACTCGTCAGAGTTTAATGAAACTGTGTAAATAGATGTTCTGAGATAAGCCAAATATATGTTTACTTGACGGTTGTCTTACTCGGTTATAAATTTGTATAAAATAATCAATTTATATCTTGATCGCTCATCACATTTTCGTGAAACATTGCTGTATAGTCACAGTAGTCAACAACATTTTTTTTCACAATAACCTGCAACATTGCTATGTACTCAAAGTGGCCTACAGCATTGTTGTGTACTCATAGTAGACTATGGCATCGCTGTGTACTCACAATAGCCTACACAATTGTTGTGTAGTCGCACTAGCCTACGACATTGTATTGTACTCACAATAGCCTACAAAATTGTTGTGTGGTCGGAATAGCCTACAGATATAGTGTGTTTTATAATAGCCTACACAATTGTTATGTAGTCGCACTAGCCTACGATATTGCTATGTATTTTTAGTAGTCTACGTCACTGCTGTGTACTCACCATATCCTACAACATTGCTGTATGCTCGTTGTAGTCTTCAGCATTGTTGTGCAGTATTCATAGCCTACAGCCTACAATATTGCTGTGTACTCTCAGTAGCGTATGTCACTGATGTGTGCTAACACAATAGCCCTCATCATTGATATGTACTCATACTAGTCTTCAATACACAATTGTTGTGTAGTCGCTATAGCCCAAAACTTTACGATATACTCACAATAGCATAAAGATGTCTGCGTTATTGCTGTGTATTCACAACAATTTGCAACTGTGTTTTGCATTGGCAATAGCCTACAACATTGCATTATATTCACAATAGCCAAACACATTATTGTATATACTCGCAATAGCCTCCGTCACTGCTGTGTAAATTACAACATTATTGTGTACCGGCAGTAGCTTACAAAATTGCTCTGAAGTCGCTATAGCCTACGACATTAATGTGTACTCGCTAGCCAACATCCATGCTGCTTACTTACAATAACCTACAGAACTGTTGTGTAGTCGCGATAGCCTACAACATTTTTGTGTATTTACAATAATCTCTAACTCTGTTGTGCACTCAGAATAGCCTACGCCATTGCTGCATACTCTCAGAAGCCTACGTCGTTTGTGTTCACTCACCATAATCATAAACAGTGTTCTGTAATCTCAGTAGCCTGTGCTCACAGAAACGTACCTCGTTGTTGTATTAACTGTAGCCTACAACCTTAGCTGTAGAGGGGCTGTGATATTGTTAATACTTGGTGAGATTGTTGCAGTGTTTTTGAATTCTCTCCTTCTTTTCTGCAGCTGAAATAAAGCCAGAGAGTCAAACAAAGACAGTGAGTTGGGGAGATGATGTAACACTGACAATGACCATACAATCAACATCAATATCAGAATCACAATTGAAATGGAAACATAATGGTGTAGATATAGAAGCATGGAATGGACAAAGTAGTATTATAATTACATCAGCTAAACCATCAGATGCTGGAATTTATGAATGTTATACTACTCAAGAACAACGACAAGACGGATTAAATGGTTTTATGAGACTCATTGTGAGACGTAAGTTGATTTTGTTTTACCTCATTTGCACAAGTCATGTCATACTTTTTACTCAATTGATCGTAGTCTGATATGGGTCTGTTATATTCAGCCTTATTGATTTTAATACTGTGCTTGACCTTTCCTCAGCTGTTAAAAGTAGGACGCAGGCATGAAACAACACATGACAGATATCTCTCGCATTTAAAGTTTGCATGTGACTGATTACATTTGCTTATGCCTAGTACTAGGTTTAAAGCCAGTAATCGCCCAAAAATATAACCCTTTCTTCAGAAAAATTCCAAAAACATTGTATCGAAAAAATATAAATATGGCAGTCATGCTTGTAACACATGATGGGCACGGCTAACACACATTTGTCATATAAATTTCTGTTTTGATCGAACTATTGATAAATTAGGATACAACACTTGTGTTACGTTTATTTGTGTTTCTGTTGGAGACGTGCTTCTAAATTTCGGTATTCAAATTATTTTCATATTTGGTGTGTTTGTGGCTTAGAATAATGTCGTTTTGATCAATTCTCTATTTTTAGCCTGTGTTTGTACGTCTGTGACTTATCCACCTGTTTGTCGGAAGTGCCTTGTCTGAACAATTCAAACTTCACAAATCGAATCTTAGTTGTGTATGAACGGATTGTGTTCAAACTTGGTACAGACATCGGACTTTGTGGGACTTGGACGCAGGTTATTTTGTTTTTCAGTTCGGATTCAAATAAATGCCCGGTGGCCACTTTGTTTTAGCAAATTTTGTTCCAGAGCTCTGTCTCGGACATTCCCTTCCCAAACATTTCCGAATTTTAAATAAACATTACGTTGCATATAAGCTCATGTGTTCTTACAGTTAAACAATCTGCAGTATGTGGTGGCCATTAAAAATGCTTCAATATTCCGTAATCAGATTTAGATTATGTATTCATTATTTTTCCTACTTGGTACATATATTTGACATTGTGGACCCCAGTGCATGTTTGTCTGTTTTTTGAATGGAATTTTATATGACCGACTGGTGATCATTTTGTTTTAGCGCATGTAGTTATAAAGTCATATCTCCGGTATGGGCTGACATTATACAACATGCGCATGTGCATATTCATTCATCTGGTTATCTGATTCCATATGACTGAATTGCGGTTACTCTGTTGTCAATACTTCATCAAAAACAAGCATTTCTGCAATTACAGGTTTGGATGCTATGTACATTTACCTCGATTTGAGATTGGATGCATATCACTTTGTCAGGTCATTCTTTATATATATATCTTATACTTGAGAACTAACAAGGACTATGTTTTGCAATTACTTGTTAGCAAATATTACCAACTACGTCTGTAAACTACCAGCCGAATTGCATTAACATTTGATGCATATGTACCTACTGTATATTGCTATCAGAATCTTAATCACTGCCAAAGACATATTTGTCTGACAATTTATAACTCAATCAAGTTCAATCAATGCGTACATCCTCTGCCACATCTCTGACATTCATAAACATATTTAATTGTGTTTTTTTAAACTTCTGATTGTCAATTTTAATCATGTACTTGCTATATCTTGAATTTATTATATATTTGCTGGCTTTTTTTTAAAGTGTTCATAGAAATTCCGTTCAAATCTTGTTTAGGCTACAGCATATCACAGCTAGCCTTTCAAAGTGTTCGACAGCGTGCTCAAATAGCAGAAAACGTGGTTAAATACAGTAAATTTATCATTTGTCTTTAAGGGGTGTATTTTCTTTTCTGTGTAATCAATTTGTACATGTTCGTTATTAATTATTTTTATTTTATCTGATGTGTTCTCAATCATATTTTCTTGAACAAGAACATTTTCTTGAACATGAACCATATTAATCGTCATTGTCCGGCAACCGGAATCGGTGGCTTGTCGTCGAAGCCCTGTCCAGTAGAAAATACTAGTAGAATAACAGTAAAAGCATTAAGGCAAATTTACATGTAAACTTTTTTCGGTACAAACAATTTATATATTTCGAATGCAACGATTGCTACTTGCAGTATGTTAACATTTTAAATTGACTGCAGTATGAAAATACGTTCACTCGCGTCTCAAAATGGTCAAAGGGTGATAAGTGATTACTTCCCGCAGTATTTGTGCTGGTTGTTGAACAATCTGCTCGACAATTTCTGTTCTAGTAACGCCAACAAATGTTATGTGAATTTGTAATGTCATCATAAAACACGTTTTATTTCAATATGTCGCTCCCCCACCATAGAGAAAATTATTGGTAGGGTTAATATTATGTGTAGATTAGCAGCGGGAAAATGCCATTTTTTTTGCTCGAGTATCATACCCTTGCCTGCCAATAACTCATAGTTTCTATACATTATATTTCTCCCAACAATTCGTGCACAACTTAATGATACTTTCGATTCTTGTTATTACATTGAACACATTTATTTTTATTTTCATTCAATTAAATCTGTACCCGTCCTCCTGCATCTTCACCAGCCTGGTTTTGTTTATTCAGCTATCGCCTAATTGATGTTGCACTACACTGGGTTATTTTGTTCATTATTTCGTGTTTATATCAATACTATTATTACTATTATCACATTATTTTGCAATCATTTACTCATTTCGACGTTATTATTAGATTATTATGTCATTATTAACTTATTTCAATATTATTTCTACACTCTCATTACATTATTTACATTTTTGTCTTTTATTTCGACATTATTTACTCATGTGACCTTTATTCAGACATTTTTATTACATTATATTTTTTCCTTAATTGCTTGTTTTGCCTTTATTTGACATTATGACAAAATTTGATTATTTCAACAATATTTGGTGATGTGGTTCGCGTGACATTTGCTGCGAGTGTTATTATGTGGTACGCGTTACAATAGTATCTTAGTGTATTTCGATCCATAGCTCGTTTCGCGTGGTATAGCCTTTGATTGGTTTACTAAACCAATCGGAAGGAATCTCCTTGAAATTTTTTTAAATCTTCGTCGGTTCAGATGTATGTGGCGATAAATCAAGTAATACAAAATAAGATGTATGTAATAATAGTATAAGCAAACAAAAATAGTAAAAGTAATAAATGAAGTAAAATATATAAAATTGAATTAAATTTACCCCGTAATACACATCAGATTTTAATTAGATTGGTACAATGTATTACATGCATACTTTTTCCGGTTTGCATGAACGTGTATTACTAAACATACATGTTAATTTCAATCTCTGAATTTTAAGCATGGTTATGGGCTCAGAGAGTGTTATATGTGGTCAAAATAGGGTAACAAATTTGTTTTTTACACGTTCCCATCATTACTTTGACCTATTACATTTATTCCATCTCCTAGCATATGTATTGCGCAATGTATTATATATTGATATTTAGTGTTTAAATGCTTATTAATACGCCAGTGAAGTGAAAATCGGTAAAAGCACTGATTTTCAGCCATTCACTGGCTGATTTTAATTCGGAGGACAATTGAAATCAGTTATCGTTTTTGTAAAATATTTTAGTTTACGCATATTTCATTTTATACTACTGTCTTGTTTATTTTTTTTTAAATATAATAAGACATGCGAGTTTAATTTGCAAATAATAAATCCCCACATAAGGGCCTCATCATTACTGACTGAGGAATATATATAACGATGCAATTTTCAGTATCTTGCTTTTTGTCTGTGTCAGATGAACATCAGACGTAAAAAACATTTAGGAATCCTTCCTAATACTGAAAACATTCTTTTGAAAAAGGGTTGAATTAAAGAATGTTTTTATCTACTTTCTATATTTCACAAAACAAAAATAGTTTTCACCTTCGAACACGTGAAATTTTGGTTATTAACGCTTTTAAATTATTTGTTTATAGTCCAAAATAAACCAAACCTTTGTCGGTAAGGGACTCGGCTAAATTCACATTTTGAAAATCAGTATCAAAAATACCAAACAATCAATTCATCTTATATTTATGTATACCATAGCCACAAGGAACTGCACGGACGGCTGTTTGCAGTTATATATTTACAAACTGTATTTTCTCTATTTGGAAGCGCAAATGACAGAGGCAAGATGTGCTTGTAATATAGTAAATACGGTATTACTTATTTGTTCACCGTACTTCAAATACTTTGCATATGATCTCGTAGATCTGAGGATTTATTTTAGCTTACTTTTGTATATCAGTTCAGCTTTATCACAATCAAGTAATTTCTGTAGTTTCTGGTAAAGAGCTTCGAAAATATTATTTGTGACACAGAAAACAGTAATCCTTCACTATCGAATATATATATATTTGTTCCTATAATATTGTGACCGCACACAAAGGCGTTCCGTCAACAATGCATTCTTATACTACAGTATAAAATTTACTACTTAACTGTACACTATGGTATTCGTAACAGTAGTTGCTATCGTATTCGTATCACCGTTGTTCTAATCACACGCGTAATGGATCACTTGTATTGTTGTCGTTTTCGTAACAACAATCACGTAAACGTAATCATATGTATGTATTTTAACACACTATAATAATAACGTAGTGAAAAATTGCCACATAGCTTCCAAACAAGCAGCAGTGATGAAATACAATAATCCGAGCTATGACTGTGTTCTTTGGTGAAGTCCAAACTCAATATTATTGTTCATATTATTGTTCACTGGAATGTATTTAGAGAAGAAATGGCTCTATTATCTGATCAATATATAGTTATCTCTCCAGAGAGGTTTGTGCATGTGCCAAACAACGTAACCATGATCGGTCGTCTCAGGAAAAAGTGAAAGATTATTCAACTGCTAAAGAAATTTAAGAATCCAAATGCCACCGAGACGATCGCGAAAGGGTAAGGAACTAAAGTGTTCGATTGACAGGAACGAAAAGTGGATGGAATGTTAACAACGATCAATGAAACAACTGTATTGCAAAATGTTATTATCTACAATAAGATGGCGATCACGTGAAAGTAATGCAGTTATACAGCAAGGACCAATCCGAAGTGATATAGCCAAGATAGAGCCAATGCATGAGCAGGTAGAAGAAACTAAGCAGAAAGTATCTGAAATTGAGGATTAGTTGACCAACAAAAGAAAGTCCAGGATCAAGAAATTAAAAACAAGTAAATTTGATAATAGAACCAACCTAGGGAAATTTGAAATA
Source organism: Saccoglossus kowalevskii (assembly GCF_978046115.1). Taxonomy (NCBI): domain Eukaryota; kingdom Metazoa; phylum Hemichordata; class Enteropneusta; family Harrimaniidae; genus Saccoglossus; species Saccoglossus kowalevskii. Next base: position 23,266,922 of record NC_140649.1, on the reverse strand, counting down.
AATTCAAAGACAAATCTCGAAAAAAAGAAAATCTAAATAAGTAAGAGGATGAGTTTTTTTTTACAGAAACTGGGGAGCCTCCCCAACTGTCAGATACATTACAAAAATGTATGTGAGGGAAAATTTAAAAGAAGAGAGGTTTATAATATCCTGCCCTTAATGAAAGAAAATGACAGTCCCGACAATGAACACCTGACAGTAGAATTCTATAAGCCATTTTGACGCATGGCCGGGAAGCTAATTGTAGACAAAATTATGCCTTCGATAAGGGAGATTTCAGAAAGCAAACTCTTATCGAAAAGGCAGGTCGTGATCAACTACACTTATATTGGCGAGATGTCCTTAACATTCTCAAATCTCCCGTTTTCTCTAAGACCCTGGAGAAGACTGTTGAATATGTATTTGATAGCGAACTCTCTTTTATAACCACTCCAATCAGCGTACAGAAAATATCATCACACTGAAACATCATTTGAAGGCAGATAACGATATTTGCTTGTCTATCTGGTCACCGTATTTATTCTTCTAGATCTATTTGCTTCTTTTGATACATCGATCATTACCTATTATTCTGCATGTTCTGAGATTGGTATCACCGGTGTGGCCCTCAAATGGTTTCGATCATACCTTGATTGCAAACACAAATAGTGGAGCCACACTGCTTTGTTTTGGAATACCCCAGACCATTTTTTTTACACATTACCATTTGGGAAGCTCATTCGTCTACACAGCTTGCAGTTCCATCAATATGCAGCTGGTAATTAGCTCTACCTTGCATGCTAACAGAAGGATAAACATTCTGCTGTCAACTCCATTGAGACCTGCATCAATAGCATTAAACTATGTCACAAAACAAGCTCCGGGTGAATGACTCTAAAACAGAAGTGCAAGTTGCAAGTTAATCACTCACCGGATGCAATTGAGCAAATCCTCATCGGTTCAAATTTAGTTAAACCAGTCATCAGCTTGAATTCTAGTAGTAGTCTTCAAAAATACATGTTCACATTACGAACTCATGCAAATCTATATACTTCCACATTCGTCACATTGGACATATAAGAACATATCAAAATACTGCAGCCTTAAACGTTCCAGCCGAGACAATCACATATCAAAGCTTTCACTGGCTACCGGTTGGACATAGAATTGACTACAAAATGATGTCAACCTTCAAAGCTTTAAACGGTCTCGTTCGAAACTATATAAGTGATCTTCTGCAAATACATGTATATACTCTATCCTCCTTTTGAAAACAAGAAACTACTAAATAAATTCCATTCCCATTAAACTTCAAAAGGAAGTTAAAACTAATATATGTTGTGTATAGCATACAATATGATGTAACCTCGTAACTGCATAACATTGTGATGGGGCCAGGCGCAATATAAATTCTTTTAATTTATTTAAACACCCAATTATATACAAAAAATCTCTTTATTTTTACTATGATTACTCAGTAGAGTAATCAGAAAAATTTACTCTTTTATACAGTACCATGATTGCAAAAAAAGAATACATATAGCGGCTATGCAGCAATGTCGGGTTTCGAATCCCGTGAAGCGTGCGTTCCAAAATTAACATCATCGACAAAAATAACAAGTACCTGTCGGTAGCAGTCCGTAAGATAATACAGATATGCACATTAATGAGGTTATGTGACTAGATATGGCGAAATGAAATGCGAGTAACATTTCTGTTCAGACACCATCATAAGTGCATTGGCATGTCCGTATCTGAAACAGTAATGTAGATATTAACTTTTTGCATATCGAAAAGCTTGCATGACCATATATAATCTTTCCGTATGTTAGTCAATCTCTTATGCAATATTGTGCTGGTTGCATGTCCCTACCTGTAACAGTAACAGAGATATTATGGTTATGCATATTTAATGAGATCACATGATTATATATTATCATCTGATATGTTAGTCACATCTCCTGTACATTGGATTCAATTTTGCACCAATTGCATGTTCCTGTCTGTAACAGTGCTTGAGGTAATGGGGATATGCATAATTAATGAAGTCATACGACCATATATGGTCATTTGATGTATTTGGCACATCACGTGTACAATGGCTTCAATATTGCATCAGTTGCATGCTCCTATCTTTAACAGAGCTTGAGATATTACGGTTATGCATATTTAATGAAGTCAGAAGACAATACAAGCCGGTAGGCTGGTTGGCGATCCGCTCTGCTCAAAAACAAGCAACATGTTTTTGGCTGTTTCCATGGTGTGACATAAACGTGAAGCTAACGTCGGTTTATAACTAATACAAAGTTGGCAAACACCATTCAGCCTTTAGAAGTCACTTATAGTTTATTACTAGGACCACAGTCACTCTCCTAGTAGAGTGACTGTGCTAGGACGTATTCTGCTGTTACATTTATTATTTCCAACTGTTTTGCGATAGCATTTTCTAGAATGAAGCGTTTCCTGTAAATGCTGGAAAGCGAAATAATGAAATAACGAAATGGTAAATATTTACCTAAGTTGCAGTGTGTTGACCTTCATAACAATATACTTCATAATACAAAACACTAGTCACGGTGAGTTATTTAAATATACGACTCCTAATCGAAAAATATGACCACAGTCCAGAATTTCAGACTGATATTAAACAAGAGCATATCAGAAGCATTTACTCTAAAATATAAAAAAGAACTGCAGTCAAAAGTCAAGAATGCCAGCAAATAAATGACTCTGTTCCACAATCCTTTGTGCGCGTTATTACGGACACGAGCAAAAAACTGTACCACGCTTGTCAAATCTGGGTCAAATATACAGTACGCTACTATTTTGCCACAGATTGTTTAGTAGTGGAGTGTTCGGTGACCATTGAATTAGCCCGTGATTCATATTTTATGTGTATTAATTTATTCATCAATTTTCGTGACTGACAGTACTGCCCAAATTTTAGTCAAAAAAACGCAACTGGTGAAACGGAAGAGCATCGCCAGGCGATGGACGCAGGGCTCTTTGGCAACGACCGCATAGAGGTCAAAATACGCGTTCTATTTTTACGCGTTAAATTTGGCTCCCTCGTTTCGCCCCTCCGGAATGTTCTACTTCCGTAGCCTAATCACAGTTTTTTTCGAAAAACGTTGAAAAAACACAAGAATTAGTAGAAATGTTCCTGTTTTGGGCGGATTATTCATAGAGAATAATGTCTGTATTACAAAAATGCTGAAAAACCGTGAGTTGTTGCCTTAGTTATTTTTTTATTGGCGAAAAACTGCGAACTCGGCAAATTTGGTTGCACAACTTACCTTTATCATATACACCCAGCGACACCGATGCCAGCTGACTGTGTACAAAACTGGTAGGAGGTAATACATTTGGGGCGAAAGTATTAACAAATCAGTTTTTGGATGTTGCAATGGCAGTGGTGGGCCAGGATTGTTTTCCAATTAGTGACGGCACGACCTATCTGTGAAGTATGAACAAAACCAACCGAGCCGAACAAATCACAGAGGAGTTAAAAGCCGTTGCTGGTGAAAAGTTTCCCCAACTGGGGTCAAATTTCTCGGTAATGAAAACAGATATCAAAATTTCAAATAGTAACTTTGTGCCACACTCAAGCTGAGTATGATGAGCTATCTCTAAAGCGTTTTATCCCAAATTTGTAGGAGGAGATACATTTGGCGCGAAACTATCCAAAAATCAGTTTTTTGGCTGTTGCTATGGCAATGGTGGGGCAAAATTTTTTTTTCAGATTTTTTCTAATAACTAATGTGAAGGTGTGACCTACCTGCCAAGTTTGAACGAAATCGGCCAAGCCAAAAAAATCACAGAAGAATACGTGAAAACATTGGAAATGTACAGACACAAAACGACAAAAGTGATTATAAGGGCAATCCTAGCGGAGCGGATCGCCAATAAGGTCATCTGATATGTTAGGCATATCTCTTGTCCAATAGATTCATTATTGCACAAGTTGGATGTCTCTATGTGTAACAGTGCTCGAGATATTACACTTAGGCATAACTCATGAGGTCACATGGCCATATATTATCATCTGATATGTTAGTCACATCTCTTGTCCATTGACTCCAATATTGCTTCAGTTGCATGTTGCTATCTGTAACAGTGCTTGAGATTTTGCAGTTATGTATATTTAATGAGATCACATGACTATATATTGTCATATGTCAGTCACATCTCTTGTCCCATAGCTTCAATATTGCACAGAATGCTTGTCTCTATCTGTAACAGTGCTTGAGATATCACGGTTATGGACATTTAATGAGGTCAAATAACCATATATTGTCATCTCATGTGTTATTTACATCTCTTGTCCCGTGGCTTCAATATTGCACAAGTTGCATGTCCCTATCTGTAACAGTGCTTGAGATATAACAATTACTTATACTGCCGTTTTGGAAATACTATGGCAGTTGATCTTTTAAACTTATGCAGGAATAGTGGATTCGTGGATTATGCAAAACATTTTAGCAGCTAGGTCATGTGACAAATGTGGCAGAACTTGGGATATGCACAAGATCTCATCAACCTCCACCAACATGGCAAATGTTACTGCTGATTGGTCCATTAGTATTGACAAAAAGCTTTACGAAAAACCGGCAGAAGAATAATAATAATAAACGGAACAAATTCAATAGGGTTTTGACCCATCTGGGTTTGAAACCCTAACAATACAATTAAGAAAGTACAGATTACAGAGTTACATGAAGGTACAGCCTCATTGTCAGTCCATATCACGTCGGGATAAATCAAATTGTATCACGATTGGATAGTATTATTATATTTTTTCAAATGGACCTTAACTTTCTAACGTTTTTTGACTTTTTAGTCTGTGCCGAGGAGCTGTGTACTAATTCAACTATTGTTTCTTTAATCACCAAATAAAACATACGTTTCATTTTTGTACTTGAATCTTGACCAATATGGTGCTTACTATGTTCACGTTACGTGCCAGAATGTTATTCTTTCGTGTTTGCAGATTTCACGTTCACTTCATGTTGGCCGAGACCCACTTGGGACCAACTCGACCAATAAGTGTAGAATCATTTGCAATTTCGTGTATTTTTTTGGTAAAAGCAAAACTCACTTGATTTTGAAAGAAGGTATCATAAGCTTTAATAAAAATTAGGGTGACATTTTTTGTTCACTTCCTAAGGGTCTGAAATTCAAGATGGCGACCAAAATGGCCGCCGTTTAGCAATGATTGAATATATTCACTCATACACATATAGTAGTTATAACAACAAACAAAGTGTTTAGATATGGGTTTTTTGACAAAAAGAAATTTAGGCTAAAGTTATGATTAACATGCCTATGCACAAGATGGCTTCCATTCTGAACTCTATTGAATCTATACAATGATTTTGGAAATAAATCTACAAAATAGCTGTATGATTAAACTAATGTATTGCTCACATGGCATGCATAGCATGATAAAGTAAAAAAAAAACACAAATCTACACAATTATTTTAACACTATTATTTTTGTTCAGTTATTGTATAAATAGTATAGGTGTAGATATAGCAATATACATCGATCGTCTTCACACTCCCCATTTATCTCTGGTTGGTTTGTTTTGTTGTTGCAAGTGAATGCCCACCATCCACATAATTCTGTACAGGGGATATTGTTTTTGCGACATCTACACATTCCTTCACATCCACGTTTACATCCGCATTTTATTAGGTGAAGTAGGAGCTGGGAGGTTTTGGTGATTTTCATTAGCTTTCTTCCAAATCATGGCTATGTAGTGCACGCTACAAATATGCAATTCCAGTGAACCTGGAGTTGGTGAAGGTTTTCTCCTTCAGCTGCACGGTTTGAGTAAAGGAACCAGCAAAGCTCATCAATACAGCACACAAACAAAGCGTGTCAGTTGGGAACATGCATCATTGTCATTTCCTAGCATTGATAGTAAACCCAAAGATTTGATCATCACAAGACACGAATGCCTTGAAGCACCAGTCTTTGGTTCTGCCAGCAAATCAACCAGACATGTCAGAGCCTATCAGAGCGTGAAAACCCAACAGTGCAGAAACACGCTTTTGTCCCAACGTGTTGTATATGTCTGTGTCTGGAGAACTTACCGCAAGCTCTGCTTGATGGGTAACACTTACAGTATGCAGAATCAGCAATGAGTCTGCCTCTTCTTGGCTGTGAGTGAGAAGCGAATCTTGAATATCTTCAATGTTGAATTTGGGGTCAGTCTTGGTAACTGAGTTTACTACAGCCATTCTGTCGATGATGACCACTCGGTATGCTGATGGTTTACTTGTCACCACATCTGTATGTTCTACCGTTGTAGCTGCTATTGCTTGGAATAGATGTGTTGCTTGATTGCCTGATAACTAACTTTCAGTTGTCTTGTTGTTGTCAGTTTCGGCTTACTTGTGCATTACTGATGAGTTTCTCAAGATGATGCAGTATTGAAACCTTATCATGGGCTAGCAGAGAGACCCATCTGCAGCAAATAATGATCGTGGTATCACACCAAACTCATAAGTTCCTATGCACTCCTTCAGGTCAAGTTCTAGTCTACTTCTGGAGATAATGATAAAGCGTTGCAAGAGATCTCGCACTGTAAGAGCTTCCAATGCTCGATACATGTGCTTTCTGTTGAGGATCGGTGTTACTGTTTTTGGTGTGTATAGTTCAGCTTCGACCCATGTCAATACCACTCTCTTCCACTTATTTACCCAGGGCAGATATTGCTTCTTAGGTCTTTTGTGTCATTGTCAAGAGCACCAGCTAACAGGGTAGAATGTACTTGTTCTGGTTTGGTTTTGTCTAGAGATCTGGTGAAAAGCACATCAAGGATATTATAAAAAAATAGTTGTTTGTATCTTGGATAATCAGGCAAAGGAAACAGGTTTGATTCTAGCAAAAGCACATATGATTTTTCAATGTCATTCATATTCAAAACAGATTCATGAGTTGTGTTGTTAATTTCCGTTTCTACCATGTCGAGCAGCTAAAGATCGGACACTAACACTGTGCAAACTGAATTGGATCTTTTGAGAGTTGCCTTTTTTATGTCTCGCTTTGCATGGCTAAAGCACAGCAGGTGATACTTTATGTCCTCTACAACTGCTGTTAAAAGATCGGATGATGTAACAACATTGCTCATTCTGACTTTCAATTGTTCATTTGCTGTCTTTTGACCAATTGCTTTGAACTGAGCCATGTTTTCAGTTGAGACATCATGCAAGTCTGATTTGTCTTCTCGGCAAATGACACACACCTCATTGTCAAAAGTCCTACTCATGGTACATGTAGGTTGTGACTTGAAAGTACATGTAGGTGTAGATTTTGATGGTCGTTCTCTTTTCTTTTGTTTGACGTCACTGTCATTTTCTGTTGCTTGTCCTTTCTCATATCTGATTTTTGCTCATTTAATTGCATTAATTGCAGTTCTTCAGCAGACAAACCACTTAAGCGATCCTTTAATGCAGAGAACTCTGTTTCCCCTTATGAACATCGAACATCAGTTTTATTAATTAGTTTAATTCTACTGAGGACAAAGAAGAATGATGATGAATGTTTTTGATGTTGACCCTTAGGAAGTAGCAAACTACCTAAAACATTGATTTCAGGCCGCCATATTTAATTCAAGATGGTAGGTCTGACTGAAACTTCACAAAATAAAAGACTAGTAGTTATAGGAAAGTTGATATACTTGTGGGAATCTCTACCTGCTTTTTCACAAGAAATAGATGGTGCAAAAATATTAGAATCAGATTTAGATTTACCCCGTTTTTGTAGCCTGGACGCCATCTTGGATTTCAGGATGTCAGAAAGAAAGACAAAAAAATGACATCCTATTTTTTTCTTATGTCTATATCATATTCTCATAGAATCGGGTAAGATTTTTGCTTTTACTAAAATTAATACACGAATGTCTAGATCATGACAAATGAGCCTACACTAAACAGCAAAATCATGCTCTCATTAGTTGATCTCTATTTGATCATACAAAGCCAACAACTTGTAGTTTTAAGTTTACTTACCAGAAGTACATATCACACATAGTGTTCTAATAATTGCAGGTTGTCCTAATGGTAAATATGGTGATACATGTCTACTTAACTGTCCTACATGTTATAATGGAGGTATATGTAATGCAGACACTGGAGAATGTATATGTCCACCAGGATTTACAGGAGATGACTGTTATACAGGTAAGACAAATAATGACTCAGATCCAGTGTATAATGACCGTTAATTTGTGCATGCATGCTTAATGTAGAAGCCCACTCAAAAATTTGAAAACCCAAAATTTTAACATATTTACATAATATGTTCCCTATAGCAATATAAACATAGACAGACAAAAAAATCAGGGGGTATGTATATGTTTTCCATAGTTAATAAAAAACAAATCACATATTGTATATGAATCTGAATTTCAATTTACAATAGTGTTAGGGTCTAGTGGAATAATAAATGTTAAATTTGATTAACCTTGCACTTCTTTTCAAACTAAGCTACTCATTTATGCTAACTGAATCACATTCTTGTCCGATTATAGCTGGTGGTTCAGTACTCACACAGGAGGGGTATTAATAACGAAAGCTAGTATAATTAATAAAATGTTGGTCTGTTAGCATTATTTCAATTTGATTTATTATATAATTCGGCATTCTGTATATTTTTAGGGTATTCTTGTGAATACATATAGGTTGTAAACTGCTATATTCCATCTATTTTGTTGCAGTTTCTGCTGTTTACAAAATTGATAAAATGCTGGTCAAAGCTTATATACATAAATGTCATTTGCTACTTTCTTGAACGCAAACATATTATAAAAAAAAAAACAATGCATACTTTGCAAAAAAAATATGTATTTATTTTTAAGTTTGTCATTTATTATACAATATGTACAAATATATATGATCTATTGGTTATCCAGCTCTTTAATAAATTTTCTAACATTACTAATAATTACTCCATTTTCAGTAACCCGTGGCTTGCAGCAATTACCTTTTTCCTGAAACAATGCAGAAATACGATCTGCTGGATTCCTTTTATGAGCCACCAAAGAGTGTGCTAACGTCAAACCACTACCAGCAATTATCTGAGCCATATACTGTGAAAGCGCAGGTTGCTAGTTTTCATCACAGCATAACTCCATGAATATATATATGCTTTCATACCTTTTTTAATCAATCTGCATCAGAGATTTGAGTGATTGAACATTTGCAATTGCATCATGCGCATTATATTTACATTATGTGAATTGTGATACCAAATTCTTCTGTTTATAACTTTGACAACTAAGGTGTAAATGCTTAAAAATAATAAACAAATCAACAAAGTCTTTAAAAAGGCTTTCATAACTATCTTGCATCTCGTGAAAAACCACTGCGTTAAATATAACACTATAGTCAAAACTTCTAATACTGTGGCCTACGAGGGGAGTTCAATAAGTAATGCCCCTGACCCATTTTCCATAACAGCAGATTAATGAAACTTGGCACAGTTTTTGGTCTTTATCTACATACTAACCACTATGTTATGCATTTCTCCCATCGTTTGAAGCAGCTCTAGACACCGTTTTTGTAGAACACCCCAGGTTGGTCCTCCATCCAAGTCGTAACTTCAGAAATCAAGGCTGCGACAACTTCATGGGTAGGGAAAGATGAAAGTCAGAGGATGCAAGGTCAGGAGAGTAAGAGGTATGGGGGGATTTCATGGCCACACGCCCGTGCTTCTGATCTGGCGACATGCGAGTTGTGGAACGGAGCGTTGTCCTGCAGAAGGTGGATGCCTTTGCTGATCTTGCCCCGCCTCTTGATTTTGATAGCTTCTCCTAATTTCATCAAAAGTGAAGCGTAATAGGCTCTAATTGTGGTACCCTTTGCAAGGAAATCTGTCATCACTACTTCATCCTGATTTATGTGCATTACAAGACAATTTTGAATTTTTTCGATTTTTATAAAAATCTCTACAAAGGTGTATCGCTAGATAGGAAAGATGTACATCAATTTTTCGTTTTGAATCTGTCCATGTTGAGTATGGTTTTCCGGTCAAAAAGTGTAATGTTTTGGTCACAAAGGGCTAACATTATGTGTTGCATCATAATTCTGAATCTGAAATTCACTAGTGATTTGTTATTAATAGTTACATATGTTAAAACATATTTTGAATATAAATATTTTCGTTTTATTATTAGCTGTTTAGTTTTTGTTATTTTTCATAATTGAGCATAGTTGATGTAATATTACATTGATTTGAGTCAAGTAAGATAATCCGTTTATTTAGTATGGTTGTCAAATATCTTTGCTGTTGGCTATTGTACGTTGTTTCCTCGTTGCCAAACAAAAAAAACAGAATGTATTTATACTACTTATATATAAATATACTTGTTCATTCGTTCACTACATTATGTCTACTATGATAAATAGTATGAGGTGTAATATTTCCCTGAAGTAGGGGGTAAAGCGAAATGCTGGGACCAGATGGCAAACCCGGGGGCAGTTGATACATAGCTGCATAGGAAAGTGACCATTTTTATACCTGGATAGTGGAAAAATATATACCCATATTTATACCAACGTACTATTTCTGTCACCACTGTTTATTCCAAATAAAACAGTTACAGTATTTGCTCTATATTTCACTGGGGAAGGTGCGCCCTCTTCTATTACGTGTTTAATCTCCGTTTGAATATTGATTGCCTTGTTTAATTTTCGGTTTAATCTCCGGGTATATATGGATATGATTTGGAGATATTCGCTCATATACGGACCCATAAGTATACCAAAACGGAAAAATATTACTGATATTTATACCTATCTTGACCAGAAATAGGACCGATACTTATACCTAAAATCCAAAAACGAGACCCTTTTCAGGGGCACGTCCCCATTAGACAAATTCTATGTATATGGTCGGCTGACACATCGTGGCCATTTTCGGAACTTCAAGAATACTTGCTGTCATAAGATGCATATCTGGGATCTGATTGAACAAGAAAAGCGACAACACAATATTGCCATAAGGATTCTGCCAATGTTATAATTAGATTTAAATGCAAAATATTTATATGTATCATGCTACTGCCAGTTATTTGAACGATGAATTTTGAATATTTGTATAATCCTCCAGGTACAAAGCTCCCCCGAGTGGGTGCTCCTAGTAAATTAACACTTGAATTGTGTGTCAGTAATTTAGTTGTTAGAAACTAGTGCCGACTTTCTCCCGCTTCAACAACTCATTCAGTGATAAAGAAATGTATTACATCAGCAAACAACACACTGCATTATGAGGATCTGTCACCAGCTGTGAACTACAACCCAACATTTTCACAATCACGAACACCAATCAGGGATCTCAGAACCTTAGGTGAGAGGTGACGACAACGTCCTCCCCCCCCCCAACTAGTTAACACTTCCTTATATTCGTGAACATTCTATCAATAGCTGGTCCACACATGTAAAATAGTTTAGCGCATGATGTCAGACAACCTCAATTCTTATTCAGGAACATTTTAAAACATACTAAGGCTTTCTATGAATCACTATTAACCACTCTTCAATTGTTTATGATATTTTTATTGTATATATTTGACTTGTACTTTTTTTTTATTTTATTTTATTTTATTGTTGTAGTTGCTTCTTTTTGATGGCCGGAAAGTGTCCAGAAGGCCAAATACGTGTATACTACTGTTTAGTCTCGTTGAATAAAGTTTTAATAATAATAATAATAATAATAATAATAATAAAAACGTATCATCCCTGCTAGGTTAAGGGGCAATATTTATTTACAGTATTTGAACGACACACAGTTTAGAGCGTTCTCGATGTGCATCAGTGTCTTGTAGCTAAAACGCTCACAGCTTAGAAAGCACCGCAGCTAATTCAGCTGTATTATTTAACCACAGAATAATTGTAATTCGTTGTGTCTCCTTCTCTCAAGTGTACTTGATTCAGTATTGAAGTTTTTTTATTGAATATAATTGTACTAGACTCGTCACTACGTGTGTGGTGTGATGTTACAAAGTAATATGTTCAGTGAGAGATCATGTTGCCCATTTAAGATTTGATCGGTTTCTCATGCTCTAAAAATGTTTGTCACCAATCAAGTTGTTTCTAGTCCACCAATCACTGCCGCGTAATTGCATTGTTCAATTCAATTTAAATTAATTTAATTTATTAAGAACACATGTTAATATGACACAGCACCTTTTTGTGTGACTTGGGAGCCTTTCTTCTATACCGCTGCCTTGTAGTTTATCTGCATGTATAATTTTGTTATCTATAGTGTAGTTCACCTTTTTCTTAATGAATATAATTGCAGTAAACTCTATATGCAGTTTCCTGTTATAAACTAAATTAAGATTCACATGAATATAATGTAGTATTTTTTATCTTATGCAACTAAGCAAAATATTTTCACCATATAAACCGGTGAACAATCAATGTTTGAGCATTTACTATGACATGTGTGCCTCTTGTTCAGGTGACCCCAAATTTGTGTTTAATTTTTGATATCCAGCTGGCATGAAAAAGATTATGTAACAACATGTTTGTTTGAAATGTTGATAATAAATACTTTTTATGAGAGTAATCAGCTTTCGCACATTATCTTTACAATTTAAAATAAGTTTCAGTTTAATGGTTACAATTGCTAAATATAATACATTATATTAGTTACCTACAAATGTTTCCATATTTTAGGTTGTTCACGAGGCAGGTGGGGGAAATCATGTGGGCGCCGTTGCTCAAGTTCACCTACAGCTTGTAAAGGATATTTGTTTTGTGTTTCTGATCCGTATGGATGTTCCTGTCTTGCATCACATGGAGGATTAGATTGTCTTATAGAAGGTGAGTTGAATAAATACATCTAATTTCAAAAAGGATCGAAATAGAAGTATTTTTTTGTAGATATGCTTTTGAATTTATATAGATCTGAATCCTATTTATAACAAGTCTGAACATGTTTATAATATAAATACTATTAATTGAATGTGATAGTTAACATTTGTATAAGTCTTCTCAAACCATAATCAAACTTTTCTGTTGTAATATTATTTGTAGTAAGTACCATGTCACATTATAATGTACAGAATAGAGTACCTCTGGTTGCAACCTTATAGGCAGTAGATGTTATTATTTGACACACAATCTAATTAAGACTACTTTATTTTTCGGCTTTACAAACAGTGCTACGTATTTTGATGACATATCTTATAAAATATGTCTCGTTCTTCTGTGTGGAAATTTATTATAATAAAAGTAACGACTGAAAACTTCAAATTACGTAAATAAGCACCAGAAAATATAGCTAAATAAAACAAAGGAATATTGACTTCCCAACAAACAAATTCCATGAAAAAAAATGTTATGTAAACACAACTGAAATGAATGTTCAAACAATAAATAAACGAGTACTGCTAGTACAGTAACACTTAATAAAGTATGCAGTGCAGCAACCTGTGTATGGTTGTCATTCTTTGTAGCTTCACTGTATTCAATCATTTAATCTCTCATAACATTTCTGTACATAGTAGTAGTCCCTTTGTGTATGCTTAATTGTAACGTTAGATATATAGTACTGGTGTTTAGATGAACAGGTAAATAATTATAATTTGACAAGCATTGTATAATCCCACACTAAACTGAGCAAGTCACAAGTCAAATGTGTTTAAATGTGTATATTGTCATAACATGTAAACCGTGACACAATCTAACTATATTAGAAGGTGTAATACCACACTCTGGCATAACTACTTATTGGCCTGATATCGTGCATTTTATGGCGCCTGACTTACAAATGGCCACAACAAATTAACCAATCCTGTTAGTTTAGACCCGATGGGATCTGAATCGCAATTAATATTGCACACATGTAAGGTAGATCACTGTGACGGTATTGGGATGAGTCGTTCTCGTAGCAACGACACTATTAAACACGAAATGCCACGCACTCTTTATTTCTAATCACTAATGATTTCATAAAAAGTTATGCTTTCTTCAACTATTGACTGGCTACTTAATCACATTGGCTTGGTTGTCTTGCGTTTTATTATGACTGACAGCTAAATGACGTGATTCCCGTCACTATTTTAGACTCAGTAACTAGCATTTCACCCTGCAACTAATCTCTCCATGGTATCTTAATAAAATCTCTGTGACTAACGCAATGTCATAGTAGGCACACCACATTCCAGGAAAGCATATCAGTAGCTATCTTGTTTTTATGAATATTACTAGTCACTGGAACAAAATTTTAAATAATTTTCCTGATTTCCTCATATATACGTACTGCTCAAATTTATTTCTTTCAAATACGTCAATTTATGTTTTTGCAACATATGGGCAAAATATCACCTTAAACGGGTTTAAATTGTCGAACCCACAAGAATGCATCTACTACAAAAATCAAGTGTTGGCAGCCGACGATTGAAAATAATGAAATACTTGCATTTCTGCTACTACAAGAGAATGTATACAGATTGCGCTGGTGATATAGCATGGTGGGACAGAACAAATAATAACATCACACACATTGATTTTATTCAGGTGCAGCCAACGAGCAATAAATTGAAAATTTATTGTCTGGGCCTTTTGAAGTATCCTAATTTGTATAAAGGAAAGAGGGGAAATTAAAAGCTGTTCATAAGCTACCCTACACCTGAAAAAAATGTCTTCACCTCCTGCTGACCAACTTCATCTTTTGCCTCCCCTCATTAAAAAACGACGTAATTCATAGAGTCATTGGCTTCTTGAATACATTTACCACCCAGCAGATCAGTGGGTGACTGGCATTCTCAGTTATTGATAGCACACGGCTGTCCACATTTAGCAGATATTATTTCATCAAATGCGTTTTTTATTATACCCTGCAATATTTTTTTATGTAAGTACCCTACCCACTAAAAAAAAGTTTCCCTGTCCTTTTATATGTTTTTTATAAATCTGTTCTGCCCACTGATATTTCCCGCCCCCTACAAAAAAACAACATTTTCTGCCTTCAACAAACATTCTTTGGAACAGCTTTTCCGATGAACAGCTCCATTGGCTGAACCTGTTTATTTATGGACAGTGCACATCTATCATGTTGAGTTTACTGTTATTATTATGATCAATCATGACTCATGGTTGCTCATTACAGTAGCCAGGATAAACTGTAGTTAGAATGGTTTAATCCTGCCAGCATTCAGAGGCGCTCAATTTTGTGGATGCTCGGACCAAGTGTTAGAGAGTAATAACAACAGTGAAATAAATATGAAATGCATTATTTGATGACTTCAAGTCATAGGAAGTCTATTATTTGTTTTAAAAACTGATGCCATCTTTTTTATATTACCAGATTGACCTCCTGGAACATATGGAGCTGGATGTATACAGACATGTCACTGTACTAATGGATGTAATACAAAAGGAGAATGTATTAGCAGTCCAGGTGATTGTGATACAGGATGGAGTGGTAATAAGTGTAAAGGTATGAATATGATATCACATCAGATATGTCAATTTACCAATGGAATTAATTACAAAAGTAGAATGTATTACCAGTCCTAGTGATTGTGATACAGAATTGAGTGGTAATAAGTGTAAAGGTGTGACTATGATATCACATCAGATATGTCAGTTTACCAATGGGTGTAATTACAAAAGGAGAATGTATTAGCAGTCCTGGTGATTGTGATACAATATGGAGTGGAAATAAGTGTAAAGGTATAACTATGATATCACATCAGATATATCAGTTTACCAATGGATGTAACTACAAAAGGAGAATGTATTAGCAGTCCTGGTGATTGTGATACAATATGGAGTGGTAATAAGTGTAAAGGTGTGACTATGAAATCACATCTGATATGTCAGTTTACCAATGGGTGTAATTACAAAAGGAGAATGTATTAGCAGTCCTGGTGATTGTGATACAGGATGGAGTGGTAATAAGTGTAAAGGTGTGACTATGATATCACATCAGATATGTCAGTTTACCAATGGGCGTAATTACAAAAGGAGAATGTATTAGCAGTCCTGGTGATTGTGATACAGGATGGAGTGGTAATAAGTGTAAAGGTATGACTATGATATCACATCAGATATGTCAGTTTATCAATGGGGTAATTACAAAAGGAGAATGTATTAGCAGTCCTGGTGATTGTGATACAGGATGGAGTGGTAATAAGTGTAAAGGTATGACTATGATATCACATCAGATATGTCAGTTTATCAATGGGGGTAATTACAAAAGGAGAATGTATTAGCAGTGCTGGTGATTGTGATACAGGATGGAGTGGTAATAAGTGTAAAGGTATGACTATGATATCACATCAGATATGTCAGTTTACCAATGGATGTAATTACAAAAGGTGAATGTATTAGCAGTGCTGGTGATTGTGATACAGGATGGAGTGGTAATAAGTGTAAAGGTATGACTATGATATCACATCATATATGTCTGTTTACCAATGGGTGTAACTACACAAGAAGAATGTATCACCAGTCTTGCTGATTTTGATATTGGATGGAGAGGTAATAAGTGTAAAATTATGATTATGATAATTCATCAGATATGTCTGTTCACCAATGTGTGGAATTGCAAAAGGAAAATATATTATACATATGCACATGTACGATTGGATGGCGGCTAATTTTGTGATAATAAGCATCAAAGTCAAGTATTTCTGTTATTCATGCTCATAATTTATTCAAACTTGCTATGTTCATTGAAATATCTGTCATTGATTCTCGTAATCTTAAAGATTATATTGAAAGTTGCAGAGTAGCTGACATTTTATTCTATCAAATGCAGTTCCGCGGCCATATCTCTGACATGCTTTGACCAATAACATCCAAACATTTACTTGTATCGTCACACATCATGTCATCCATCATTACTGGTGAGCTTATAGTTTTTAACCATTGCCGTGTTCGGAGCTATGTTTCTAATATGACTGACTGCTGAACATGATCAAACTTTACACCTACATCAAGTAACACATTTAATTTGCACATGTGTAATTTAGAATCTGATTCAATGTGACTGATTCATTATGGAATATAAATGTCATGGGCAGAGTAGAAATCGCACAAATAAACTGGCTCCTCCATGTTGTATCCTTTCTGTCACATGAGTGTAATTAAATTTTGCATGAAAGTTTATAGTTACTAAAAATGAACAGGAAATTGTTGAGAATTAACTTAAAAATTCCCTAATTCGTACGCATATTAGGGATAATTATGTGTCAGAATTAGTCATTGTTCAAATGCATTCATTTTCGGATTTATCGTAAAACAATAATATTCTAAATAAGACACCTTAGCTTGTGTTTATGTAACGTCTATAGAGCAAGCAAATCCTGTTGTCAAAATGAAGACGACTAAAAAAAAAGCTTGATACAAAGTCTAATTGTTTTGTAAAACCTGTAAACACTACTCATGTCCAAGATTAGCTGATTGTACTAAGTAAAGTAATTAAAATTTTTATTGATTTCAGTTCCCTCCTCTTGTCCTGATGGCTTTTATGGCAGATTATGTAACTATAATTGTCATTGTAAAAACAATGTAGCATGTGATAAGAACACTGGTGTTTGTCCCAATGGAGATTGTGCACCAGGATGGATAAATCTAGATACTATAGATTCTGATTGTCAACAAGGTTTGTATTTCAAATCACTGGTTTCTATTGTGATTTAAATAAATGTAATTGTCATTTTAAAAGCAATGCATAAAGTGATAAGAACACTTTTTTTCCCAAATGGAGATTGTGCCTCATGATGAATTCTATTGAAGGTACCTTCCACGATTTAATGAACGATTGAAGGTAGCTGTCGTTAAATAATCAGTCAAATTAGAATACTAAGCCCCCGCCCAGCCAGAGTACTAATTGTCGGCCTTTAACAAAAAATAGATTATAGAGTCGTGTATGAACAAAGCTAGTGAGTATAGCAATGGGAACACTCATCTTACATTGTGCATTACAAAGTAATTTGTCTCAGTGGCAAAGTGCTTGCGAGTTATAATCCTGTGTGCAACTTGTAATTATGCTGCTACTGTGACTGTATATATATTTGCATGCTTGGCAAATACCATGATAGTTGTTGCCGTTGATATAATGCGCTTTCATACGTCAGACTCTAAAAGCAAATGTGTCTGATAAGACATATTTAATGGGATTCCTATTAACCTTGAGTTGTTTTTTTCTACTATATGTTAAGATGGTAGACCTAAATATAAAAGCTTCTCCTATCATAAAGTAAACCCTGGTGAAGAAACATATTTCATCTGTGGAATCATTGGAAATCCTGTTGTAGCAAATAATGAAATGAAGTTATGGAAACTGGGTACAACTGACTTCCTGTCTCCTACTAGTTATGATGATGGTGACAAATACACAGCTATTGGAAATTTAACTGGAGTGGTTGTTCAGAGTGGTGATTTATTTTTCTGTGGTGCTCCTGCTATTGGATATAATGGATTCTCAGTTATTTTACAGCTATATGGTAATTTCACATTTATTATGTATCTTATGTTTAAAATGAGGTAATCACTATAAAATAATAGTCTAATACATTGCAATAGTAGTGTATTTTGCCTGTTATTGTGGCTATTAATGCTATGTAAATAGTCTATACAGCATATGTATATGTGAGTTTGTTCTTCAACAGTTACTTGAAACAAGATGCGCGATTGTCATAGTATCATCAAAACCAGTGTAGAGTGTATGGGAAGCATAAGCATACATATGATGTGATTCTGTCGTTTATTATTCCCTAATATTTTACAGGTATTACAAAAGTTTAGTTTCTATATTATTATTTTGGTGTTGATGATTCAGGTTGTCATTCAAATACTTGGGATAGAAAGAGATGAATTATTAAATAGATTACTTTAACTGGACGCTAATTTACAAAACAACCACACGTGTTACTTTTTTCATAAGATCTGCCAAGATTTCAGACAAGCAGCAAGCCACAAGTATCAGATAGTCAATCTGACCAGCTTACTGTGACCTGGAACAAATGGACTACTGATGATATTGGAGATGGACCAGTTGAATCGTATAAAGTATACTACAGAGAGAATGGTGAGAGTGACTGGATATCAGGTCAAGTTATACCAGTCAGTGATACAAGTCAGATGATTTATACATCAACCATTACAGGATTACAATGGTCAACTAAATATGAAATTACAGTGACTGTTAAAAGACCGGGTCCACTTGGAGAAGGAAGTAAAGACACTACTATAACAGAAACTACATTATGTGCAAGTACGTGGAATTATACTCGTATTTAAATTTTATGTTAGCTGTGGTGATTGTGTGTGATTTTGTTTTCGAAAATCAATTATAACTTATGAATTATATGTAATAAAAATTGAATGTCAAGGTGAAATGACCGGCAACAGTTTGACATGGCAATGTCATGGTGTGTTTGTGATGTATATATTTCGAGAAATGTAATTTGTAGGATATCAACGATATACTCGTGGTAGGTAATATAAGACGTTACTAGTCAAAGATAACACATTTGGAAATAATAGCCAAGCGTAAGGTTAATAAATGTGTTAAGAAAGATATAATAGTATCAAATACAAAAGTATACAATGATAAACTCATTATACTTACCGACACATACGCCACAGAATGTATGTTTTCCAGTAACTGCAATTCTGGTTGTATTGTTCTTCTTTTTATGATTATGTTTTTATTTATGGAAAAGGGGATATGAAAACTTCGATATTGACGGAAACAATAATGCATATACAAATGTTTGTTGAGAGATTATTCGATGGCGTATTTAACTATTGTTATTTTGAACTGTTCTGTGTGAACCACCCAATGGAAGTCAGCAACAAGTGCGTCTCTTAGAGTGTGTGTGCGTGCGTGTGTGTTCCATTGATATCAATATAAGAACCTATTATTGGATATAAATGAAAGCTCCGGACTAATGTGAAGGTTTAATTAGGTTTTAGGATTTTACTGAAATATAGTACATATATGATCTGGGATAATGAATATACCTGATATTGTAAAAACCATTCCATATTAATTACGTAATTTATATAATTAATCCATTTCAAGTACTAATCATTACAATAAATGAAACCTGGTACAATGATGTTCGAGAACTATTCACAGACCTAGCTATTTTTTGGTAAAAACGATGCATATTAATCACATAATTTGTTTAATTAGCTTTTTCACTGATATTTCAAGTACTAATCATCCCATTGCAATAAAACTAGGTACATAGACATATTAGGACAATACTTCGACCTGAATATGTTAGATAAAAATCTGTATGCATGAACTACCTAATTTGCATAATAATCCATAAGCTTTCAGTTTCCCACTGATATCCCAAGTTCTTGGTATGGAGATGCTTTAGAACAATTTACAGACCTGCTTATTTTTTTGGTTAAAATCTGCACATACCTTAGTAGTTTTACCTTAAAATCTGTGCTTATTAATTACCTGAGTGGTATAATATTTAATAAATTTTCAGCTATTCCATATCAAATATAATATGATTTATGTCAAAGACAATTCGACGATCTAATTAAATTTGGGTTTACATGCCTAAAAATAACTTTCGAATTTCCAATGTTAGTTTTTAAGAATTAATCATCGCATTTGAAAATGGACAATCGACTGACTAATCTATTTGATAAATCTTTCTCATTTTGCTGAAATTGCGGAGATATATCAGCTGACAGGTTACTTGTTCAAATCACTAAAAATTGTTAACATTCGGAAAACATCATACCGAATGTGAAATATATTGTATTATATAGTGTGTTCACAAGGATTGTGATACCTTTGTAAACTGACATTCTGATACATATCTAGGGTTCAGATTTTATCTGTCGTGTAATTTATTCAGTTTCACAGCAGAATCACAAGTGGATTCAAACTAATGTAGTAATTGTGTGTAATTTGTGCCAACATGCTTCTTGAATTTGATTTCATTGTGTTTATTTGAGCAATTTTGTGTAATACAATATTGATTAAGCTCTCTAATTCTTCACTCTTCTCTGCTCTACTATCTAATTATATGCACTCCAGTTTTCAAACCTCTTCGCCGTCTCAAAAATATCAAGTAATTGTATTTGTAAATTGCAAGCCCTAATATAAATTTAAATGATGGATGCGAATATAATATCGCATAATCACAATTTGCTGTAACACGTGGACAAGAGTACAATATACAGTATCTGGAGCTATCCTTGTATTGATTTAATTCTGTGTAATATCATTTGATGTTCGTATTTTACATGGCAGTTCAATTGTATTACAGTCCCACAAAAAACAACAATTATGAGTGTATCGTCACCTGAGTTGAAACAACTTGAAGTTCATGTGCAGGTAAGCATCCATTCTATCACTGCTAGAATAGGACTTCTTATAATAATCGCAAAATATAGTGTTTTTTTTAACTTTGCGTATTTATGTGAGTTGCATTTGTATTTAGAAATTTGATTTTAAAATTTTAATTTATGCAAGTTTGGTTAGCGACTGTAAGGGATCATAAATGCGATTTCATCTAATTAAAATTTTGCCTGAGGTAGATTATAATGGGGTAATAAATCTAATGTTTCACAGATTATTTCAATAGGTTCAACCTTAAGTACAACCGTTATATTCATTAAAAGTATTAAGTTTTATAAATATACAGTGCGATTCACATGTACATTGTCACAAAACATTATTGCCTACACATGAACCAATTATGTATTCTTCAAATGTGTTATTGTTTCAATATGGCAGATTCCTGATCGTAGTGATATAAAGTGTAAAAAGGATGGTGTGGATGGTTACATTGATTACATTGAAGTGACGTATAGAAAGACAGGTACTGAGGATGAATATGAGGTGGGAAAGACAGAAAGTTACCAAGATATTGTAACGGGTACAAAAGTTATCACATTTACTGCTGAATCATTGCTCCCTTACACAGAGTATGACGTCATTGCTCTGCTTAGAAATGCTGATGCTACAAGTCTACCGAGTAATTCAGTGACTGTTATATCACATGAGGATGGTAAGTTGATTTATCATTCACAACTAGAATACATGTAGGTACAGAATATCAAACAGTACCAGAATGTATTAATTGATGAAGTAAATAAATAGAATACCATTTTATATTATACGTCTGGCAGTGAAACAATAAAATTCATCCATGAACGCTACATGTTTCAATGCGCTATCTATATTTCATATACACTTGTAATAAAATCTCTGTATCAGAATCAGATAAAATAATTCAACACCGGTAATCAGTGGCGTCTGGTTGTGTTTCTTTCATACTCAAATCCTACTACAATGGTCAAGCTTGGTATTTTATGTGTTGACCATGGCTGACCATGGCTACAGTTTATGATGAATACAGTAATGAATTGAATACTAAGACAATAGATACAAGTATGTTATGTATCTTAACTATTTACATTACATAGTAAATGTGTGTTTATTTGTTGCAAATATTATATACAAATCATATCATATGTTATAGTTCCCCATGAACCTGCCAGCATTGATGTACAAAGCACGACTGAAAACAACATCAGATTCACATGGACAGATCCTACCATATTGAGTGGTAATATTTTACAATATAGAGTAAGTAATTAATGTCCATTTGTCCATACGTTTTTATAGATTTATCTAATTACTGCAAATGCTTGATTCTTGTCAGCTACACCAAGAGTCGTTTATCATTCAGCAGGATGAAGCCCAATAATTGGTTTTATACATGTATTTATACTGCTATATGTTTCTGCAGAGAGACTGAGAGATTCAAATCATTACTACTCAAATTTGAGATGACAAAACAATAACTCGAACTGTAAACTATAAAAGTTTAATTGTCTCCCTTGTGTAACATTTATTAAACTTGGATTTATGTTAGTTACAATTAATAACTCTTGAACAATTTAATTTTATATTTTTATTTTTGTATTGACATTATATTTTAGCTCCACTGTCAACTGAGTAATTATCCGTCGATCTCATCCATGTCAATTGTTTCCGTTTTCTTATTCTTCTTGAAACTGCAAGTCTGATTGCTTTGATAGTATACATATATTCATGTATTCATCTCGTGATAATATCTTCAGTTCTTTAATTAAAACATGTGTTGTTAACAGCGGAGCTATCTCAGCCGATAGACTGCTTGTTTTTAATATTTATTTAATTAATGTTATAATAGATAACATATAAATCAGCTGAATCTGTGTATCCAACTACCGTGGTAGAATCTAAGGATATACTCGTTGACGGCAGCATTCATACACACACTTTAGAAGAATTACCACCAGGAACGCAGTTTGAAATATCACTTAGTGCAAGTACATCAAAGGGATTTGGTAAACCTAAATCCATTATCTCTGGAACTAAAATTGGTAAGTTTATATTACGTTGTTTATGATCATAATAATGAGAATGGCAACTGAAAACACATGAACTAAATTATTTTATTCACAAAATACATGCATGATGGTTCCGATGAATGTATCAGGCAAATACTATTTCTGCTCATCATAGAATATCAACCTCAGCAGTGCAGTTATTATTTTATTACCAGAGTGAAATATTGCAAATTATTCATGCAAACTAAATAGAATAATGGTCGCAGATATGAGGTATAACTGATAGGAGTCGTTTTATGATTTATATAATTTGACAAGTCAGATTACCAGTAATTAAACTATATGTAAGTCTGTAACATTCAAACAAGAATACATGAATTGGCCATGATCATGTTGCAATCTCTGTTAGAATCACTAATTATCAAGTCAGTTGGAAATAACTGTAAATGTAGGATAATATTATGAATACAATAATGACATTCATAATAATTTCAGGTATCGATGTTTCTGATATTCTGGAGGAGCCTCATATGACAAAAACCACTGCTACTATTTATTTGAGAAAACCGAAGTCAAACACAGACCTAAAGACTGATACACCACTTGTGTAAGTTACATACATATTTTAATATGATTGACGCATCATTGCGATTACATATAGCACTTCAAGAGGAAGATAAGATGTTATACATGAACATTAGACAAATGAAAATAGGCATCTTTCGCGATCAGTGATATTCGTCAAACATTTGTTTACATTTATTCACATTTCTATATACATTTTGCGATTTCAGTTATACAGTCAGTTATATTGTCACAACATTTACCAATTCACGCATATTTGCAAACCACCCTAAATCACTGTTTACCATGCCCGTAAGAGAGAAGGTATAATGATTAGTGTGTCTGTATACTGTCATCTTCTTAGTCGTCTTTAACAATTTCCTGGGTCAGGGATAAATGGATTTTTTGTATAATCTTGCTATTGTTGCATCAGTTAAATACATGTTCTGCTTATATGTAATAATGTGTTGCGACTTGTATACACTTATATTTTACGAGTTTTATATCATTCTTATTCATTTTTTCTGAAACCATTAATCACAGTTTACACATACTGTGACATTGATTTTTGTATATTCTGCACTATTAATTTTTGGGCTTATTGTTTTCCCTATATTTTGGGCAATAATTATTTTTGTTATACATTGTCTATTCCCTTATTTTGCTCATGGTAAAAACACAACTTATTCATAGATGTTTTTTTTTATTTAAAATATCTGTACCTTATGCTATATATTTCGATGCATTATATCAGTACAAAAATCCTCTGCAAATTCTCGTTTCTTATGCGGATGCCATTGCTAACTATTTTTGTGCTCTGTGTTTTTGCATTGATGGGATTTGTTTGCAGGAATTCAACGTATCGTATCAAGTTTGAATGAGACTAACAACAAATCAGTCAGCAATGGCCGCTACTAAATAAAAGTTAAATCTTGAGGCCAAACTTGTTATCAAGTAGTAATGCAGTTATAGGTAAATACGGACATTTAAGCTGGAGATTTGATTGAGCGGCATTTTCGGGATAGTAAGAATTGGAAGAACAAGCACGACAGATTACTTAGGACCTATAGTGGGTGGCATTACTGTTGTGTTGCGCAGTGTAGTGTAGTAGAAAATTGTCAAAACAAGAACTACTCCAAAAATGTGCTAACTTGGAGCATTTGCATAATGTTCTCAAAGTACAATATAGAAATGTGATTGGTTTAAATCAAAGTGGAAGATTCCATTTCCATATTAACGAGTAATTAGTATTTTTATGGGATCAAAAGTTATAAAAAGAAGCGGCAAGACCAACACCTAACTTGTAACATTAAATCAATAAACAAGATGCAATGTGACACACTGTTATACAACATAGGTAAACAGTAGAAATCTGAACCATACATGTAAATTGTCACAGTGCGAGACATTATTGCTATATTATATGTATATGAGCAAGTTAATCGATTTTTTTATTTGTTAAGGGAATAACACGTTAGGTGGATCCTTGCTTTCTTATATCATTCTACTATTAAGCCTCATTGACTGAATGCCAACACGAGGACTTATATATTGAATCTTATCCGCGTTACACCATTTTATTCGACATTTTATGGAATTCCACTTTTAACATGTTATCAGCTATTTTTCAAGCATTCAGATTTTATTCAACATCAACATTTTTTTAACATCACACATAATGAATACTGATGCACCATTGATTCAAAATGACCGACTGGTGGTCGTGTTTATTTTCATGTAACATTAACCAGTTTCCAGATATACCTGGGCCGATTTGGTTTAAAGTAGTTACAACGACAAGACATAATGATATATAGAGTACATGTGCATTTTGAGTTGTTGATCATTTCAAATGACGTTTAGCCAACTAGAGGACATTTCCTAACATTTATCAGACACAACTGGTCAGAAACAAAGTTGGTATTGTCTTCTCTCATGTTTTGGATAAAAATAGCGAATTGGTTGTTTTAGTTTCCCCGTGCTTCCTACATTTGTATTTACCATTTATCAGACAAAACTGGTCATATGCAAAGTTCGTATTGTCTTCTCTCATGTTTTGAATCAGAATCGCGAACAGGTTGTTTTAGTTCCCTTGTGCTCTGTACCTCTGTCACAGTTACATTTCCGTCCATTTTGTTTAAGTTTGGTATAGAGCCGAAATTTAAATTGTGTTAATATTTATATTTAGTTGTGGGGTTAAATTAAAGTTATCTAATGACCGCCAGCCATTTTTTGTCAAAAATCTCAAATCACGAAATATTTACATATTATCAACCATTTTTCAATAATGCCTTTGTGAATCTCATTGAAACTAAGTTTGTACTTTCCCAAATTTTCGTTTGTTACAAAGTATTAATATAAGCACATACAATTTTAGACTATGTCCTTGAAATTAACTTATTTATATAATGACACTTTATATTTGGAGTACATAAATTTTGACTCAAAATCGTTACCATAGTGTTAATTGCCTTGAGCATAATTCTTTTTTTAATTTCGTAATTTTTCAGGAGGTATATTGTTGTTGTTGAAGAGAAAAGGCAAAAGAGAAAGCGGGATTTAGAAGAGAATCAGTATATCACAGCATCGTTTCCACTGAATGAAATCCCTGATCAACTTATACTGGGTGATGGTATGGAATATAATGGTTATGACAATAAACCATTAACACCTGAACAACAATATGTCATATATGATGGGTTTGCAGTGTATACTACAGGGGTAAGATAGTTAGTATATTGTTGCGTCATTTCCATTACATAAAATCCCGGGTAACCTTTAATAGGGGAAGGTTTAGAGAGCAATGGTTATATTAACTCATGAATAACATTTCCTCTGACATACAAAACAGCTACTCGTAATTCATCAACGAATTACCCAAAATCAAATCAGTTTTGTTATCACGCAATATGTGCTGTTTGCATTTTAGTGTTTCTTGTGATTATGTAAATATACCAACTAATCTTCCGCTGTTCATAAATAATATACATATTTGTTGTATTTTCGCTATTTATGCTGGGGTTCGATCATTCATCTCCCAGTCACATTTCTATTTATTTGCGATACAGGTAGAAGAGTTGATGCTGCATGATAGTCAGCTGACTTCGTTTACAGGTATATTTCATTGCTCAGAAAAAGTATGTAATGCGAGCTGACATAACTGGAGGTGATATCGATTCTATTTTAGTAAATGTTGTTGGTAGATGACTGTATTACGTTACTAACAATGCAGGTCAGATTGCGACATCCTGAATTCTATTTAATGTATTCACAATTTACTTTTTGTAGCTGCTGGGAACATGCATAGAATTACAGATGAAGATAATAAATTACCCATGTTAATTGGAAGTTTTGCTGTTGGTGTCGCTGTTGGTGTAGTTGTGACAATTGTCATTGTGGTATTGTTATTATATGTAATACGTCGTTCGAAATCCCATAATAAATACAAAGAAAGGTAATCAAATTTCACTTCATTCAACTATATACATGTGATCATTCATTAAACAAAAACTTGATTGTGACACAACAAGATGAACAAAATAGGTAATACTTATTACGATGGATTTTCTGTACTATAGTATATTAATATAATATATATATGCTTGTTTTGTTTGTATGCTGTTTAGAGACGAGAGTCGCGATGACAGTGCTCATGCTAGGAGCGAGTCAAACGAAATGAGAGGTACAATATTTTTTTCATCACATGCAAACAATGATCTTATATTAAACTAATAAAAGGACGAATAAATTGATGTGCAACATTTGGTTGGTGTAATGTAATTACAGATTACGGGGAGATCCAAATAAAAGAGAATGACCACTATCAAGACCTAGGAGACGTCCAAGAAAACAATTACGAAGAGTTGAAAATGAATGAGTACCGGTAAGTACACTGAAATCTATGGTTTGCAATAAATTTGTCACATTAATACATTGCAGTTCGGTGCAGATCACATCCTCAGTAAACTGATGTAGATTCCATCCTCATTCAGAAATAAATTGTAATCATACTATAAGTGATTATGTGAAAAAATATACCAAGGTTGAAATAACAACATATGAGATGATGTAAACAATATACGAGACAACTGACAAGTAAAGTTCATTGTCAAATGAGAATAGCCCTTGTGGTATTCCAAATTGCGTCATGTATAAAATATTTTATATCATTTAATTTCTGATATCTCTATTATTTTTTATAGCAATGTCGCAAAATATTCAACGCAAACACGAAAACAAAACACTAAGCCGATTGAAATCAGAGGTAAAAAAATAAATCATTATTATACGATAAATTACAATGACTCAATTATATGCGAATTGAATTTTCATACAATAAATGTCAATTTATGTATTTAATATTTTTGCTAGTAGTTGAATATTTTAATATGCTTATTTGCATCGCAGTAAACAAGAGACCAATTACTTAATACTGAACAGTATGTATGCATAATTTGAATACTAAAATACAATTTAATATAATTATATATATATGGGCAATATTGTGCATATCAATGTAATTCGCACCTCAAATCAATATTCCTACCACAGTTATCTTTTTTGAATTTACACTGTTTCAACTTAATTCGGTGTCTGTGACTATATAATATTAGTTTGTATATAAACATGATGAAGTTCACGAACGCCCAGGTGACACAAAATATGTATATACACTTCCTTACAGAACCAACGAAAGGTCCACAGGGGCAATACCAAGACCTTCAGAGTGTACAAGAATCTCAGTATCAGTCGCTTGGCAAAATTTGAATCATGAAACAAGCATGTTAGCTATAATATGAAACAGAATGAACATGTACATTATATATCGTACTAACAAGTTACTCCCAACGACGTGTCATCATCATATATAACATTATGTGTTAGGATTACATATTATCAAATATGTAATTCTAAAAAAATATGTGTAAAGTAGGATTTTTTGATTACCAGCTTCGTTTCTCTACAGAATACTTGATAATCATTAAGCAAGATACAATATAATTTGTATTAAATTGGTGTATGCCTAGACATATCTACCCAGGACTGGTATTAAATTATGAAAACCCAAAATAAGTCTGAACGCGCATTGAAATTCTAAGCGTCTGTATTGATATGTACTGAATCGGCCGCGGTGTATGTAAACACTCCTAATTAATAATTTGAAACACAAAATATCATTGTATTATACAATGTAAAAAAGCATTTATTTCAAACAATCAACTTTATCAAAAATGCGCATTGAATGACGTAAAAATAAATGTATTAACAATTTATTGTTGCGATAATCTCTGTTTAACATTGTTAGGGGTATGCATAGAAAAATTGATATTATTTGAAATCCTTTTAGCGTGACAATACAAATGGCTTGATCACATGTGAATGCATATGATGATAATTTTAAAACCAAATAAAGATGAACAATAATTATAATCGATAATTCACGCCGAAAAAAATCTACTGGTATTATATTTTGTTTGCTCGCACCCATTGTTAATTTTGTAGTTGCATTTGGTAGTTTGTGTCTGTATTTTCTTTTTTCAATATTTCTATCAGTTATTATAAAATCGTTTAATAGCACGATGTATCTTATTATATATACCCAAAACCCAAAAAAATGACTCGATATTATCCGGCTGTGTGTCAATGCTATGAATTTGAAAAGTTTCCATTTATGATGGTACATTCTGGTCAAGTTCGAAGGTGGATTCAATTTACCCTAAGGCTGTGTTAATACATTATTCGCTGCGTGGAAGTTACTATGATTTTTCCTAAGCCCCTTAAGTGGGAAAATATATAAAGAAATATGAATATCAAGTTGGAAGCCACTCTCTTGGAATCTAAATCAATGAATATGTTTAATTGCCTGATGGCATTGTCAGGATGATGCGGATAAAAACATTAATAGACAGACGATCATCAACTGACTCCACTGATGAAAGTGTCAGTAACCGGTGTTATATTATACTAATATCACCAAGAACACATCAAAACCAGAATACGTGATATAATACCGTAGTCCTGTAGTTTGTTTTCAATTTGGCACCAGACAATATCACTGACAAAGCAATCACAGAAGTAATGCTTTACTTCGAGAAGTAAGTTTAAGTAAGTATAATTGTAGATGATGCTGTGATTGGTGGATTTTCATTATTTTATTGTCTATATTATTTGTTTCATACAGGCCCAATAACTCTTCCCACTGATATTAGTCGTGTGCAGAATGTGGTCAACTTGGCAGTCTGCTTGTGAATTTCTATGTAAAGACACTTCTAGTAATCGCACTTTTCGTAGTTGCCGGCATGGGAGTCGTCGCGATCCAAGAAGCACATTACATTTGTACATTGTTTTTAATAATATGTGTAAATAAATTCGTTAAAGGTAGCGAGGCTATTATTTGTGTTGACAATTACGATTTTCACTTCATTCATTAATTGATGAAATGCACTATAAACTTTCTTATGATAAAGTCAACATAACATAGAATTCCATGTAAGTTAGTTAAAATGTAGATTTTCTGAAAAAAAAAGCAAGGCAGCCTCCGTAGTGTTTGCCAAAATCAACAACACAGGTTTAATCTGTGTGTCTATAAGTTTTAAAGATTAACTCAAGACAATGCAATTTGTATTCGCCATCATTTGCTATGTTGATATTTGTATCCATTTTATTCCATGTGAGTGCAAGCAATTAATAGGAAATGGGGTTCTTCCATATTGAGACAGCGTTCAGTCAAAAAATACTAGTTCGAAAATATTATCTTCATGATTAATTGTTCCCGCTGCCTATTACAGCATGAAAGGTTCTACATACTAGAAGTTCTAATCACACACACACACACGGCTGTAGATATTGAAAAGTCCCGAGAAATATGAATGTTATTGTTCTCAATCTGATATTAGACTACTATCTATAGTCATAGACATGTTAGTACGTCCATGCTATAGTAGTCTGATTCCTGAACAATTGATGTAATTTTTCAAAACTAATCGTTCTGTGAGCATCTATTGTACACATGATTGCGCTTGATCGAGCCTTGGCTTTACGTTGCCGACTGCTTGATTGTTTCCCGGCCTTAACTGAATTATTGCTGTCCGTCTGCATTTTTGGGTCTTACACTCTTTCGCCATCTCATGTAATCCATACAGTTGGTAAGTCCATGTTATCAGTAGCTATCTGACACACAATGAGTATTTACAAACACGTGAGTGGTTGGTCTCCGCACCTGTTTGTTTCGCAGATAGGCATCTGCATATGAATGTGCCAGACACAAGGTCACACAACCACTAAAAAAATCATTGATTTTGGTGTTCTCATCTGCCAATTTTATCGAATTATAGCTCTCCCATTCCTTATTTTGTTTTTGGTTTCCATTACCCTTATACATTTGGATGCCTCTACACATGTTAAAACAGATCTTGATGTGAAAACAAATTGTTTGTGTCGATAAGCAAGCTTGAAATATTTTCTGTGACTTCATCGACGTTTTCTAGGGGTTTATGATTTTCAAAATAAGACGTCTTTAACAAAAAAATAACGTATACTTATTGTCGTCGGATTAACACCAAATTTTCGCAGCTTTAAGACGACAATGAGAGAAACTTGGATGTATCCAGATAAACTATTTTGTTGATTATTTACCAACGTGTTGTGGTTTTGAGTTGGGGCAATGCAACTAAAACTGAAATTAAAATTCAGCACACTACTTTTTTTAAACGCGTTTCTTGAATAAAACTGACCAGACACATTCAATTTACTAGACAATTGAACAACTAGGAAAAGTGAAAAAAAAACTTCTTATCACCAAGCATAAATGCAGAAAAAGTATAGTTTTACCTCTGATTGAGTAACGCGTCGTAAAATGAAGATACGGGCATGAAAAACTCACTTTTGAAAAGCTTGAAGTCTGGCGATTCAAAAAATATAATGTTTTAGGCATTTGAGACCACCCACATTTTCAACAATTTATGTCTTTTGATGATTCATTGGAACGACGTTCAAAGAATTCTACCATCTAATAAGGTGGTTAGCCAAGCTGATTTTTTAAACGAGTTAATTACTAATTATATATGGTTGGGTGACTATCTCTACTCTAATGTTTTAACTCGACACTCGTTGAAAAATTGTACTAAAAAAATAGTACTAAAGTGACATTATTTTGTTGTCCGTAGTACGTGTTTTCATCGTCTTGACTCTTTACTAACCATATACCCACGTTGGTGTGTAGTGGGAACCGCGTTTAGCGTTTATTGAATAATATTAGTGCCCGTCAATCTAAATGTTACATGAATTGTATAACTGGTTTGTTAAAATATTGATTATTATTGGGTGTCTTTGGTTAGAATTTGACCCGAATCTCATGAAATTTGTTGTCAGAAATGGGATAGTATAGGACTGAAAAAAACGAACGCTGTTTATTACTATATATGCAACTACTTTGAGTTAAAATATAATGTGCATTTTGAAACGAGTTCACATAGGCCGCCGCCGATATTTAGACTAAATTAAACTTTATTTTAGCACTAAATTAGAAAGAAGAAGTATATAACCCACAACTCTCCAGTCAAACAGATCTATGCTGACGTGTCATGTCCAAACGTTATAGCCCCGTCACACCATAACGTTTTGGTCAGCGTTCTCTGAATGTTCCAATCGTCCAATTTACGAGCGTTTTGGAACGAGGTAGACACATACAGCGTTCGATTAACGAGTGCCCCTAACATATGACTAGCGTGTTCCTAACGCACGAGGAGCGTGTAATGAGCGACCAAGTAAGATACCCCTGGAAATCATTGACGTGTGCTAACGTGTCACTAGCGCGCAACGAACGACTTTTAAACGTTAAGTGAGCGTGTTGAGCGTGTATCTAACGTTAGGTCGTTAATTTGACGTTAGTCGCACGCTTTATGTGCGCTAGGGTTACGTTCAGCGATCGTTGGCAGGTCGCTAGTGAGTTGTTCACTACAAAGAGAGCGATTGGTAACAACTAAGTAACGCTAGAGCAACGACTGACTGACGATTGTCGAACGTTAGCAAAACGATCGAAGAACATTATTTAACGTTTAACACCGTTTAAAAATAAACGTTGAAGAACGCTGGTCTCAAATGAGAACTTTTGTGCATGTTTAAAACTCTTTTTTGGATCAGCGTTCTCCGCCGATATCCGACGTTCACTAGCGTTCTCCCAGCGACTTTGGGCGACTACCAACGTTTCCTCAAACGCCAGAGAACGCTAGCCAGAACGTCATGGTGTGACTGCGCCTTTAGTGGTATAATAGTATCACTTGTATGCCATTTCCCATTTGCCTAGTAATTTAGTATAGTTAATCGCACGAGTTAAAGGCCACAGTTTTTTGTTGCTATTAACGGCTTACACAACGCATCCCCATGCATAAAACGATTAAATTGCAAGAGATTTTTAGTGACTGTTTCGGTTGTGCGTGAGATTGTGCCACTTCAAATTTGCATGAGAATGCTCTTTGAGATTCAAATTAGTAAAACTCATCTGCGTTCATCGAATACGATTGGATGTTAAGTTATATGACCAATAAGCCTTATTTGCTGAATGGTCTTTTCAAATAAACTCCACTCATTGGTCAATATTTTGAACACATTTGAATTTTCTACGTGTCAAAGCATGGTCTTGTAATTTTGAATGCAGGCAGCGCTCAGTGATGGTCGAATGCAGTGACATTGAGAGATTTTGCTCTCAATACGACGGAAAAGAAGATTTTAAGTTAACAAAACAACAAGAACGTCAACGTTTCGGTTTACCTGTAGACAATGAACAGATGGCTGCCATTCAGAATTCGCGAGTGCCCAAAAATACGCGTAGATGTACTAACTGGGGAGTGTCTGTGTGGGATGAATAGGGCCGAGCCAGAAATGAACGAGTCGAGAAGCACGGGGTAAGCAGTAGTGACGTGTTCACATTTGTTCCCAGATTATGCAGCGAACTTGGTGTACGTGAACTTTCATTTTGGTTGTGTCGCTTTGTTGTCGAGGCTCGTCGACATAACGGAACAGAATACCCATCTAATAGCCTGCGTGTGCTTTGTAGCGCAATTCGGAGATAATTACGTGACGAATGCAAACGATTTGACTTGTGCTTTATGGATACACATGCTCGGGAATTTATGGAATTCTGGACGGTGTATTGAAGAGTATAGACAGACGGGGAATAGGTGTTATTAAACGTCAAGCTGAACCATACACAGATGATGATGAAAACAAATTGTGGGATAAGGTTTTTTTCCATAGAGTCTGCGACAAATTTGAGTTATGCGGTCTACTTTTATGTGTGTAAAGTGTTCGCTCTCCGAGCAGTCGATGAACATAGTAACCTTACAGCCGAACTTGAATTTAATGGTAGACCGTGTAAAAATAATCGAGGACTGTATTACTCGCGGAAAATCCCGTATAAAAATGTGCGCCAATACGGTGATCCTTCCAACACACGTTGTGTTGCTCAGCTATTGAAACGTTATTTGCAATGTATTCCACCGAAAGGTTCCTTCTACCGACGTCCACTGACGTCCAGCGGAGGGCTCAAATTTTCTAAACAGAAGATTGGAGTAAATACTTTACGACAATATCAAAACAGAATGTGTGATCTGGCTGGAATAGATGGGTATCATGATACTGGACACTCGGGTATAGCAAGTTTGTCTCAAGTGATTCTTGGGTGGGTGGGATCTTTGGATGGGTTCAAATGTGTTTGAATTTCGCCGATTGAAAATAAACATTGTACATTGTGAAAACGTATTTCAAAAGCGATTCAAATAAATGTCGGTATATTTACTTCTCAAATCATTCTTTTCATACTTTTAGGTTACTGCGGCGACTTCTTGTAAGAAAAAGGCTTTGATGAGCAACTAATAAAAGAACGCACTGGTCACAGATTAGATGATGGGTGGAACATATAAACGAACAAGTAACTCTCTTCAGAAAATCGTATCTGATGCTCTCCAACCTCCACTACCGAAAGCAAGTACTTCAGCCATCGTAATTGACGATTCAGATTCCGTACACAAGCCTAAGGTTGAAAGATATGAACAGCCACCGCCTGAACCAGCGACTGCAACATCACATGCAGAATTCAGAGAAATGTGTCGTTCAAATGATTGTTGTTCTAAACAAATTAAAATTAAGATCCAGGACGGAAACAAATGTATCAATATTGAATTGTAGTCTTGTAGTACTTTTTTCCATAGAAAGTATAATTAAATTAGTGCGATTTGCACCCTCCTTGTGATTTGTGTGATTAAATGTATATACTTTGTTTAATTTGTAATGCAAATTGTAAACGGTTACACTTCTATTGATATGTTAATTGTAAACGCTACACTTTTGATACAAAGTGTAGCATTTACACTTTGCATATGAATAAGTGTGACCGTTTACACTTTGCATATTTGCGAATGCGTCGCTTTTTACAATTTGCATATAAATTCACCCTGCTTGTTGGCGAGAACAATGATGCACGTGACCAAACGTGATATAATTGTTACTAAATGATTCTGTTATGCCACTAATTTTATTGTGTATGCAGGGTGGGTTTGGATAACTAGAAATAAGCACGAAGTCATAAAATGAAGTTATGCAACTTATTGTACAAATTAAGTATGGGCCATCTTGATTATTTCAATGTTTATCCGTTAAAGAAGATCTACAATTATCCTTTTTTTTGTACATGTGTTTTTAGTTGCTTCCTCGATGATGTATTTACAAAACAACGAATCCAATCAATTGTCTATGATTGTCTTTTTTTATGTTACTGAATTGTATTTTCTACTAAGATCCCACTCTGGGATACGGTTTCAATAAAGATTATTACTATTATTACATACGTATTTATAATAATGACCTCAATGTGTTTTGATATAGACATAAACGAAAACCTGGAATCACGCAATATGGTTTATAGATAATATCTAGCGCAATACAGAGTATATCATGTACACAAACGACCACCGTGGTCCCGTAACGGTTGAAAGCACGAGATCAACGTTGTTAGTTTCTTACCTCCCAAATAGTGTTCCATTGAGTTCACTATATCACTAATTAATGGTACCATGATGTAATCGCTAGCATTCAAAAGTATGAGAACAAAGTGAACTATTTTAAGACTACTCCAATGATTCAATGTGGTCCTTAAAATCTTTTCAATCAAGGGATACCATGTAACAGATAAATGGGTTTAATGAGAGTTTGCCTATTTTGATATTTAGTTCAGTTCATGGCTGATTATGTATCACTGGTTACAATAGTTGGCAATGTCAGTACAACATGCCAATGACTATTATGATTGACCCATTCGTGAAGGTATATTTTTAATAACCATTGTTGACCGTGTAAGGGTTAGTCCAACAAACTATCAACACCAAGGTAATTGTTCCATAATACAGAACAGAAATAATCCTCTTTCTAAAGACACATATTTGACTTTGAAAAAAAATGAAAACAATACAATAAAAACACTGAAACTGATTAACTTTACTGAACTTATACAATACTT
Source organism: Saccoglossus kowalevskii (assembly GCF_978046115.1). Classification (NCBI taxonomy): domain Eukaryota; kingdom Metazoa; phylum Hemichordata; class Enteropneusta; family Harrimaniidae; genus Saccoglossus; species Saccoglossus kowalevskii. The sequence goes on along the minus strand of NC_140649.1, from coordinate 23,230,522 downwards.
CAATTAAACTACATTAAAACATTGAAGCTGTCAACCAATACTTCACTTATAGAATACTGCAAGTAAAAATGTTAAATCTGACTAAACCTAAACTTATACAATATTATGATGAAATAATACAAAAAGCTATAGTAAAACATTCAGCTGACTAGCTGCACTGAATTCGTACAATACTACAGTAAAAGCATAATATTACAGCGGAGTTATAAGAACACTGAATCTCATTAACTGAAATGGATTCATGCGGTATTACAATGAAAATATAGTCAATTATTGAATCTGACTACCTCTACTGACTTATACAATACTGCAATGAAGCTGCAGTAAAAACTTTGAATGTGTTTATTTGTACTGAATCATTTATTACTTCAATGAGACTACAGTAAAAACACTGAATCTACCTATCTGTACTGACTTATACAATACTGCAATGTCACTGCAGTACAAACTCTGAATGTGATTATTTGTACTGAATTATTTATTACTTCAATGAGACTACAGTAAAAACACTGAATCCACTTATCTGTACTGACTTGTGCAATACTACATTGACGTGGCAGTAAAAATACATCTGTCTGCCCGACCACCAATCTGACTGTATGTCCGAAGTCATACTTCAGAACCCTCTGGACCTCTTTGCATAGTACTTTAGCAGTTATTTGATCCAGAATGGCTCACTGACAGTTTGTTCTTTATCTGGTCGTCTGGTGGTCGTATTATGTTTTTAGCATTCAACTATATTTCATCGACTTTTCCATTCATATTTGGTAAATACGTGCAAATAAATCAAAGACTGCCGACTGGCAGCAATATTTTTTTGTAAATGTCTTTTCTCGGACATGCTTTCTCAGTTTTGTTTTAAATTTAGCACATAAATTATACATGCTAAGATGCATGATCATTCATTTCATGAACGAATTTAAAATGAGAGATTTGACGCGTTTGACATGTTAAGATAAATTTCCATGACAATTAGTTTCACAATCAGTTCAAAGATGGCTGATTTGCAGTCATCCATTTTCTGGTCATACTACAACTACCAGTTACAGCTGAGCGAAACAACTACTCTGCATAGTCACCAATAATGGTTACAGTGAGTATGAAGTAATAAT